>NC_032011.1:2107745-2108743 GCF_001865875.1 Lupinus angustifolius | reverse complement strand
CAGCATGATATTTTACTTTAAAAACCCACTTGCATCCTATTGCCTTCTTGTCCTCTGGTAATTCAGTCACGGTCCATGTGTTGCTTTTGTTCAGGGCTTGTAATTCTGAGTTGATTGCTTCTTGCCAGTGAGGAAATTTGATAGTCTCTGTATAACTCTTTGGAGTATCATGTATGCTTATAGCAATGGAGAAAATTATGTGCCTTGAAGACAAGTTGTCATAGCTAAGGTGCTTGGTAATGGGATACTTGATATGATCATTAGGCTGTGTACTTTGATGTATTAGGCTACAGTGGTAATCTTTTAGGTAGGAATGAGGTCCTTTTATCCTATTGGATTGTCTAGTGGGAATGGTAGTGTGGTTAGACTCAGAAACATTGAGTTCCTGAGTAGCTTGGGATTGACTGCTATCAGGCTCAGATTCTTGATGAGAGGTGCAATCCATGAAAGATTCAGGATCAGGGGTGGTGTTATCAGTGTCATCTCCTGACCTAGTGGTATTTTCAGGGTTAGGATCAGGTCTAGTTATCCTAGGATGGTTAATGATTCTGTTATGCACAGGATTCATTCTAGTCAGGTCTACTGAACTGATATTGCTGTGATTATTATCATCTCTAAGGTCCTGGTTTTGATCAAAAGGGGAATTGTAAGTTCTAGGATGTTTGGATTTTGCAGCATCCATATTGCAGAAAGGGAAGATGTGTTCATAACAAGCTACATTCCTAGATAGAAAGATCTCATTGGTTTTTAGATCCAAAAGTATGAACCCTTTTGTCCTTTGTTTGAAGCCTAGGAACACACTCTGTCTAGATCTTGGTTCAAGTTTGTGTCTATGTCCAACTAAGGTAGATGCATAACATAGGCTACCAAATACTCTCAAATCAGTTAAGTCAGGCAAGATATGGTGCAGTTCTTCAAAAGGGGATTTGTTTGACAAAAAAACAGTAGGAAGTCTATTGATTAAATGAATAGCATAAGCAGCAGCATAATTCCAATAA
>NC_032011.1:2107399-2107645 GCF_001865875.1 Lupinus angustifolius | reverse complement strand
GCTTTCTCTCAACAACTCCATTTTGTTGAGGTGTTTCAACACAAGAGGTTTGATGATCCATACCTCTTTGAAGGAAATAAGCCTTCATGAGAAACTCTTTCCCATTATCACTTCTAATTGTTTTAATTTTAGTGTTAAATTGAGTTTCAACATAGGTAACAAAATTCTTTATAACTAGATCAGTTTCATTTTTCTGCTTCATAAAGAAGAGCCATGTGAATCTGGTTTTGTCATCAACAATAGTAA
>NC_032011.1:2106968-2107299 GCF_001865875.1 Lupinus angustifolius | reverse complement strand
AGTACTTATGACCAAAAGTAGATGGGGTAGAAATAGGTCCCCATATATCTATATGAACAATATTGAAAGCTGAGTTAGATCTAGTAGAGCTATAGGAATAAGGCAACCTTTTCTGTTTTGCTAAGTGGCAAACTTCACAAGGATTATGAGTTTTGGTACACTTTATAAAAGGAAAAACAGCCTGCAATTGTTGCAGTTTCTTGTGTGAAGGGTGTCCTAGTCTAGCATGCCATAAATTGTCATCATATGAAGTGTAAACATTTACAATGTGAGGTTTAGCATGAGTCTTGCTCGGTTCATTTAGCAAATATAATCCTTTCCTTAGCTCAGC
>NC_032011.1:2090344-2106868 GCF_001865875.1 Lupinus angustifolius | reverse complement strand
CTGGAGTGAAAGCAACTCCTGGATCTTTGTCATCTTTGCATTCTCCACTAGTGCTATTCTCTTGTGAGTTGTCTTGATTATCACTTCCTGAGTAACAATTTACACTGTTGGAGTTATTAGGGAAGCTTGGTGGAAATCCATGTTTCTTGTAGCAATTGTCTACTGTGTGTCCATTTCTTTGGCAGTAGGTACAAATCTTTTGACCTCTCCCTCTGCCAAGAATTCCAGATCTTCCATTTACAGCTCCTCTATATCCTCTTCCTCTTCCTCTTTGTCTTGATTCAGTGTAGGAATTTGAGACAGTTGCTGCAATTGTTGGATTTTCAGTTAGTAATTGTCTTTCTTGTTGAACTAGAATTGAGAATACATTGTTGACTGGTGGTAAGGGTTGCATCATCATGATCTGAGATCTGATAGCAGAGTATTGCTCATTCAATCCTCTCAAAAAACAGATTACATGCTCATTCTCTCTGTATTTTCTGACTGTGGGAATGAGATTGCAGTGACACTTAATCTCACACTCACAAGGAGGAATTGGAATGTAATCATCCAATTGTTGCCATAGTCCTTTCAGCTGTGTATAGAATTGATCAATTGTTGCACTTCCTTGTTTGATATTGTGCATTGTTCCAATTATTTCTGATATCTTGAACAAGTCACCTTGATAGTACCTTTCCTTCAAATCATCCCAAATCTCCTTTGCAGTGTCCATCCATAAGATACTTTGAACCATTGATGGTTGAATTGAATGAGTAATCCAAGACACAACAAGACTGTTGCATCTGCTCCACACTGTATACAACTGATCATGTGTTTCTGGTTTAGGCAAAGATCCATCTACAAACATCATCTTGTTTTTCATCTGCAATGCCATGATCATAGCTCTAGACCAAGCATGATAATTGTCACCACTTAAAAGAGCAGGAACCAGCACAGCACCAGGATTTTCGTTAGGTGATAGGTAATAAGGACTTATAGGGTCAAGGATGGGATTGATTATTTGGTTTGCCATTGCCATTGATCAAGGATGAATAAAAGCAGAAAAGTATGGAGGTTGCTGAGGAAATTGAAGAGTTTGAGATTGAAGATGAAGAAAGAAGAAGGTAGTCACAAGGAGAAGAAGGATTGGCGCAGCAAAGACACCCTAAAAGGGTGCTCTGATACTATGTGAAAATTGCTTCACCATGGTGAATGAAAATGAAGAAGATGATTCAAAGAAGAGATATTGAGAATCAATTTATCAAGAAAGAAAGAAAAGATGATGATCAAGAATGAACCTTTTATTAATGATCTTAAAGTCTTGATGATTGAATTAGAAGAGAACCCAAAGCAATATATATAGAACAAACAAAACAGAAACTTGCCAAAAACGGAAACTAACCTAAAAACGGATTTAACTGAAATTCAAAAACCTACTAAAAAAGGAAAGTTCATCATAAACTACAAACAACATCATTTTGATCATCTTTAATGGCAAACTGGTTAGTGAGATGTTCATTGACTTCAACAGTTTGAGAACAAAAATAAGGACACTATAACCATTTGAATAAAAATCTATTTTTCCTTCTCTTTTCCTCTCACATTTGGGGTGAATTATTTTTAGCATGAACCCCACTTCTTTTTTTACTTCTTCTTCTTTTTCTTTGTCAACCAAACAAGGGAAAAATGTTTTTTCATTCTTTTTTTTCTTTTACCCATTTTCTCAGTCATATTCCCTCTCCTTGCAGATTTTATTGATGTGTAATATTTATGTATTGTTAGTATAAAAATTTATGTACATTTATTGTATCATTCACCATTTATTTAAATTGTTTTTTTAAAGAGTCAATAATAATTAAATATAAATAGTGGATGAACACCATATAAAACTTAATGCATACATATTTTTTTTGTCATTTTATTTGAAGAACAGTGCTCTATAATGTATATAATGATTGGTTGGAAAATATGAATGGATAAGTGTACTCTCTAATTGTGCAGCACCACTATGGACATTCCTTAAATTTTGGGGCAATGATTAGTGAATCAATGTTGATACACTCATTTTTAGGATAAAATACGTCATGTTTTATACATATTATTATGAGAAAAAGATGTATAATAGTGTACAAGATTTATACATCGTCATTGTATTATCCACTATTGATGTTCAATTATTATTGACTTTTCAAACTAAGTAATTCAAATAAAAGGTGAATGATAATGTATATAAATCTTTACAATGTCAGTATATAAATTTTACACTCTATTATTATATGTAACAACAATGTTAACATAAGATGATAATTTGCACATGTTACAATGTTCGGGGTAAATTGCACTTGACCTAAACGTTAGATAGTAATATCAAACTAATACATATTTTTTACTACAAAAATTTATCTCTTTTAATTACTTGTGTGCATAGGTTTGAGAGAGAGAAAACTTATTTTTAATAGTTAAAAGATAATTCTGACATTTTTTGTATCATTTAAAGTCTAATGCTGAAATTCAATTCATAATAAAGTGATATTTGGTGTGAGGGATGATCAATTAATTATTACTCTTAATTAAACAGTAAAGATAATCTTTAAAAAATAGTTAAAGGGCAAATATAGACAAATGAATAAAATTAGAGCACAACTAGTACTAATTTTACTTCATCTTAAGAACATGTTCTTAATCTTGTGGTTAGGTAAAGTATTTTGTGAACATACATGTCTTAACAAAGGTTAGTCAAATTATTCCATTGAAAAATTCCCCTTCTATGCCACTAAATCATCACAAGTAATGTAACATTTTGAATTTGATAATTGCATTTTTTTGTGAAGTATGTATATGTTTGTATCCAATTGGAATTGGAAACAAATATTAAGAAAAACAAAATAATTGATATCACTCATCATTGATTTAGTTAATCACTATTGACTATCAAACAAAAGTAATACAAATCAATAATAAATAATGGGCAATCAATATTGTCAGTACATAAATTTTAAATTCATTCTAAATTTCTAATGTTTTTCCACCAACTCAATATAATGAAATTATTATTGGTGTCAAATATTTACATTCCTAGTGTGGATTATAGGTAGCATATATGTGCACTTTAAAGCAAAATACTCCAATATATTCTCCACATGCAAGGAAATGACTACGATCTTTCTTATTTTTCATGATTCAAGACCTCTATAATCCAGGGTTCTAGGTAATTAATCATTCATTTACTTATTTTGAATAGTATTTACTTGTTTACCTTATTTAACTTAATTATTGTAAACCATATTTTAAATTACTCAATTCCTTTTAACTTTTTTTTATACATAAGTAATTGAGTAATTTACTTTTGTACGTTTGTTTCATATCCTTATCAAAATAAATTAAAGCCAATAACTTAAAATAGTTTTAGTAAACAATTTATCTTAAGAATACCACTGCTACACGTAAAACTCATTCATTGTATACGTACATTTGCAATAATTTAAAAGGAAATCTAAGAAAATTGATATAGAACGTTGTAATTTATATTTATAATACGTTATAAATATAGATGTTTTGAATCAAAGAGTAAAAGGAAATGCAAATAAATGACAACCTATATCTAAATTTCTAATTACTGCTGTAAAATTAAATTGGTAAACTCAATAAAATAAAATAGGAAAGGAAGTGTAGAAAATAGGGATAATAGAATATAAATAAAATGGAAAAGAAAAAAAGATACACCAAATGGAGACAGAGGAGCCGAAGCACTAAAAACAAATCCAAAAAATAATCCAAAACGAGAAAATTGAAGAACAAATTGAATAATATATTTTAACCATTTCAGGTAAAGGGTAAACTCATGAATATAACTTGTATATACGTCAGCACCATAAGAAAATAGTTTAATTCTTTTATAATTCAATATTCATGAATTAATTATCACTAATACTTAATGGAATAGATATGAAAAAAAACTTACATATATCATAGTTAAATCTAATAATTTGAATTAATGAATAGATCTAAACTATTATATTCTTCAAAAATAAATGACTAGAATATGAAGTAAATTTTTTCCATTTACTCCCTTCCAATACTTAATATTGATATGGGAAAAATTTCGGATAAAACTCGATACATGTAAAAGTGTATCAATTCTCTTAGATTTTTTTTGAAAGTTTTGATAATAAATTATCTTCAAAATATTCTCCTCTGAGGGAGATCATTTGACTCTCTTTGATATCTCAATTTTATGTTCGATCTAATGAAACATTATCACTTTATTAAAAACAAAAATTAAAAATACAAAATAACATTTTTATATTATTCAAAGAAATTAATTAAATAGGGACATGATATATTATTTTGGGACACATGATCACCATAAATAAAGATCATATGTCACATGATTGTTTTCCGACCAATGTCTCATCCAATAAATTTGTGCCTTGTACTAAAAATTTTAAGTAGTGAAAAATTAAATAAAAATTATGTGTCACAATTTTATTGGACGAGATATCGTTGAGGACACAAATCTCTATTCTTTCCTTATTTCAAGATTTTGGGAAAGAGTTTTTAATGAATTTTTAAATTTTCTAAAACTCTTTACATACTCATTTTTATGGTTCCTCGAATTTCATAATTTTTAGAGATAAACAAGTCAAAAGTAATTAAATATTTTTTATAATTATATTTTTATACATTTATCATTATTTATTATATTTTTAAAGAAAAAACCTGCATTATTATTATTTTAGCCATCTCTCATATAAATTTTAGAATTCCCAAAAAAGGGAATTTTTTATCTTCATTTTCCCTTCTTCCCTATCATTACCCATTGATCTTTCTCATTTTATTTCTCTTATAATTCTCAAACATACCCTTACAACATGTGGATCGGCAAAAGAAAGAATGTCAATGTAAAATTATGGACTATTCACAAATTAAGTCACCTCACCCTATACAAACTAGATCTTTTCAAATATTAGAAAGTCTAGTAGTAAATATAAACACGTATTATTGAAAACTTTTTAATAATATAAAATTTAAATTATTTTTAAATAAAAATTATAAATCATCATGTTGATTTTATATTTCACATTTCAGGATTATACCCAATCCTCAACTGATGAAGCATTGGTTCGTCCATTTTTGCACAACCATTCAGAAATTAGGAACATTGGCTTTTTCATGGCTTGTCTAGCCATTAAAATGATAGCAAATATTGATCTAATAATGAGAGAGAACTAAGGGAAAGATTAAAAATATAGGGTGAAATATAATTGTGAGATAGATTATAGAATTCATTTTAAGAATAAATAGTGAATTATATACCAACTAGATATTTATCTAATAGTATAAGATTCTATTTGTAAATATTTTATTAGATTAAAAGTTTGATTCCTAAGAATTTGTTAGAATGAATAACCATATACTAGAAAATAGAAATGATGATAAGTTACCTTTAATTGTGCCAAAATGATAAATTGAATGATCAGAGTAAAAAATAAAGAGAGTTACTTAATTTACCCAAAAAATATTTGGACGATTATAGACTAATTAGTTGACCAATAAAATATAAGATTGCAAGGTTGAGATGATGTTATAATTTTATGAATGTAATATCTATGAAATGTTAGTATAAAATATTTATATATATTAAGTATATCACTTATCACTCATTTATATTTATTTTTGAAGATTAAATATAAATGGTAAATGATATAATAAAAATATATAAAACTCATTCATTTATAAGCTAACATATTTTAATCTATATAATAGAATATTTTTTTTTTATTTGGGTCTTGTATAATATTTTATACCTCAATGCACATTATAAAGGATTTAGAATAACATATATATTTTTTATTACAATAGCAAACAGCCAGCCATTGGGACCTATAATGTTTTATAAGAATAATGACGAAAATATTACTGTGGAATGAGAAAAAAAAAAGAAATGTATACACCAATAATATATGAGTTTTATATATTATTATCATATCATCATTAATTTATGTTTAATTATTATTGTCTATTCAAAAAAGTAATATTAATAAATAATATAATGGGTATGCATAAATTTTTATGCAAATACTATGTATATATTACACTTAATTATAAATCTCACCATACTAAATGAGAGAAAAAAGTTTTTATTTTGATAAAAACTACTATGTACAGACACTTCGTGCCTGCTGGTGAGTATTGCATGATACTACGTGTTCAACTTTTATATATTTTATTTTTTAGAATTAAATGTATTTGTTGTGTTTGATGTACTTTATATTATATTTTTTGTATTTAAAATAATGTTCAATTTAAGGTGAGATATGTGATTAATTAATGTGTCAATGATAATTACTCAGGGTTATATGGTTTTTTGTAAAAGTTAAATAATATTAAAGACAAAACATGAAGTGAAAGTTAGACCATATTTTACCTTTATAGATAGTATAAATGATTAAAAATTAATATCATATATGCTCTAATGGGCAAGAAATTGATATATTTTAGGGATGTAAAAAAGAACAGACATGTGGGTCCCAGATGAGAACTTGTGTTCTTGCTGCTTTTTTCTCAGGTAAACACTGATACCTAGTACACACAAATACACAATCTTGTTATCAAAGTTTGTAGGACTGTATATATTTTTTTATTTTTATCACTAGAAATGTGAAATCTAAATTTAATATATATTAATTTTATATTTTATGATCAATAAAAAAGAAAAAATTATATAAAATGATATATACATCAAAATATAAGATGTGCTCCAGACCTTCCAAACTAAAATAAATTAACACATTTTTTTATCCTTCTCATTCCAATTTATTATACTTTCAAGTTACTTTACCTATACACTTTTGAAGGAAAGTATATATACTGTATATATTTTATACATTATTAAGTCTATCACTTATCATTTATTATAATTAACTTTTAAAAAAAGTAATACAAATAAATGATAGATAATATATAGATCATGTATAATCTTCTACATCGACAATACATATATATTATTCTCACTCTTTTTTTAGATATAATATAATGAGACACATATATAATACACATTTATTAAAAATGACAACTACACAACTCAAAAAAGATTATTTCCTTACTTCAAGAAATATATCAATAACACCGATATATATAATACAACAAATCTAAGATGATAATAAAAGTGAAGTAAACAAAAAAGAGAGAATGAAATGGAAAGGAAGGATGAAATAAAAAAATAAAAAAGTACAAATATTTATATGAATAAAACACTTCCCCTTCCTCTCTCTCTATTCCACTTCTTATTCAATTGCCTTCTCTTCCCATTTTCTTTTATTCTTATTCTTCTCAATCATTAATATTCATAATCTAATAATAATAATAATGCCACCGGCGACTCCTTCACCACCACCAACACCAGAGACTCCTTCACCACCACCACCAGATACTCCTTCACCACCACCAGAGACTCCTTCGCCACCACCACGACCACCACCAAAGACTCCTTCAGCTCCTCCGCCACCGCCGTCTCTATCCTCCCCACCACCACATCCACATTCCCCTTCAACCCCATCGAAGCCACATTCGAAACCTCCACCGTCGCCATTGTCCGGTTGGCACTTCTCCACCGAACTGGTGGTTGGAGTCGCCGGTGGGGTGGTGGCGATACTGTTGTTTATGGGCATTATGTGCATTTGTTACAGAAGAAAGAAGAGAAGAAGAGATGAAGAACAATACTATTCTCCACAACATAAAGGTGATACCTTTAACTTCAAATCTTTCTCCACTTACACACTTCAACTTTTATTTTATTCATCTTTTCTTCAAATGTTATTAATTTTAACATGGAAAAACAGACTCGTTATTTTGTCTTCTATGTTTTTTTCTACTGTCTTATTTCACTGTCTTGCTCAATCTCATCATGCATTACAAAAGATAAAATTTTGTCCTTTCATCATTTCACATTATCAAACTTTCACTTTTCAAATTTTTGCACTCGGAAATTTAAATCCTAATAATACATGTAAAGTAATGATCTGAGTTGGAACCAACAAGGTGATGGTGGCCCCACTACATCCCATGATAATTAGGGCTACACTTATTGGAAGCGACAGTCTTATAAACCGAAGTGGAAAATGTCAAATGCCGTTGAACGTAGTCTTTTTATCGGCTGTGTTTATAATATCACTTTCGTCTTTTTACTTTTATAATTGCAAACGGTCCTTTTTCACACTGTTAAGTGAACGACGGTCAAAGGGTATTAACCAAACCGCTATATTTTTTGGATACGACCACATTAATTCATAGTAAACGAATCTTGATGTTTCTTCAGTACAATTAGAGTGAGGATCCAATAAAAACGTTAAAAAACTTATTTCACATCTTAAACATTAATTCTAGAGAAAATCAAATGATTTAAATTAATTCAGTAATTTAAATCATTAGATTTCCGTAAAATTGATGACTAATACTTGTGTTAAGTTTTTAAACTTGGCGTATATGAATCTCCTCTCATATGATTATACTTGGTTATTAATTAACAACCACAAGTCAACAACCAATATTTTTTTACCACTAACTGCTGTCGGCTATAATTATATATTTATATATAATTATTAATTATATATCATTAACCAAGCAGACACTTTATAGGTTTAAACATTACACAAGACTTCTTTCGTATGATGTTTGCTAGAGTTTCATAACATTGAGTGTTATATTAAGACATGAATAATGGATAATAACTTTACGAACTTCATAGTATAAGAAACTCTTAAAAATTTGAGATGGTGTTGGAGTCTAATGATATTAGTATTATTATTATTCATTTGATGCTATTTTTTTCCCACAATTGCCAGTGGAGCCATATGGTGTAGCCCTGCAACAATTGCAATATAATGCTCCCCATCTTTCAGACCATGGAGTCCTGGAGATGCCTAAGCCAACTCTTACACCTCCCATTGTATCGAGCGGACAATCGTCGTCATCTTATGCTCCGGCTCTACCTCCACCACCTCCGCCTTTTATTAACAGCAGTGGCGGGTCTGGATCAAACTATTCACTTGGTGAACCACATCCATCAACTCTTTCGTTGGGCTTTGTGAAGAGCACATTTTCATATGAGGAGTTGGTGCAGGCAACGGATGGCTTCTCTGATGCCAACCTTCTTGGAGTAGGTGGGTTCGGGTATGTGCACAGAGGATTTCTTCCCAATGGCAAGGAGGTAGCCGTGAAGCAGCTTAAGGTCGGAAGCAAACAAGGGGAGCGAGAATTTCAAGCTGAAGTTGAGATAATTAGCCGTGTTCATCATAAACATCTTGTTTCCTTGGTTGGATACTGCATCACTGGGATCCGGAGGCTGCTTGTTTATGAATTTGTTCCCAACAGTACATTGGAATTCCATTTACATGGTACATATCGGGTTTAGCTTTCCATTGGAAAAGTCTTTCTAAAATTTAGCTCGGGCATTGTTTTATGCTGCAAATGGGCATAAATTAATGGATGCTGCGTGTTCTAGCATAATGTTTATGGCACAATGGGATTGATGGTTATTTGATCTGCAGGAATAGGGAGACCTACAATGGATTGGCCCACAAGAGTGCGAATTGCGGTAGGGTCTGCAAAAGGACTGGCTTATCTTCACGAGGATTGTATGTTCTGTTCATCGGATTTTTTGATTTCTTCAGTTGTACCCAAATATTATCGGCTCTAATGTTCACTGTAATTATCTTCACTTCCCACATCCACATTCCCCTTCAACCCCATCGAAGCCACATTCGAAACCTCCACCGTCGCCATTGTCCGGTTGGCACTTCTCCACCGAACTGGTGGTTGGAGTCGCCGGTGGGGTGGTGGCGATACTGTTGTTTATGGGCATTATGTGCATTTGTTACAGAAGAAAGAAGAGAAGAAGAGATGAAGAACAATACTATTCTCCACAACATAAAGGTGATACCTTTAACTTCAAATCTTTCTCCACTTACACACTTCAACTTTTATTTTATTCATCTTTTCTTCAAATGTTATTAATTTTAACATGGAAAAACAGACTCGTTATTTTGTCTTCTATGTTTTTTTCTACTGTCTTATTTCACTGTCTTGCTCAATCTCATCATGCATTACAAAAGATAAAATTTTGTCCTTTCATCATTTCACATTATCAAACTTTCACTTTTCAAATTTTTGCACTCGGAAATTTAAATCCTAATAATACATGTAAAGTAATGATCTGAGTTGGAACCAACAAGGTGATGGTGGCCCCACTACATCCCATGATAATTAGGGCTACACTTATTGGAAGCGACAGTCTTATAAACCGAAGTGGAAAATGTCAAATGCCGTTGAACGTAGTCTTTTTATCGGCTGTGTTTATAATATCACTTTCGTCTTTTTACTTTTATAATTGCAAACGGTCCTTTTTCACACTGTTAAGTGAACGACGGTCAAAGGGTATTAACCAAACCGCTATATTTTTTGGATACGACCACATTAATTCATAGTAAACGAATCTTGATGTTTCTTCAGTACAATTAGAGTGAGGATCCAATAAAAACGTTAAAAAACTTATTTCACATCTTAAACATTAATTCTAGAGAAAATCAAATGATTTAAATTAATTCAGTAATTTAAATCATTAGATTTCCGTAAAATTGATGACTAATACTTGTGTTAAGTTTTTAAACTTGGCGTATATGAATCTCCTCTCATATGATTATACTTGGTTATTAATTAACAACCACAAGTCAACAACCAATATTTTTTTACCACTAACTGCTGTCGGCTATAATTATATATTTATATATAATTATTAATTATATATCATTAACCAAGCAGACACTTTATAGGTTTAAACATTACACAAGACTTCTTTCGTATGATGTTTGCTAGAGTTTCATAACATTGAGTGTTATATTAAGACATGAATAATGGATAATAACTTTACGAACTTCATAGTATAAGAAACTCTTAAAAATTTGAGATGGTGTTGGAGTCTAATGATATTAGTATTATTATTATTCATTTGATGCTATTTTTTTCCCACAATTGCCAGTGGAGCCATATGGTGTAGCCCTGCAACAATTGCAATATAATGCTCCCCATCTTTCAGACCATGGAGTCCTGGAGATGCCTAAGCCAACTCTTACACCTCCCATTGTATCGAGCGGACAATCGTCGTCATCTTATGCTCCGGCTCTACCTCCACCACCTCCGCCTTTTATTAACAGCAGTGGCGGGTCTGGATCAAACTATTCACTTGGTGAACCACATCCATCAACTCTTTCGTTGGGCTTTGTGAAGAGCACATTTTCATATGAGGAGTTGGTGCAGGCAACGGATGGCTTCTCTGATGCCAACCTTCTTGGAGTAGGTGGGTTCGGGTATGTGCACAGAGGATTTCTTCCCAATGGCAAGGAGGTAGCCGTGAAGCAGCTTAAGGTCGGAAGCAAACAAGGGGAGCGAGAATTTCAAGCTGAAGTTGAGATAATTAGCCGTGTTCATCATAAACATCTTGTTTCCTTGGTTGGATACTGCATCACTGGGATCCGGAGGCTGCTTGTTTATGAATTTGTTCCCAACAGTACATTGGAATTCCATTTACATGGTACATATCGGGTTTAGCTTTCCATTGGAAAAGTCTTTCTAAAATTTAGCTCGGGCATTGTTTTATGCTGCAAATGGGCATAAATTAATGGATGCTGCGTGTTCTAGCATAATGTTTATGGCACAATGGGATTGATGGTTATTTGATCTGCAGGAATAGGGAGACCTACAATGGATTGGCCCACAAGAGTGCGAATTGCGGTAGGGTCTGCAAAAGGACTGGCTTATCTTCACGAGGATTGTATGTTCTGTTCATCGGATTTTTTGATTTCTTCAGTTGTACCCAAATATTATCGGCTCTAATGTTCACTGTAATTATCTTCACTTCCAGGTCATCCTAAGATCATCCATCGTGATATCAAAGCTGCTAACATCCTTCTGGACTTCAAGTTTGAAGCAAAGGTACGTTCTGTTATGTGTCTTCTTATTAGCAATTATTGAAGTTATAAAAATAACTTACCATTGTCTAATTGATTTAGTCCGACTAATGTGATTAATCTGCCTGAACGTTTCTATCCTTCAATGTTGACAGGTTGCTGATTTTGGGCTTGCAAAGATATCTTCTGATATTTATACTCATGTTTCTACTCGAGTAATGGGGACTCTTGGGTAGGAACAAACTTCCTTTTTTCTCAAGAACCTTTGATATCTTAACGAAAAATGGTTCCTTTATATCCATTGTTAATTGGTTGAATTAAGTCCTTAAAGTGTGAATAAGCTATGCTTTCATGATATATCCCGACACACACACAGAGATTGAGTACATCATATCTCAAAGCCTCAAACTTTCAAGTGAACTGTGTTTTGTTTTTTTGCTCTGCCACATGTTATTGTCGTCAGTTTTAATGGTGGTATTGCTGTCAACAAAGGGTGATAAGCAAAACAAGTACTATTTTGTTGTCTGGCACAGTATATATAACTTCAATTTTAGCCTCATTAGTTATGCATCAACTGCTGCTTACAGGTACCTTGCTCCAGAATATGCTGCTACTGGAAAACTTACAGACAAATCCGATGTGTTCTCCTACGGAGTCATGCTTCTCGAGTTAATAACCGGAAGACAGCCGGTTGGTAAGAATCGATCTGACACAGACAGTTTGGTAGACTGGGTAAGTATTATCGTGCTCCTCTTTTTTTAGCCTAAATATAATTTTAATTCACTGTTGTTTGTATATTCATAAAATATAGATGAGAGGTTTCTTTGTTTCTTTTCTTTTATTGATGGTGAACAAGGTGCTGTGGAGCAGCTATAATTAACTCTATCCATCTTTATCATTACAGGCGAGGCCTTTGCTCACATGTCCTTTGGAAGAAGTTGACTTTGATTCTCTGACTGACCCAAGGCTCCAGAATGAATTTGATCCGAATGAGCTGGCTCGCATGGTGGCATGTGCTGCAGCTTGCATACGTCGTTCAGCAAAACGTCGTCCAAGGATGAGCCAGGTAAAGTAATGTAGTTGTCTGTTGTATTGTTAAGTATTACGATGCCCGACTCATATTTGATTCACTGATATATACCGGGCAGTTTATTTTCTGGTATTTTTGGAATGAAAAGTATTGAACCATAGTCCCACAATTGATACACTTTTTATATAGTTGCCACTGAGTGCCTAAGTTAGATTCTAACATGTTCAAGTGTTTCTTGTATGTATGAGTTGTCCATTGCACGAGGCAACCACCCAGTGGTGTCTGAGAATGGTAGATGTACCTAGCCTTATCCTCGAAAGCAAAGAAGTTGTATCCAGGATTTAAATATCAAGTTTGTCATTGCGTTGAGACTCACCTTCTCATGTGCTTGTTGTATACTGAATTTAATTGAGAACAAAAGAGATTTGATACTATGATTATGTAAAACTAATTTCACTTTCATGCTATATGCGAAAATCTTTCTATTGACTCTCATAATGATATACTACAGGTCCTTCGTGCTCTGGAAGGCGACGTGTCTCTAGCAGATCTTGATGAAGGAATTACACATGCATACGGTTCATTTGGAAGCACGGATTATGACGCCTCACCATACAGGGATGACATGAAAATTTTCCGAAATCCGTCATTTGGAGGAGGAAACCAGGGGTATGGTGCCAACAGTGGTTACAGTGCAGCAACAAGTGAGTATGGTTTAAACCCATCAGGCTCAAACATTGAAGCCACAAGAGAGAAGAAAATTAATATGATGAAGAATGGTAACAAAGGTTTATAATTTGACTGACATGTTTGGAGTTACTTGCCAATTATTTTTTCATGCAATTGATCATCTTTTCAATTGTTACTTATCAGGGTGTACAACAAAAATAACACAGTTAAATTCTTCCATTTTTTGGGTCAATCAAGCTTAAACATTTGCAAGTAAATGCATCAACATTGTTTTCCATTAGTGTGTTAGTATCATTTTTACTGCAAGGACTTTAGTGTGTGAATCTAAATATCAATTTGTGATTTTTTAACCAAGTGATTTATTAAAGAAAACAAGGGGTAGGGCATGCATAAACATGGTACTATGGTAGTGTCCTTGTTTTGCATATGTAGGAATATTGTATCAACTTTTAAGGTAGTGTTTGACACATGGATAAAACAAGATGTCTCATTATGGTATCTGCTTTTAATGAAAACAAAATATTATACTTTTTAACCTCTTGTTCTGATTTAGAATACTTCAAACACAAAATCTATCTCATATTTTAGCAAGTTGTTAGATTTTCAAATGCTGTTCATATTTAGCCTATGCCCTCCATTTGGCTTGTAAGATTGATATATGCCAAATAATGAAAAACATGTACCTTAAGAGTCACGCAAAGTATTTGTAAGCATGCATTGAATCATTAAAAAAGACCAGTACAAGCTCGCTTTTTATTTTGTTTATTGTAAACACTAACAGTATAAGTGTTTTTTACATTGTTAGTAAATCATTTATCACTGATTTATTAATTATTATTGACTCTCAGTGATTTTAAGCTCTTTTTTATATTCATATTACAAATTACATTAAAACTAAATATCAAATAATCACTTAAGAGTGGTTGCTAATTAATTCTAAACGATCATTGAGTGATTATTTTGTCCCTAATTGATTTTAAATGCTAAAATTGTATTAGTGACATGTCTTGTTTGTGAATACATAAAAAACCAGAACAAGGTTAAGATAAGAATTCAAATTAAATGTTGATAAAACCATCATAACACAAATTATACGATTATGAAGAAAATATAGCTAAAGTGAATACATGAAGATGAATAAATAATACAACAGTTTAAAAGACGGTTAGAAAATACCATTATTTTACAGAGTGTATTTCAGAGTGTATTTCAATGTTTTAACTAATGAGTAATGACCACCATTTCCTCCCAAAGTTGCTTGCATGACACATAGGTTATTAATATGATTAATTGAAGGAACCATTCCATCTATTTATTTGCTTCCCCTCTAACATGCAACGTGATTAAAATAAAGCATGTGCAAATCCATATTTTATTTGAAGACATCAAATTTAATCTCCTCGACTCAGCCTAGTTTGTACAAGACATTAGTCTAGTGATGTAAGACTCTATTGGAGGGCAGTCACGAACTATAAAAGAGATTAAGAGTGTTATCCTACATTGCCATTGTAACTTGTCTCTCCAAGTATATAATAACAAACTCTGAAATCAATGTTCACGTCCTTTTGAATTTTGATGTGAATAAAACATTCATTTTCACCTCATATGGTATTGAACATAGGAAAAGCCAAAAAAAGTAAATATCAAAAACAGCTTTAGCTAATTTACCATTTTCATTCCATTCTCCAAAAATTTATACTATATCAAAGTTTACTACTTATCCAATCATATATGTTAGTATTTGTTTCACCTTTATATCTGTCTCATAAGAAATCTAATGCATCATAATAGCTGCTACACAACAATTAAGTTGCTGCCATGTCAAAACAACTCAATCATATGTACATAAACTATGTTTCAGATTGATGGGTTTGTTGTTATGGGAATCAATAGCAATTGAGCAAGACACATGCAGGCTATGTTTAGATTTCACCAACTTTCCAACAATATTTCCTTGTGATCTAACTTCAAAGATAAGCATCATTGGTATTTTTTGATTGTCCACCAAGCCAGCAAAGCTTGCTCCCGCGCCGTATAACGGAACCTTGCTTCCTTGCAGGTTGACAGACACGGTCCGATTACTCTTTCTTTGTTGAAAGTATTTGTTCAACTGCAGCAACATGCATGTTGTGAACATGGGAATTTAATAGTAACATTGGTGATCACTGATCAAAATCGGAAACAGAAAGCTCTATTCTACAAGTTTTTCATCTGTTATGTAACAACAAATCGTTCTAAATCAAAGAGTAGTGTTCAGCGTTAGAGTTATTACCTCCCCAGTTGCAACTGTGACCTCAGAATACATAAGGTTCACCGGATTGGAGCTCACATGAATGCCGAAAAATGTTGCCGGGTTATGCACTGTCATTATTATGGAACAGTTTACTGTCAACATTTTGGTAGCAACTCCTGTTAGGTCTGACCCTTCTCCGAAATAGAAGTTATGTAATGTAAAACTCTGAAAGAAATGAATCATTAGGTTACCAGAAAATTTCATTAATCACATATAATAGAGAAGTGAACATGAATACTACCAAGCATGATAGAGTTCCATTCTTAGTCCAAAGGAAAATGGATTTGCTTCTCTTCATGTGATAAATGTTATTTTAACCAACAGTGGATAGATTAAGAACAAAATTTTCAGCAACACATACTATTATTAGTATCTGAAGTTCTGAACCAAGCAATACTAAATTTTCAATAACACTAATTATTATAAATAACCTATGTGTATTAAGCATATGAACAAAGTGAGTGAAAATACTCATATGTAAATGTAAACTGAAACCATTATCCCTGCCAAAATTTGTACCACGATGAAAAATCGAGAGAATAAAACTTTAGATACAAATTATGGCAAGG
>NC_032011.1:2077478-2090244 GCF_001865875.1 Lupinus angustifolius | reverse complement strand
GGGGGCACCTTTAAATTAGCTACAATCCTACAACATCAGTCCCCCTGTGGAGGATACTATGCAATTGGTCAAAATGCATATAAGCATATTACCAAGGAACTGGTCTACTGACATTACAAGTCGGCACCAAACTAGCAAAGACCGCTGGAACTTAATGATTAGCTAAAATCTATAAGCACCATTTCTTTATCCCAAATAACCCAGTCGTCTAGTATGGCCTCATTATAAAGTTCAGCCCAAAAATCATGGTTTTAAATCGTGGTTGCAATACGGGTATCTGATACGTATCTTATCAGATACTTCAAAATGGTTGTCATGCTGACATCCAATACATACCATATCATGTCTTATGGCTCATATAGGATCAGTGCTTCTTGGACCGCCATTGTGACAATTGTGAGAAAATGCGAGGGTGATTCTATATGCGCCCATATTTTTTCATTTTGCACCCATCGGACGGCTTATCAGAAACTAAAAAAGGCCTGCGGATGGGTTATCTGATGATGGTGGCCGGTGGGTGGGTGCGAAACTATGAAAAGGTAGGTGCATATAGAACCACCCAAATAGGATTGACGTGTCCACAATTGCCACAATGATGCAATTGCAAAACCACCAAAACCACAATCTTTTGTCTGTGTATCACAATTTAAAAGCTTGCCAAAAAATCACACCACATGAGGGCTTGATCCATAGTCTTTCTTGTTTCAGAAACCATCCTAAATCCAAGAGGGTTCACAAGGGTAACCTATCTCTAAAAATACATTATAATCGCTTCCCCCTAAAAAACAGAAGACTTGTTCATCTCATTTATAAAACAACATAGTATTATTTACCTTCAAAGGTTACACCATTAATTTATTGAACTAAAATATATAAAAAACTAAAGTAACACACAATTGATATATAAAAAACAGTGATCATCAATGTACCTTGACACTGAGCTCAGGTTTGTAAAGCCTGCTAACACTCCAAATGGTGAAGCAGAAAACACAGAAAATCAAAATAAACCCAATTGCAGCACAGAAAATCTGAGTCCTTTTTGACAAACCCTCCCTCTCATGATAAAAATCACCATATTCCACTTCTTCCTCAATAACTTTACACTCAGGCCAACCCTTATCATTGCTTTTCATGCTTCCTTTCTTTGTCAATGCAGAATTATAAACACCAGAGAGTCTACTAGCAGAAGAGGCACTGTGCAAAGGTGAATCCATTGGGCTATGGAAATATGGTGTGGCTTGCATAGTTGAAGATTTATCACCATCATGAGAAGAAGAATCCCTTGAAGGGCTTTGAACATAGTAAACGGTTCGTTTTTGTGGTGATGATGATGTTGGTGATGATGAATGGTTAAAGCTGGTAACATCATCAGAATCAGTATTGGTGTGCATAGTTGAAAATTGAAGAGAGGAATCAAATGGGATCTTATCAAAAAAAGATTTGAACTTTAATGATACCCAGATGAGAAAGATGAAAACTTTAGCTTTAATTGAATTTGGGTAATAAATGAAAAATGTAGCAACTTTTTTCAGTGTTGAAAACCCACATGGAAATTGGAGTGGAATGTGAAGAGAGAAGAGAGAAAAGTGAAAGGGGAAAGGGACAGTTTCTGAGGTGTGAAACAGAAGAGAGAGTGAAGAGAAGAACAATGTGAAAACTGAAGATTGGTGACAAAGAGGAGGAAAGAGACACATACATGCGCAAAAATCTTTCCTTTATGTTAATAAATGATATAAAACTTATCTTCACCCATTTTCACATGTTAATAAATTATATAAAAGTTTAAACAAAATTGAGCCAATTATAATAATGTTATTATTTTTTTTAGAATAATTAATGTCCTGATGTGAGGATATAATTTATCTCCTCAAACTCATTCATTAATAGACACTTGTATTACTTTATTTTTGTTTTCTTATTTCTTTTTAAAATATGTAAAAAATAATCATGTGTCATTGCCTAACTGGTGTAAGGAGAGAAATTATCTTCTCACACTTCATCCTCTTAGTTTTTTTAGTGAAACTATATAAATCATTCCACATTTTTAAATCAATATAAATTATTTATAATTATATATATACTATAATGACTTTTTTATATGAAGATAAGTGTAATTAAAAAAAATTAATGACAAATATAATTAAGTCAAATAAAATAAATGTAATTAAATTAAACAAATTTTTTACTAAAGTCATTCATTTGCTTCTCATCAAGTATTGTTTTCCTAGAATGTATCTTAATTTTTGACCTAATTTTTCTTTTTCTTTTTGATGATCAGTTAACCTCTTATTCAAACTATGTTCAACAGAAAATAAAAGTTTTAGTCTCACTTCATCAGAAGAGAGATGGAAAACAAATATGATTTTAGAGCTTTGTGGAATAGTCAAATAAATCCACTAATTGGCGAGGAAAAAAAAGAACTTGTCATTATTATCTTTTTTTCCCTAATTTATCACCATTTATTTTATATTACAGATAATGGAAAGAATTTAAATCGCATTCTCCTTACAGTGAAAACTAGTCAAGATACTAAACATAAGGTAAAATATTAAGAGCAAAAAATTATGTCTAATGGTGTATGAATTTTATATATTTTAATTATATTATTCATTATTCATATTTAATTAAATGAATGGTAAATAATATAATAATTATATATAAATCCTCACATAAAAAATGTATACATATTATGCTAAAAATATTAAATGAACTGGGATAAAATATAATCAATATTTAGTCAATATAAATACATATAATAAAATCTGGTTATGCTTATAAAATAAATATTTTGTATTCCGTCTTTTGTGAATTAAATATAAATTTTGTTCTCTTAGAAAACTTTCTAACAAAATTTTCAATAAATGTATTACTGTTTTTTACATTTTCATTGGATAACAAATTTGTAATTAAGAATGAGTTTAATATTTACACAATTTATCGTTAATATATAATATTTTTATTTAAAAATCAATAATTATTAAATAATAGCAATATAAAAAATCATAGTCAATACATGACATATTTTCGTATTGCAAATATTCTACAGGGCTAATTTATGGGAATATGTATACTTTTGTTTATGTCAATTACCTTGTACAAATTGTAGTGATTAAAATTATATTTCCAAAGTTGTAGAGTAAGAGAGTTACATTGATTTCTTAAATTAAAAGTGTACACGAGTCCCATTTCTTCTCTTTTCTGTATGTCATTCCCAATCCTAATTTCTTTAATTCATACAATATTTGACTTCATTGACAATAATAAAGGAAGGGTGGATGATGTCTTGGTCATGGTGTGGAAAAATAAATTGGGAATTTTAATATCAAATAATTTAATTATGTAATATTTTTTAAATAAATTTAGAAGAAAAAAATATTTTATACAAACGTGAGAATGCAATATCTATTTTTTTCAGACTCGATAATGATACTTACTTAAGACCTGAATCCATTATATTTTCATGAGATTATATTCTTAACTAGCATTGGTCTCATATTTTTCTTAATTGAGGTAAAACACCTGTTTCAGTTATATATAATGTATGCAATAATACAAAACAAATAATTATAACTAATAAAGTATTGAAGAGTGTAATTTTCATGTAATTTTTGTATTAAACGAATACATTATTTATTTATATCAATAGTAGAATAACAATGTATAAAATTCATATTATTCATATATATCTTTTCTTCCTCTAATCATAATTAATAACACAACAAGTTTTAAAAAGATCAAAAAATAATAATATACTCATAGACATAAAATTAGTTATAAAACTTGTGGTATAATTGTCACACCAAAGAAAAAAGAAGATTTAGAAACCATAAAATGCACTTGTAAGATTAGCAAATAACCCTGTATGTAGACCATGAGTAGTAGATCTAGTAATGAACCAAATCAACTTAATATTCATTCAAAATTTAATTTGTTATTTAACACACAAAAAACTTTCATAAATCAAATTTGAACTAAAAATTGAGCTCTTTAAACAAGCTTTCAACTTATTATATTCATAATCCATGAATTATATTAATATAAATTAATTTTAATGTTTATTACAATCAATGCATTATTTTTTGTTATTATATGTAATATATAGTCAAGATTATAATTATATAAACAATATTTATTTAAAAATAATTAATTTATTGATTTAGTAGGCTAAACAATTTGTGAACTTTAAAAATTACTCTACCAAATTTGAGTTAAGTTTCAAACTAACCAATATTTAACAAGTTAAACTCTAATTCAAATCTAATTTCGAACTAAACATATCTTTAATGAATCAAAGTCTGATGCAACTAGGTTCAGCTACCCACACTAACAAGTAGGTATGTAATGGAAATGTAGCACACCCATACTTGTGGAATTATTTTTATTGAAAAATGATTCTTGTATCTCTCATCTCTATTGTAATTTTTATTCATTTTCATACAAAATAAGTTTTTTATTTTATAATTTAATCTAGATATCCAATCAAATTTATGTTATAAAAGAGATTACTTTCCTCAACAAAATTTTAATCTTCATCTATGTATAGTTATGATTATTAGGATTTATTACTTCACTTGGATCACTCATTTTAACTAGGATTCCATTTTGGTTTGAAATTGCCCTAGGAGAGTGGTTTTTTTGTAATAACAACATATCTCATCAACAAGGAACTAATCTCTTTTGTGACTACCACTCACTTACAACCGAAGAGTCAAGCTGTCAACTTAGAGATTCACTAGACCAACAGAGTATTGGTATTAACCCCTTTTGTCTGGTAACTGGCAGGCAATGGTTCAGCATTTCTGCAGTTTTGTGTTTTCCTTCCGTAGTTACTGTTCTGCTATAAATTCCTTTGTAACCCAAAAAAGTTTAACATGTTCTAAGAACTGTACTTATATGCTATAATGAGTAAAAACAACTGTTATTTTATTATTCTTGGTCTTTTAACTTCATTACCAATAATGTATTGTAAAATTGCACAAAACAAAATGGAAATAGTAAAATAAGAAAAATGAGCTCAGACATCCAAGGAAGGAAATTAGCAGCACTAGCTCTCAAGCCTGGCGAAGGCGAAAACTCTTAGTCGGCCACTGCGAATGTTTTGAGAAACAAGCCTTTGGATTTATCATCATTGCACTTTATTACATAACTACCATCAAATTTTCAACTTATAATAAAACTTTCATTACACATTTGCAATGTTTAAAGGGCAGTTACGGTTGCAATTGCACTAACAGTCACAGTTGATGCGATTGCAGTCATTGCAACCATTGTGATGCACATTTCGGCTATTTCAATGTAAATTATATTATAATTAAAAACTATTTTTAATTCAATTCAGCATTATACAGTCGGATGTGGTTGCATTGCAGCCTAATGCAGTCACATCACGGCTTAATGATGCCACATCATGTGATTCAAAATGACAATACAATCGTAATAATATTGTGACCACAATTCAAATTCAAATCACTGCATATATGTGAAACAAAAATAGTTATTCAATAATCTTAGACTTAGACTTTATAATTACAATGATCAAATACACATGAAATCTAAGTGTATCAAATTGTTGGCCTCATAGAGAAGATTAGGTGTGTCTACACAGATAACTTCAGACATATGCTTGTCTATTTTTAATGATTTAATCATTGGCCAATAACACACATAAACCAAACAAATCTAGAGCAATGATGAAACCTTAAGAAAGTGAAAAACATCGATCTATAAAAACATATGAAGTTAACAAAACAAAAGGGAAACTTTGTTAAAGGAATTAAAGGGACTCAGAATATGGGTGGTGATATAACAGAGTGGTCGGCAAGGCTAATAAAGCCAATTACGACGAACGAGACCTTAATATCAATCGTCACTGTCCCATTTGCAAATTAGCTCAAAATAGATTTGCTAAGAAAGAAAATTAGGTCAGAACAAACAATTATGAGCATATACAAAGACCCATATAATAAAAATGCAAACTTTACCGATGAAATGAAAAACCCTAGAATAAAAATGGGAACTTGAGAGATGCTTGAGGCTGCTATGTGCTTGAAGCTGATATAAATAGGGATTCTGGGAGCTAGGGTTTCGGAATGCACAGTTGAGTTGAGAATGTTATTTAACTGAACTGGGCTTGTTCATCTAAAAATCGAAAAGTAAAAATAATTGGGCTTAAACCCACAAGGAAGAAATAAAATGGGGTTTAATAGTTACTTCACACAAAAAATCAGTTTCTTTCTAAATTATAACGAGTAAAATATTTTTATAATGACCGTATATTTTTTGGTACTACCTATATATTTATTCACATTTTTTTGTTAAGGAATTAATCCATTTTGAGGTTCGTGGCTACCCCTATCAATAAGTGTCGCTCATAAGAATCGAACATTCCATCTTGGAGTCCAGTAAAGCCTTACACAATTAGACCAACGCATTGTCGGTGACTGTATATCTTGAAATAGGAGATGATCTTTCCTGTTATATTAAAACGTGATAAAATCTGAATCTCACTTATTTTTAAATCAATTTATGTTGAAATGTTGTAAATAAAATGTGAACCTCAAGGCTCAAAGACTGATATTTGTAAACATTACTCTTATTTTAACAGAGAGAAGTTTGACTTGAGAAGGGAATGTGCTAAAATTAAGAAGTATTCTATATCTCCTTATTGTCTTCAAAGTAAACTATATTCTGGAGCTTATGATTTTAATAGATAGAAGTCACATTTTGGAGCTTTTTATTGTCTTCAAAGTTTAAATATACACAACTTTATATTATTTAGGTAATATTAAATAATTTATACTACATGTACCTTTAATGTTCCTACTCTATTTATTACTTCATATTCTAATTAATCATTCACTTTCACAGTAATAATAATGGTTGCACCATTCTAATAATGATTATCTCAGAGAGAGAGAGAGAAATGATTGAAAGAATAATTTTGACATGTCCACATAATTTAACTTTGAGAATAGTAACTGTTTTTACATATTTTCTTAATTTATATGAATGAGCTTATTGGAGGAGGGAGTAATTCATGAAAGTTACACCAAATGACAATTAACTAGGATTCCATTCTATGTTGCACATTTTCAATTGTTTGAAATTAACATGCAAAATTAGAATGCACTATAAATAAACCACAAGCAAGAGTTTTATACTGTTGTAGAACTAGAACTATAACTTTTCATAGCAAAATTATGCAGCCAAAGGATCCAATTCCTCTATCTTGTATCAATTTAATCAGACCTTATTTACATTGTGAAGATGGCTGATATCTGAAGGTTATGTATTCATAGGTCTCAAAAAGATGTAATCATAAATTCACAACAACCTCTTCAATTAATCCACTAAGAACTAGGTTCTCTACTTCATTGACAACTTGTTCAGCTTCATCTGCCGAAAATCCATGCTTCCAACCCCAGTTCCATATTCCATTCATCACTCCATCATTGCACTTCATATCTCTCTCCATCATTGTATAGATACTATCTGATGAAGCATGTTTCTTCCCAGAATTTTTTTCACTATAAGATGTCAGATTCTCAATCGTGTTATAGATTTCTTCGACCAACTTGCCTAAAGAGATGTGTAATCTTGAATTCCCTGCATATGTTGGCAATAAAGAGCAAACTACTTGTGACTCTTGAAAGCTTTTGCGCTCGGTTAGCTCATTCGCACAATCCAAGTACAGTCTGGCATTGGCTATTTCAGTAGTTTCATTTTTTTGTTGCATCTTAGGGGAATCCAAATCAAGATTGAGGAGCTCCTCTGCATGGACGATAAATGATTGATTAGTTAGAAGCAAATATTTCAGCTCAGACCCCTCTTCATCAGGCTTGTTATCGATTTCGTTTTCACAGCAATTGGTGCTATCATGAAATTCCTCGGCAGGGATAGCATCACTTTCATGCCCAGGCTTTAACATCAAAATTTCATCACCAGAGCTACTCTGGCTCTGCTTACAATCTTCTGCAATGTATGGAAAAGGGTGAAAAAAGTCACGTAAAAAATACTAGTTATGTCACGACTTATGAAGAAGCTGCTGATTAAGGAGGCATTTAGAAGAGCTTATCCTATTTGAGCTTATTATATATGCCCTTAACCAGGTGTTCGGAAGAGCTTATGAAAATAGATTATGACCTTCCTATAAGTTCTTTTTAGCATATTTCAATTATCTTATTAGAGAAGCTTATGAAGATAAACAAACTTATAGGAAGGTCATAAGCTCTCATGTGATAAGCGCTTAATTACGTTATCATTTACTCAAACGTGCCCTAGTCATATAGTGCAATGGTATATGTGCTGCTATCCATCATCTAATTGTGATATATGACACAAGTGATGAGAAATTTACCTCCGATATTAGTTGCAGAGGCATCTACTTCATGCTCCTTCGTGAGATCATCTGCTATTGTAGTGATGATTCTGATCTCAGTGCAATCATCTTCACAAGAAACATGAATAATCTTTTCTTCTTCTCCTAATTGTTCAGCCTGTGCAGAAGAATAGTGAATTAAACTAAGATTGAAAGCCTTGATTCTTCATTCATAGATTACATAATCCAAACTCTCCTACATTCCCTAGATACAAAGCATGACAATAAAATAGACTTACAACTGGTTTAGTTGCTTGAGGTACAGCAACATGCCTTTGCTTTTTCATCTGATTCTTTATTGGCTCCTTCGGAATATTGATTTTTTGATTCTTTGGTTTCGAGGTGGTTTTTGAACCAATGTTCTTTCTGGAAGGAATCTCATTCTTGTCAATTCTGGACCCACTTTGTGGTTTCCTCAACTTTGTAGGGCAGATTTCTCCTTGGTCTTGAGATTTTATCACAATCTTAGGCTCCCAGTTTGCCTTTTCTGGTAAATTTCTGCTAATGGTTTTGAGCTTAACTTTTTTATCAACTATTTCACTTACCCGTGGCTGTAATTTCTGACTAGCATGACTATATAATTTTACCTTACCTCGTGAACCCCTGACATTTTCAACGGGATTGATTTCTTTTGCATCCAGCTCCACAACCTCTTTGACACACTTAGTTCTTTCCTCTTTGGTAAGCCTATTGGAAACACATTCTTCCATTTCTTTTCCCATGTTGATGTAATCCTCTCTTGGTTTGAACGTTTTCGAAGGGACTGCTTTTGCTTTTAGTTTTCTAAGGGATAACTCTTCTGGAGGAACCGGCTCATGAATAGGTGCAAATTCCTGGTATGAATCATACCGAGGTTTCATGAGTACAATGGGTGGTAAATCACCAAACTGTTTGGAATGGAGATCATTGAAATGATGGTGGACCTGAAATTTGGGCTCTCTTACAGGACTCGTCTTCAGAAGTCCACTGTAATGAGTAGTCCCAAGAATTTCTCTCACAGTCTTGTATCCTTCGGGATTAACCTTCTCAGCAATAGAATTATTCTTTCTTACTTTCGGCAAATCTATCTCAAACATAGGTCTCTTGTGATTCTGAATCTTTTGACTCTCCAACTGTTTTGGCACAAGATTCGGAAATGACCTTGCAGGAGCTTCTTCTAAACCCATCAGCCTGGCAACCAGACTCGGTCCACGTTCCTTCCTTGAAGTTGGTGGTGAAAACGAAGAATCAGAAAGCCTTTCAGTTTGGACACCAAAAGATCGGCTTGAGTTTGTAGAAAGAAATTCCGATGCTGAATCCAATACCTCAGTGGCTGTTCTTGGAAATACATTCTGTCTAACCAAAGTCTCCTTAACCACTTTCTTGAGTTCCTCTGTGCAACTAGTTGAAGAACCATCAGCTGAAGACCAAGGCCTTTGAAATCCCATTGGATAACTTTGTTCACTAAATTGATTAGAATACGTTCTATCATTCATCATCCTATCATCAATTCTGACTCTTTCAGATTTCTCATTCTGCCTTCTCTTCAAACGAGACAAATGTTGTGAAACTTCTTGCACCTTGTGAAGCATGACTAAGGATTCTTGCAGATCAAGAGCTCCTTTCAATAAATCCTTTGCAATATCTTCAGACTGTTCATCATAACTAAGACCCGTAGACCATGAGCCAATCATGTTGTTTAACCTTCGAGCCCCTTTTGATACCTCCATAAGCTGCAAGGATGTTGGATCAAAAGACCTATCTGTGGACCCTTTTGAGACCCTCTCTTCTTTGTCCGGTTTGCCTTTCATTGATGTTTGAACCTCTAAGTTTTCGGCCGGACACTTGCTTTTGTTCCTGCCCTTCATTTTCTTAGAACTACACCTGTACTTCCTTATGCTGCCACACTCAACTACTCCTTTTGGATTATCACATGTTATGAATGGTTTATACATGACTGAGTCCTAAGGTATATTCTGTCACAAATTTGAAATTTCATCAACAAACTGAGAGGCCAATTATATTCCAACAAAATAACAACAACTAAAACAAACACCAATTTGTTAATAAAATCTCATTAGATTACTTACACAAGCTTATACTCTTGGATCTCACAATTTGTCTACATCAGACAAAAAAAGAAGCCATATATGTCCCACTGAAACATATACAATTAGTTAATAAGTCTCCATCAAAATAATAATCTAATCTAAAAAGCACATAATGAAGATATATAAAAACAAGCAAAAAAGGCATATATCATTACCCTATGAAATTTGAAAATTGAATTATCTCAATAGGTTTGCAATTAGATTATTGAAGCATATATGTGAGCAATTCCCCACCGAAATCAGAAAAGGACATAACAGGGGAATTGAAAATGATGCCAAAAAAGGAACTTTAATCACACACAACCATAATTTTCATGATTAAATTGTCAAGCTGAAATAGTTTAATGATCTTTGTTTAAATTTCATTTTCATATAATAAAAATATATACTTTTTGCTTGACTTTCAACATAGTAATTGATAAAACCAAACATTCACCATCATCAATTTTCATCCTCAGAAACTCACCACACATAAAAACAAAATGCAACAGTTAAACCCCAAAAAAACACAAGTCATAATTCAAAGTTTAACCAACACTTACCCTTGTTTTTCTTTACAGCTATTTATTCCCAACAACCTTAAAAACATCAAAAACTGACGAAAACATTCAGAAAACTATACTCTATAGTGAAGTAGTGAATACCCAAGAGAGTGAAATTCACAAAGCATTGATTTTTATGAGAAGGGTAGGAAATTAGGAACAACAATGACTGAGTAAGTGAGTTTCTAAAACGGGAAGATTAGATTAGAAGGTAGTGTTGTTTTGTTTAAAGGGTGGGTTCATGTTGATGAGACAATGAGATCCATGCAAAGATTATGTTAGTGAAAAATGGGAATGTGAGAATGTTGGTAAAGAAACAAAGCAAAGCAATGCAATGCAATGCAAAGCTGATTCAAAAGCAAAAGAGGGAAAGGAAATTGCAGTGTCAGTGTTCACATACCTGAAAAATGGCTCCACCAAATGTCTTCATTTAAACCCCAAAATTTGGAACTTGGGACTTGGAACTTGGAACCTTCTCTCTCTACACTTTTTAGCTATTATAATATCATTCATTTTTAATTAAATACTTAGATAGTATAAGTTAAGAAAAAATGATTTTATGGAATGATAGGAGTAACTCCAATGATATCTAATAATTATGTATTTTTTATAAGTTATATATTTATAGATAATTGTTAATTATATATAATTTCATTTTATCTAATTGACTAACTTAACTAATTAAATTAATTAAATTTTATATAATTTTTTTTTCTATTATGATGTTCGACTCCAGTTTCATATAACCACGAAATTAGAAGTTTCTTTATGTTATATATTTATATAAATGTAGCATACATTAAGCTATGCAAAAAACAATTTTGGGTTGAAATATTCCATGACTCGTAGCTAAATGAGATAAAAAATGTGGCATGTATCTTTTTAATGGACACGATCCTATAATGCAATAATTCCTTAATATCACATGCATGGGCAATTAATTAAGCTTTAATGTTATATTATTGATATCATACGTAAGTTATTTACTTTATAATATGCCACCTCAACTCCTCAAGCATACTAAATTCTATCACACGTTATTCTTATAAAATATGCTTTGATATAGTTAGATGTATTATTAAATGGGACGGTGCTACAAAGTCTTCACATTTCTTTATTTCATATGAACATAAGGTTTCATAATCTTTTGTCATGTAGCTTCCCTAAAAAAAAGTCTTACAAATACCAAAGTTGATATAAACGAAAAGAAGAAATGTGTTGTATTAAATGAGCAATTCTTTCAAAATCCAGCTATGGGATTGAAGCCTTTATTAGTTATTAGTTCTACTAAAAATGTGTGCATATTAAATGTAAGATGGGTTAAACTTCAAATTGTGGTTAATCTTTTTATTTTATTTTCCTTTTATAAAAGAGATTAACTCGTTTCTTTAAATTTTGAATAGAGCACAAATCCACCATTAGAGTTTTATTGAAATAAAGATGCTAAAATCACATATTTCTTTTTAGAAAAAGATATATACACTAATCATATAAGTATTTTTTATACTATCATTATATCATCTATCACAATATCGATTTATTTCCTTGACCACAATGTGCGTATGGCAAAAATTGATTTGTTGCACTGCATTTGAAGTCCATTCATGCAAAATTTACTCTTCTTAAAATCTATTATTAATAAAAAGGATTGTTTATCTTAAAATTTTGACTTATTGCCTCTCAGGAAAAGCCTATATTGGTTGAAGTGCCCTTGTTTGAACTTGTCTTTCTCCTACATTAGTAGATATATATATATA
>NC_032011.1:1774714-2077378 GCF_001865875.1 Lupinus angustifolius | reverse complement strand
ATATATATATATATATATATATATATATATATATATATATATATATATATATATATATATATATATATATATATATATATATATATATTATAACTCCTTGATTAAATTGAGATTTGGCACAGTTTTTCCACCAGTTGGATTTGTAGAGCACTAGAGCAGCATATTCATGATTTCATATAAAGATAAAGAAATCACTTAAGAACTCGTTAGATATTCAATATAATTAAAATGTCAATGATTCAATTTTGAGAGTAATACTTATTAGGAGAGGTAACTATGTATTTCGAAAATTATTAGTTTCATATCTAAAAGGTGAGAGGATACCAAGTGGATATTTGTTGTCCCACAATGAGTGTCACGGTATACGTCATGAGGTTGTGATTGGTTAGAAAAAATATATTTAAATTAAAATTTAATTATTAAGTATTTTTCTGACGAATCATAGTTTATGACACATAGAGTAACACAAACTATGAGACATAAAGATATGTTTTTGGAGATATCTTGGTAGTAATCAAAAGTATAAAAGGAATTGACTTAAATTATAAAGGGTAAGGTAATGAGAGTAAGAAGGGTTTGGAATTTAACTCCCAACTAAACTAGACAAGGTGGTAATGGTCATGATATCCTTCTTTGTCAATAGTGATTAATTATACTTATATATCTTTTGGTTTGGCTTATTGTATCTATAGTGAGTTCCTTAGCCTTAAAGTTAAAGGGTTGACCAAAGCCATGTGGAAAAACATTAGTTTAAGGAAACAAAAAACACATCCATTCCCCTCCTATATCTTACATAGACATTCATTGATATCTAATTTAACATGTGTATTTTTACTTTAACAATCACAAAAAATATTGATTTGAGAAAAATATGACTGAATACTTGTATAAACATACATTAGATATCAATATGTAAATATCTAACTAAAAACACAAACATAAAGTTAATATTTAAAAATTAACTCAATAAACAATACATGATTTTCACTCTATTTTTTTTGGGTAGAATTTGTAATTTTGATAATGAGAAGAACAAAGGATATTTTCATAATCAAAAGAAACATTAAAAGCAATAAGAGTTCTTTCACTCCAGCTGTAGTAGATGACCACTACTGTGTTAAAGCCCAATATTAAAAGCCTGAAGCCCTTGAGTGCTACCAAACCCCAAAAAGCATAATATTAAAATTGTGGATCTTTTCCTACAACAAGTACTATGTAACATTTATGTATTTTCAGTGTAAAATTTATATAAAGTTAATATATCATTCATCATTTATTTATAACTTTTTTAAAGATCATTAATAAAACACGAATGATAAATGATACAATAAAAATGTATAAAACTCATACACTTTTAGTATATAGTTTTTTTTCTCTATGAAAAATATATCATAATAAAATCATTTGCATAGGATCAAGGTTGATTTTAACTCTTTGGCTAAGCATGCTCTAATCTAATAATAGTTCACCTCATTTTGTGGCTCTCCATTTAAAGAGAATTCTCTAAATTCCATACTATATGCCATTTTCTTCATACATTTATTTTTTGTTCATTCTGTGTATATATTTTTGGTTATTGGTATCAACTGGTTCTAGACTCAAGCAAAGGGGTGGTAGAGAAATAGAGTGAGAAAAAACCATTGGTATAGTTAGAGATGTTATAACTTTCTATCTTATTTAATGGTTAACAATGCCAAAGTATTAGCCTCACATTCATAAAACTAACTTAACAGAATAATTATAACCCTTCCTTTTATATCTACCATTTTTTCCCTCCAAACATAAACTCCTAAACATTGAAACAACATTAAACTATTCAAGTTGTCTTAGACATCTATTGTAACATTCTTTAACATCTCATTTTGATTGAAGGGATTCTCTTTTATTATCCCTTCTTCCTGTCATTGATTAAATAGTAGCTTTTTCTTGTGACACAAGAAACATTGCTTCAAGGCTTGGTTCTATTATCAAGAGTCATTTTTTCCCCATTGTTTTAATATAAAACAAAGGTGAAACTTGAAGAAGCTATAATCAACAATGGTTAGAGCTTTTAATCACCAAATAAGCATGCAGAAGTCAAGGTCCTTTCATTTCAAGAAGATGTTTGAGATCCCAGGGAAGCATATTCATGGTTTATTTGATAGGGATCATGAAGAAGGAGGTGAAGCTGATAAGGTGTACGCAAAAAGCTTTGAGTCAAAACATACAAGTGATCATGCATCAGAAGTTCATCAAATAGGATATTCTCTCACTAATGAAATTCCTAGAATTCCACCCAAGCCACCATCTGGTATATTTATCTATATTCTACCCTTTTAAGTATCGGATTTATTATTATTATTATTTTTTTAAAAATTCGATACTATATGATATGTATCGATAAAGTATCAGAGAATATTGATATCGAATACAGATACATGAAGGATATTTAAGTATCGGTGTGCCTTGCAGAAATGGACATGATGAAGGAAAGGTTTGCAAAGCTACTTTTAGGAGAAGACATGTCAGGGGCAGGGAATGGTGTTTCTTCAGCATTGGCTTTGTCAAATGCTATAACAAACCTAGCTGGTATGTCACATTTTATCACAACCTATGTGTTACAAGGAGTATAATTTCTGAAACAAATAAGTGATTATGCAGTGATCTTAATTCAAAAAATATAAGCATATACTTTCATAGTGATTAACTGAAACATTGTTTGTGATGCAATGCAGCATCTATTTTTGGAGAACAATCAAAACTGGAGCCAATGTCTTCAGAAAGAAAGGCAAGGTGGAGAAAAGAAATTGAAAGGCTTCTATCTGTGACTGATCACATTGTTGAATTTGTTCCATCACAACAGATAGGAAAAGATGGAACAACTATGGAGGTGTGTAGGTTCATTATTTCTCTTCACCATATTTGTAACTATTCTATGATATAAATTCAAGTTTTCAAAACATTTTGGTTTAAAAAATAATGTCTTGTCTTTATATAGATCATGACTACTCGGCAACGAAGCGATCTTCTCATGAACATCCCTGCATTACGCAAGCTCGATGCAATGCTCATTGTAAGTAGCTAAATCTTTTAAGAACCACTATTCATTCAAATGGCTTCATTTCACCAACTTTGGAGTTTGGACTAACTATGTAGCAATGGAATAGGGAACATTGGATAACTTTAGAGATCAGAATGAGTTTTGGTATGCCTCTAAAAATGATGAGGATTCTAAGGGTAACACCAACACTCAAAGGAAGAGTGACAAATGGTGGTTACCTATCGTTAAAGTTCCTCCGACAGGGATATATATATATATATATATATATATATATATATATATATATATATATATATATATATATATATATATATATATATATATATATATATATATATATATTATAACTCCTTGATTAAATTGAGATTTGGCACAGTTTTTCCACCAGTTGGATTTGTAGAGCACTAGAGCAGCATATTCATGATTTCATATAAAGATAAAGAAATCACTTAAGAACTCGTTAGATATTCAATATAATTAAAATGTCAATGATTCAATTTTGAGAGTAATACTTATTAGGAGAGGTAACTATGTATTTCGAAAATTATTAGTTTCATATCTAAAAGGTGAGAGGATACCAAGTGGATATTTGTTGTCCCACAATGAGTGTCACGGTATACGTCATGAGGTTGTGATTGGTTAGAAAAAATATATTTAAATTAAAATTTAATTATTAAGTATTTTTCTGACGAATCATAGTTTATGACACATAGAGTAACACAAACTATGAGACATAAAGATATGTTTTTGGAGATATCTTGGTAGTAATCAAAAGTATAAAAGGAATTGACTTAAATTATAAAGGGTAAGGTAATGAGAGTAAGAAGGGTTTGGAATTTAACTCCCAACTAAACTAGACAAGGTGGTAATGGTCATGATATCCTTCTTTGTCAATAGTGATTAATTATACTTATATATCTTTTGGTTTGGCTTATTGTATCTATAGTGAGTTCCTTAGCCTTAAAGTTAAAGGGTTGACCAAAGCCATGTGGAAAAACATTAGTTTAAGGAAACAAAAAACACATCCATTCCCCTCCTATATCTTACATAGACATTCATTGATATCTAATTTAACATGTGTATTTTTACTTTAACAATCACAAAAAATATTGATTTGAGAAAAATATGACTGAATACTTGTATAAACATACATTAGATATCAATATGTAAATATCTAACTAAAAACACAAACATAAAGTTAATATTTAAAAATTAACTCAATAAACAATACATGATTTTCACTCTATTTTTTTTGGGTAGAATTTGTAATTTTGATAATGAGAAGAACAAAGGATATTTTCATAATCAAAAGAAACATTAAAAGCAATAAGAGTTCTTTCACTCCAGCTGTAGTAGATGACCACTACTGTGTTAAAGCCCAATATTAAAAGCCTGAAGCCCTTGAGTGCTACCAAACCCCAAAAAGCATAATATTAAAATTGTGGATCTTTTCCTACAACAAGTACTATGTAACATTTATGTATTTTCAGTGTAAAATTTATATAAAGTTAATATATCATTCATCATTTATTTATAACTTTTTTAAAGATCATTAATAAAACACGAATGATAAATGATACAATAAAAATGTATAAAACTCATACACTTTTAGTATATAGTTTTTTTTCTCTATGAAAAATATATCATAATAAAATCATTTGCATAGGATCAAGGTTGATTTTAACTCTTTGGCTAAGCATGCTCTAATCTAATAATAGTTCACCTCATTTTGTGGCTCTCCATTTAAAGAGAATTCTCTAAATTCCATACTATATGCCATTTTCTTCATACATTTATTTTTTGTTCATTCTGTGTATATATTTTTGGTTATTGGTATCAACTGGTTCTAGACTCAAGCAAAGGGGTGGTAGAGAAATAGAGTGAGAAAAAACCATTGGTATAGTTAGAGATGTTATAACTTTCTATCTTATTTAATGGTTAACAATGCCAAAGTATTAGCCTCACATTCATAAAACTAACTTAACAGAATAATTATAACCCTTCCTTTTATATCTACCATTTTTTCCCTCCAAACATAAACTCCTAAACATTGAAACAACATTAAACTATTCAAGTTGTCTTAGACATCTATTGTAACATTCTTTAACATCTCATTTTGATTGAAGGGATTCTCTTTTATTATCCCTTCTTCCTGTCATTGATTAAATAGTAGCTTTTTCTTGTGACACAAGAAACATTGCTTCAAGGCTTGGTTCTATTATCAAGAGTCATTTTTTCCCCATTGTTTTAATATAAAACAAAGGTGAAACTTGAAGAAGCTATAATCAACAATGGTTAGAGCTTTTAATCACCAAATAAGCATGCAGAAGTCAAGGTCCTTTCATTTCAAGAAGATGTTTGAGATCCCAGGGAAGCATATTCATGGTTTATTTGATAGGGATCATGAAGAAGGAGGTGAAGCTGATAAGGTGTACGCAAAAAGCTTTGAGTCAAAACATACAAGTGATCATGCATCAGAAGTTCATCAAATAGGATATTCTCTCACTAATGAAATTCCTAGAATTCCACCCAAGCCACCATCTGGTATATTTATCTATATTCTACCCTTTTAAGTATCGGATTTATTATTATTATTATTTTTTTAAAAATTCGATACTATATGATATGTATCGATAAAGTATCAGAGAATATTGATATCGAATACAGATACATGAAGGATATTTAAGTATCGGTGTGCCTTGCAGAAATGGACATGATGAAGGAAAGGTTTGCAAAGCTACTTTTAGGAGAAGACATGTCAGGGGCAGGGAATGGTGTTTCTTCAGCATTGGCTTTGTCAAATGCTATAACAAACCTAGCTGGTATGTCACATTTTATCACAACCTATGTGTTACAAGGAGTATAATTTCTGAAACAAATAAGTGATTATGCAGTGATCTTAATTCAAAAAATATAAGCATATACTTTCATAGTGATTAACTGAAACATTGTTTGTGATGCAATGCAGCATCTATTTTTGGAGAACAATCAAAACTGGAGCCAATGTCTTCAGAAAGAAAGGCAAGGTGGAGAAAAGAAATTGAAAGGCTTCTATCTGTGACTGATCACATTGTTGAATTTGTTCCATCACAACAGATAGGAAAAGATGGAACAACTATGGAGGTGTGTAGGTTCATTATTTCTCTTCACCATATTTGTAACTATTCTATGATATAAATTCAAGTTTTCAAAACATTTTGGTTTAAAAAATAATGTCTTGTCTTTATATAGATCATGACTACTCGGCAACGAAGCGATCTTCTCATGAACATCCCTGCATTACGCAAGCTCGATGCAATGCTCATTGTAAGTAGCTAAATCTTTTAAGAACCACTATTCATTCAAATGGCTTCATTTCACCAACTTTGGAGTTTGGACTAACTATGTAGCAATGGAATAGGGAACATTGGATAACTTTAGAGATCAGAATGAGTTTTGGTATGCCTCTAAAAATGATGAGGATTCTAAGGGTAACACCAACACTCAAAGGAAGAGTGACAAATGGTGGTTACCTATCGTTAAAGTTCCTCCGACAGGGTTGTCGGATGTAGCTGGAAAATGGATACAGTTTCAGAAGGATTCCGTTAACCAAGTACTAAAAGCAGCCATGGCAATAAATGCTCAAGTACTATCAGAAATGGAAATCCCGGAAAACTACATCGAGTCACTTCCCAAGGTAATGTAGTCAGGCCAAAAACTATGAAGAACATCTTTCGTTTAAGAAAACGCTTTCTATTTTTATTTTCCATTTTCACTTGCATTCATCTTGTTTCTTGTTTTCAAAGATTTCAGTTCATTACATTAGAACATATAACTTGTGACTTGGGTTAATCTTCTTCATGTTTTCAATAGAATGGTAGAGAATGCCTTGGTGAATCAATCTATAAGCACATTACTGTGGAATACTTTGATCCTGGACAGTTTCTTTCAACAATGGACTTGTCCACAGAGCATAAGGTTCTTGATCTCAAGAATAAAATTGAAGCTTCCATAGTGATATGGAAAAGGAAGATGAACAGCAAGGATAGTAAGTCTACATGGGGTTCGGCAGTGAGCTTGGAGAAGAGGGAGCTCTTCGAGGAGAGAGCCGAGACAATATTGCTCATGATCAAACATCAATACCCGGGTCTTCCACAATCTTCACTTGACATTAGCAAAATCCAATTTAACAAGGTGAATCACATTGCATTGCAACTAGTTATTCTAATTAATCTCGCATCGACGATTCGACGCGGTGCCTATTTGGCATGACCAATCAAAGTAACAATCTAAGAAGACAGAAAAGTACTTGCAGTAATGATTTTAAAGTTATCTTAAGATTTTGATTGGTCGTGCCGAAGAGGTACATGCTTATGCAAGAACTACTCCTAGTTTTTATATTACATATGTTGAAATTTGATGGTCACTAATGAAATTTGACTGTTTCCGAAATGTGCACAGGATGTAGGACAAGCCATTCTAGAGAGCTATTCAAGAGTAATAGAAAGTTTGGCTTACAAAGTTATGTCAAGGATTGAGGATGTCTTATATGCTGATACAATGACTAAGAATCCATCATTGGCAGTATCTAGCAGAAGGTTTTCATTGGATTCTTTACCTGTTGCTGAGGTGAGTTCTCCAAATTCTCCAGCGGAAGAAAAGGACAATCCGCGTTCTCCGGACGCACCTGCCTTGGTGACTCTATCAGATTTCATGGGTTGGAGTGAAACAGCAACCAAAGGAGGGAGTGATTTGAAGAAGACTAACTCTACCGGAGACTTAGATGACTACTTGAAAGAAAAAGATGAAAAGAGCGTAACTAAATCTCCTAATTTCTCGATACCGAACAAAGCTTGCTATGTGGAGAAGTTTGAGTACTTGAATCCTTTAAAAAGTCCCATAGCTAGACATTAGTATCAGGTAACAAAAAGAAAAAGAGAATAAAGATTGGAACACATGAAAAAGTAGTCACAATGCAGATGTAGACTATTGTATATAAGTATTTGGTGTTAAATATTTCATAGCATAACTGAATTGTACATTACTACATTATGTCACTGAGTCTCAGACTCTTAGGTTGTGTAATTGCTACACTGGTTGTAAATTATTTAATCCTTTACTTTTTCAGAATACTGTAAAGTTGATAGTTCTGTCCAAATAACATTGTTGAAATCTTAAATCCTTTCACTTGGTGTTTATTTTGATGTTGAAGTTGGAATTCAGACTTAAAAGTTTTCAAGTTCAATGAATATGAACATTCTCATGTGTTAAATCTAAATCCTTATGTCATGAAACATGATGATTTTTCCTACCAAAATTACAAAAAATAACTACTTCCAAAGTGCTTCAAAATACAAATATTAGCTGAGAATGTTTGGTTCTTGAATTATACATTTAACATCAAACTGCTAAGTAACAAGACTAGTAATGAAGCAATAGTCTTTCCATTTTTTCATTTGGTTCTTTTCGTACGCCGAATGAGCCATAGGATGTCACTGCCGTGCAAGGATCTTCTATGGCGAGTATCTCTCTGTGCACCCTTCAAACAAATTGAGCCATTCACAATTAAAAAATATATGAGATATGCAACATGCATCAAGAATATAAATACATATATAGTAAACAAAAGTACAGAACTCACTTGGAAATGAAATGTAGGATTCGAAACTTTAGTTAAGACCGATAAACCATCCCGAACAGGTACAACTATAGTTTAGGATGGAAAGAAAATGATGTTAGAGATGCAAATCAAAAGAAAGTTAAGCATAAGAACACAATATCATGTTTTTGTGTATTAGAAGAACATAATATGTTACCCTTGGCCAAATTGTTGTGCTGGTTAATTGTAGCAGTGGCTGGCTTCAAATTCTTAATTGGATTTGGCTTCAATGTGTACATAAAAAGTGGCAAATCCTCTGGTTTATCTTCTATTTTTGAAGGAACTTCACCTTTAGAATCTCTGCATTGGATTAAAAATAATATAATACATAACAAAGTAAATTCTAAAGTGTCTTTCATTTTCATATTGAGTATTCCACTATTAAGCATGGTGTTTCAAAGTGTTACTAAGTTAAACATATTTCATGTCACATATATGTGCATAAGTACACACCTTAAGGTAATTGTAAATTTTCATAAGTGTACTAAGGATAAAGAGTGAAGTAGTACCTTGATTTTTCACTGCTTAATCTCTCAAGGATGGGTGCTGATCATGGAAATAATTGAAAATAAAATAAAATAAAAAAGTTAGATAAATGGAAAAATAATAATATAATTTGATTGGTAAAATTCAAGGGGTGACATGAAATATTTACGTGCTGATAAATATCTTGAATGGAATCTTGGCAATTTCTCACTCCATCTCATTTTTGTGAGGGCTAACTTATCAGCATATTGTTCACATGAGAGAACTCTCTGTCAAAAAGCACCATCTTTAGTATTTTTGCAATTTCACTCAATCATTTAATTTATGTAGCTAATAATTTACTATGTTGTTATACTTTATGTACTTTTTAAATCAATATAAACTAACATAAATAATTATAAAGCTAATGTCAGAAATTGGTGCAAGAGTATTACTATAATGTAATACATATTATGGGCAAGTGCAAAGTAATAATATTAATACTACTAACTTGTTTAAGGCACTGGATTCTTGACTCAGCCTCAGAAAATGCATTTGTTTGAGAAATAAGGCCTTCAAGATTGGCTGAAACATTTCCAAGATGATCAACCACATTTACCAATGCTCTGCATACATATTCTTTTGTGTTCTCCATAACCCTGCAAATGCATAAATGTACAAATTCCAACTCTGTCATGGACCAACATGTCTAGCAACAAAACAAACTAAGCATGATAAAATGTTTTGAATTTCTAGGAAAACTAAACATGATAAGATGTAAATAGTTTATTGTCCTTAAAAAAATCCCACCTTATTATTTCAGTTTTCAGACCCCAAAAAGTACTCATAAGCAAAATCTAGAAATATTGGTCAAAATTTTAATATTGCTTATTTTAAGTAGTTCTAAAAGACCTGGAATAATAGTTCACTCCCAGCCTATATATACATTAAGCTTCATTGTACCTCTTTATGGACTATGGAGCAAACATAGAGTCGTGTAACCGAAAATCGGGCGCGACACGCAACTCAGACCAGACCCAGAACAAAGATGGAAAATAGATTTCTTAGCCCAAGTCTGTAGTGATATGTGAATGTGAAGGCTCATGGTGACACTAAAAAAATCTTGCTATATAGACATAGAACAGCATAAGGTGAAGGAATCCTGAATGTGATGATGGATTTAGAGAACTTACTCTTTCTTCTCTTGGCTTTTCAAGAATGTTGTTTCACAGTAATCTGCAGCATGGTGAAGCTGAGACCTCATTTCTCTTAACTCCTGCAACCACCATGAACAAAAAACATGAAACTCTTGTGAAAAAACAGTTTAATAGAGAATACTAGAATTATAGAAAGAATACAACAAAGTATGGATATGAACCTGAAGAGAGTTGAGAAAGCTCATGTTTTCTTCCTCTACCTTAAGCTCAGATTCTGGTTTTTCAAGTGAAGAAGAGTTCACAATAACCTCCATGAAACAAAAATGCTTGTGAAGATAAATATAGAGTTAGACTCTACAAAAGGTTCCTTATCTACACTATTTTCTGAGTTAGATTTGTGTATGTGTATGCTTTGGTTATGTCTAACTTATAAGAGAGTGAAGAAGAGGTGTTATGTTATTGTCACTTGTGACATGTTAGTAAGGACAAAACTCAATAAAAGTTGATTCTATAATTCATACCATAGCACACAAAATATGGTGAAAGATGACAAATAATAGTTTCAGTCCCGTGACATTGTGTTGCTCTCTTTTTTGAGCCTTTTTATATATAAAAAATGAATGGTAATGAAAATAGTTACACAATTCTATCATTTACCCGAGTTCGTCATAAAGAATGTCTCAGTTGAACCTCATATAATAAATTTAATTGAATTGTAACTATAATAATGAGTAATGACCGAGACAATCACACAATAGTGTAATAACATTACAAGTATTTAAAATTTGACAGAATGAAATGGTGTGGCTTAGAACAATGCTGAGTTAGATATTATATCATTTTATGTTCTTCTGATTAAGATAAAATAAGGCTATTACTATTGTAATGTCTTAGTTCACCTCCCAAAAAAATTATGAGATAAAAACAAATCAGTAATTACTCTATTCTTTAGATCTTGAATGGAACATGAATAGTTAGAATTGGAGAGCTTGTTGGGATTTGGCTTTGGTTCATGTGAGATATATTCATATACATGTGACATACAAACTCACATCTAAAGGATGCCCCACATTGAAGGAATGACATTGTGCCTAAGTGTCTTAATTAAGCAAATGACTATTTTAATGGAATAAAGATTATTCGTCTCATTTTTTGGTGTCTCATTTGTGTACTAATCTAATTAAAAAGAAAAATCATAAAAATTGAAAATATTTTTTTTTATAGAAAATATGGAAACAAGACTTTGTTAGGATATATAATCCCATCAATTTTAATGATGCACTAGTTTTGTTGAAATATTATTTGTAAATCTAATTCTTAGACTTTAAAGAAAAAGGAAAATAACAATATGGGAATGTTGCTTCTTTCTTTTCATAATATGTACTTTAGTGGTAAAATGTACAATTGACATGTAAAATATAGTTATACTGTCAGTATATACTAAATATTTATTATTATTATTATTGAATGACATGTTACTTGTTAATGAGATAAACTGTTAGGATTATTATATAACCTATTAAGATAGTTCTTGTTATATAATAAAACTAGTGTCAATCTCTTACTAACCGGATATTAAAAACACAAAGAAAATCCAGTTTATCAAATACTATTTTTTAGAAAATCATAAGTATTCTTTATGAGACAATATTGTTCAAACCAAATATCATCTTTATAGACATCAAAATTCTCATACTAAATATTTAACCCGTGTATAATGCTTGGAAATGGTATTCTTAAAACCAACTCAAAGCCTATAAACACTTTTATTTATACCTTGAATAACGTGTGCTTAATGCAGAAGCTTTTTGTTGACAATAGCATTTAATTATGATAATTTTTAGGTACATCTGAATAAGAAGCAAACTAAGCTAAGCTCATTTGTTTTCTGAGCAGATTTGGTTGGGACTAATCATGTACTATATACCAGCGTTGGTCTAATGGTATAAGGTCTCACTGGATCTCACAATTCAGGATTCGATTCCTGTTAGTGAAACTTGTTGGGAGGGACAACCACAAACCTAAAATGAATTAGTTTCTTACCCAAAAGGTGAAGAGTATCCTTGATATACCAAAAAACATAATGTACTACATAGAAATGGGCAGAATTATATGGTAACATTTATAAGCCATCAACTTGTATTTGGATGAAAAAGCAATTAAAGGCATTCCTTTAGTAAGACTCATGTTCTTTATTATATGTTCAAGTTTCAATGGATCTAATTTTCTTAATCTTCCTTTTGTTTTTAGTAGACAAATAAAACCTGGAAATAAATTCTAGAAAGCTAAGTATGATATTTGTTGAATCATTAAAAATCACTTTTTTTGGGTCTCACTACTCACTAGTAGTTAATCTAAACTTATGCTATAATTTGGAGAGAGATGTATATGTCTCGGTGTTGCTATATATTGATTTAAGTAACTGGTATTTAGTATTTGTAACAAGAATCACTTTTATAAGTAATCAGACTCGCTTAACTCCATTGCAGACTTCAAACGAAACTACTACTTTCCAGACAGGATCTAAGGTGTATATGAATGACTTCGGATCATGGCTAAACGCAAGCATAATCTAGTCCACTAACATGAAATAGTGGACTAATCTAGACTAAGAATCCAACTCCCCTAGGCAATAAAATAAGAGTCCAACAAAACCACTTTTACATAGTTTTAGACCAAATATCACATTTTTCTTTTAATGTCTTGAGATAAAAGAATAAGGTAGCTTCATTTGCTATCTCACTTGAAAAAGAGACTTAACCATGTAGACTGGAAATGAAAGTTTAGATTCTCATCTTTTAAGTTAGAATGTGATTTCTCATGTATCACATTCTCAATAATATAATCTAAATTATATTGGCAACCAAACACGAGTTTAAATGTAGAGTAGAGATTCAGAAAGTGGAGCCAAAAAATGTGTATTCTCCATTTTCAAAGAGTATGACAGATCAGAACCAAGGAGTAAATATGTTCCGCAGCTAAGAACATACTACCAATGATTTTTCGGTGTGACCCTAATCCGGAGATTCAAGAGCTAATCTCTTAAACATTTAATGGGGCTAAAGTTTACATCACAAATTACAGGAAAGGGCAGAAGCTTAATACATCCCTCCAATTCTGTCACGTCCCAAGGCACGCCTATCATCTCTTCCACGATTCACAAACACATCACGGCGATGGTCTTTTGGTGGTGGGCCGCCTCTTATTGGAGAGCGGCTTCTCTCTCTCACATCTTGAGTCCACCGACCACCATGGTGTGGAGGAAGTGATGGCAATAGTGGTGCCAGGGGAGACAGTGGCCTCCTCTCAAATCCTTTCCTTTCATTAGAAAAAACATCTCGCCCGCGGTCCCTACTATCCCAATCCACCGGGGGTGGTGGCCTATCAAACTTGTTCCTCCCCCTATAGGCATCTTCTAGGTAACCAATCCTGTCTCTATGCAAATGAGGATCTGCAAACCTGTCTTCATGCCTGAGGGGTGGCAGAGCAGCAGATCCATACTCTCTAGGCCCATCCCTTCCCAACCCACGAGGAGGAGATCTATAGCCAATCACAGCCCTTTCTGGGGAACCAGGAAAGCGTCTATGAGGGGTACGAAGAGGTGGAGGACCAGGATATGCCCTCCGGGGACTTCCACCAGGTGCAGGTCGAGATCTATTACACTTGTTACACTGGTCCCGCCTTGCAAAGTTAAGATTACCACACCTGCAACATAATAAAGCTAAGATAAGATCTCATGGCAAGGGGTGGTTAACATCACTGTACCTGTAGTTCCAGTTTTCACTCCTTTAGGTTTTAGTCCCATAGTATTGGGATATCTATCCCTATATCTTCACTTATTAGGATTTCGTCTTGTAGGGACCAATACCTCAACAAGTAGAAACTACAGGGACCAATACCTCAACAAGTAGAAACTACAGGGACCATCCTTCAAGAAAAAGTAGGGAGCAACCTTGATAAACAGTAACTACAGAGACTAAAACCAGATTAGTGAAAAACTTGGTGACAAATACTAGTGGTAGGGACCAAAATTCAAATAATAGGATAACAGCAAACAGTAATTCCACGAAAAAGACAAGTCTCATCACAATTCAGAATGGCTTGTAGTTACCGTAGATCAGGACAAATCCAATCACCCTCCCTTGGACGCACATTGGGATTGTTTCTACTGTTGCCTTCACCTCTAGCTAGCCCAGGAACAAAGCCAGGCCTATCAAAAGCTCTGCCAATTGGTCTGCCACCAACTCTTCCTCGAATATATGGAGGTGAAGGGTCTCGATATCTACCAGGATCTCTCCCACTGCCATATCCACGGCTTCGTGACAAGTGATTGTAATCAGAACCGAGGCGGTCATTTGCACCTCTGCGGTGAACGGGGGATGCAGAACCTGCACGAATTCTATATCCTGGGAAAACAAGACAGTGAAATCTGAAAAATAAGCAACCTACGGAGAATGAGGCAAAATTTAGCATTGCAATCTAATGTAGAATACAAAAAATTTGTGATCATGCAACTGCCATTTTGACATTTCAAAGGGAAGGATACCACCACACAGGGCATCTCCTCCTCAAGTATATGTAAATTAAAAATTGTAGAAAGTTCACATGATAGCACCTTGGATGTCACTTCACAAACACCTGATCCATATTACCAAAAAGTAAACACGTTCTATGGGCAGGGCTTTCCATAACACATAGGCTACCTCCTTTATATCCTTGATACCAATTCTATCAATCTCCAAAAGCTATATCAGACCAGGATATAGTTAAACATACAAATCATTTAACCTAAGCATCTGAAATATCAAATCCAAATTTTGGACCTATGCGCTGCAGCATAAAGTGACAACTAAGTTCAAAACCTGATCAATCTACAAACTAACACTCCTAAAAAAACTAATCCGACATGACAAACAATAGATCAGCGCCATTTCACCCTTTAGAAAGTAATCATATTCAGGGGCACAAGAACATAAAGCTTGCCACAAAGAAATAACCACCAACGAATGCCACTGCAGAGTGAAGGTTCCCAAAGTTTGGCATCTTGCCACCATCAATCACCTCTTTGACTCTTTTCGCAACCATCTCCTCTGTATGTTGTGACACCCAAAGGTAGAAAGCAGCATAGCTCACAAATTTGTAGCAAGCCATGCAAAACAATGACCCATGCAGATAAACCCCACTGAACCCGTGTAGAACAATGGCAATAACACCCCCAAGTAACATCAAAGCAATTAGAGAATGAATTTGGACATGGAGAAGTGCACTCCCTCATTTTAGCAGATATGCATCCCTTCTCTGTACCATATCAATGCCTCCAGGTAATGCATCAATATGAAATATTTTAAGGATTCAACAGACACAAACACATGATAAAAAAATTCCTAAACTTCCACATGGAAATACTAAACCGAGGAGCTCATTTCCATGATGCAAATAAATAACCATCTGAATCATCCCTAATTAACCAACCAAACAAGAAAGACCCAAAGAAACTAAAATGACAACCACCAGCCAAAAAATATTACAAGGACTATTCCAAAGCAAAACCATATACATGTAGCTGGATTTCAAATAACCATAGATAACTGATAATAATATGAAGCTTATCATCAAGAAATGTCACCATTCCATAATGTCAGAACAGTATCAGCAAAGGTAACAATTCATCCAGCTACAAAGAACTTCTTGCTGTGGAAACTAAATATACCCGTGGAACCCAAATATATCAAACAAACATCGGTTATAGTATAAGGTTAGTCACCAAAAACAAATCACAATGGTCAGTCGCTGTCCTCGACAAATTATGTGACCAAATTGACATTCTAGCACATTGCTCACATGGTACAGTGTGATTCTGTTCCATATTCCATTAAACATGACACTGTCTTCACAAATAACCAAAATCAAACATATGTTCCGAAGTCTGCAAAATGAGAACCCATACAACAGATTTCGTGGTACAAAACTTCACAAGTTCATGCAGAATGGACTATTTCCATCATCCAACACACTTATTAACCCTTTTAACTTAAAAACAACCCCAGATCATGATCCAAAGCTGAATTTACAGCAACATGCCTTCATCATCAGAGCTGTAACACATAAACGTAAAATTTATTCACTGTTGACACACTGTAATCGATAGGAGATCCATATGCTTGGCACATAATGAATACACACGTGTAACAAAACCCATCTCTGTATATATTCTACAGAGAGGAGTAGGCAAAAATGCAAAAGAAAACAAAAAATGGCAGTTTTTGTATCACTCAACCCCAAATAAATCTTAAAGAACCAATGCAGACTTCAAAAATTGTGTGACATACAGGTTTTTATAGCATATATGAAAAACAAATGCTTTTCAATTATTGTCATCTTTTGTAATTTACTGGAAGAAACAAAAAATGGCCAAAATATCAAATACTAGTGCTATCAATAGTTAAATTGCTAATACTTATAAGGTGCTTATATTCCCTCTCTCGAGGATAAAAAAACAAAAAAAGAAGTTTTAGATGCACATAAAATGAAGATGTTTTTAAACAAACAACTTCAAAGCCCTAAATTCGAAGGAAAAATAGAAAAACCAGAATAAAAGCCTCATAAAGAATTGAATCAATTTCTTGATCTAAATTTCGAAACGAAAATTGAAAACCTCGCCCCTAATTACGAAATTAAAAAAACTGCAATTTCAAGGCACTAAATAACAAATAATCACATTGTTCGTCTAAATTCCGAAACATAAAATTGAAAACCTAACCCTAACTACGGAAATAAGATATAGGTGAGTAATAAGGGACGGAACAAACCAGTGTCACCGGGATATCGATCGGAGCGGGAATAAGGGGGACGTTGATCACGGTGGAACTCTCCAGATTCGAAATCGCCGTCACGATCAGCGCCGGTGTCGGCGATAGAGGTGGCCTCGGGGCGGACGACGAGGCTGCTCAAGTGAGGTGGGTGATGGTGCGGCGGAGCTTGTTCGTTATCCCGGGAAGTCATTGATGCTATGAAGAATAAGAACAAATTTTCGCTTTTGTTTTTCGAATTGCGGTCGAAGAGAATTCGAGAACGGTGTTGAATATAAAAGTATAAACCCTAGATGCAAATTTTGAACCCTTTTCTGATTTCAGCACCGCGATGTGAAATTACAGAAAAGGGCATTTTTGTGTGCTGAATTTATACTTTTTATATGTAAAAGGAAATCAAAATATATCCTTCTTATTTTATTTTACATATTTAGGGTGTGTCTGTTTTAAATGAAAAAAATTACTTAAACATCATTTTAATGACATATTTTATAGTTCTCAACATTTTCTCTTGCCTCAATTATCATCATGTTGGACCAGACTGTTACTAGGGAGTCTCCAATCACCAGAGAGTTCTAGGAAGAGTCACGTGAGACACTACGTCTTGAACCAAAATCTTAAGGCATTAGTTCTATGAGCTTTTCCTTCTTATAAACTTTTTCACTCCTCCCCGCATATCTAATGTGAGACTTCACACTTGAATAAACCCAACACATCTAAATAAATCAAGTGGAAAGCCAAACTTTAAGGATCTTGAAAGTACTCAAATTTGAAAGTGAAATTTTATATACACATCATACTTTATGAAATATTTTTAGAACATAAGTATTTAAATGTTAGTTAACTGCATTCAAGCTTGAAGAATGGAATGCACTATATTATACAAGCAACACAAATTTGGGTATAGAAATTAATGCACTAACAATAACTATTTTTATACAATATCATCCATTATTTCTATTTAATTATCATTCATTCTTAAATATAAGTAATAAAATGATGGTGTAAATAATTTAGTGACGTTGTATAAATATGTATTGTATAAAACTATAAATATTACACTCTAAAAATGCAATCATATTACTCTTAAAATGCTTCTTAGTCACCTTTTAACTAAGATCAATTGTATTTGTTCTTTCCTAGAACACAAATGTATGGAATAATAGTTGATCGATTGCTGAGGATGGAGAGGAGGAAGAACGCCAACGTAGCAGGATGATGTAGAAGAGCTGAACCCGTCGATGGAGGTACCTGAAAAGGTTATCCGACGATCAAGTCAGTATACGAACTTGGTGATAAGTGTATGAGAGTATGAGAATATGAAGAGAGAGTGTTAATAGAATGAGTAATGCTAGAGAGTAGAGAGATTAAGATACTTCCTGTTGGTAGAGACTTCTATTTATAGGGGAGAGCTGACTTTGGGCTTTTGGCAGGTAGTGTAGCACGTAGCCGACCAAGAGTATTGTCGGGGGTTGCTTTTTCCGTGTCAGGCGGTTTGCCAGGACCGTACTCTACGCTACTCTTGTCTTTTAGCCTGTGACTGGTTTGGTAGCCGTTCTGCAGTCTGTCTGCCGTGTTGGCAGGTGAGTTGGTGAGGTACAGATGACATGCCAGGAAATGTCTCCAAGGTCAACTCTGATGGGTCAAACACGCGAGACCTACCTCGGCGACCAAGCATGTGAGTCTTTGGATCGCCGGGTAGGAACAGTATTATTTATTGTTTTCAATTTAATATCCAATATGTAGGTCATAGCCCCATACAATATTAAATTATTTTTTAAAGGGGAGGGTCTATTAAAATAGCTTGGTAATGGGTTCTCTCAAGTTTCAGTCCATTGTTACACTATTATATGTAGTAGTATTATCTAGGACTGACAATAAATCGAACCAATTTAGTATTCATTTAAAACTTGGTTTGTTATTTAGCTCAATAAATAAACGAGTCGAACTTGAGTTGGGATAAAGTTCGACTCGTTAGGTTCATAAGCTGACTCAATATATATATATATATGCATAAGAATTGAGCCAATTTGAACTGAGCCGAACTATTCGCAAACTTTAACTGAGTCGAACTATTCGCAAACTTTAACTGAGCCGAATTCGAGCTAAAAAAATAACTCGTATCGAACTCGAGTCGACTCAGTTCGACTCGTTTCCAACCTTAATATTACCTACAAAAAAAAATTGTTCCTTAAGCATTGCTTTCAATTCTGCCAGCAGCTAGCTCACACATTGCTATGTTTGGTGTTTACATATTTATCTTTATTTTACTAAACCATTTTAATTTTTCAAAGTGATGTTTCCCTCATTTATTTATGACATAATAACCACATCATATAATGTCTAGTGAAATAATCAGATGAGGTTGTGTGTGGCCCTTGGAACTTAATGGCACATAAGACATTATTCCACGAAGGTACACACTACACAGATCCTAATGCAATAAAGGCAACACCTCACAGTCACTGTGGATGTCCTTACCACAAAAAGTGATTGTCAAAAAAAGCACCTGATTTTTCTGCTAGCCTTCAAAATTATGAAATAGGACCAGTGATATTAAAAACATGCACTGCAGCTAGCAAGAGTTTTCAAGAGGGTGGAAGTTGTTTTGTACCATTCAACAGATTCAGTAGAGTGGAATGTTTCAGTTCAATTATAGTACTACAACACTGCAGTAATAATGGCTATATGATAGGCTTTCAAACTCTTTAATGAAAAATCATTTAGTGTATGAAATATATTTTGTTTAGTTTCCCATATGTATCCCTGCACTGGAAGCAATTCTTCTAAACCGGGAATATCTATAGGTATGTGAGACTAACTCTCCCAACGTATATTTTTTTCATCCACAAAACTCGAACTCAAAACTTTGTTTAAAGAGAATCAAATATGTACCATTTGAACCAACATCTTTGATAGTGTATGAAATATATACTTTGTCACAAGAGTGCCTCAAATATTCTTCAAATTTCACTTTCTCATACAAGAATGGTACTCGCAATTCCACCTTGTGGCACATTTATCATGAATTTGAGTGAACCACTTAGTGCTTATTTGATGGGCTAAAGCAACCTATTTTCATAAGCTTCTTTGGTAAAATAATAAAATGAGCTAAAAAGAGATCAGTGAGGGTTAAAGCTAGTAGCATTCTTATGAAAATAATTTATTCTATAAGACCCTTAATTTCTTCAAAACCACCCCTTAGACACTTACAATATGTTTGAAAGTTGAGTTTTTATGGAGAAGAAAAGCAAAAGAAAGACTTTGAAGTTATTTCAATGGTGTATTTCATGACTGTCAAATATTCCATTTACATTCTTTTCCCTCCAAAACTCAAGTCGAAAACAAACCCTAAAATTATAGTCTCAACATCATAACAACCAATATCCACAAATTGCATAAGAAAAATATTAGAATGGTAAGCTTTAGGGTGGAAATCCTTATGGGTAACTTTTCATTTAGCTTGCCCTAATACTCTAAGAAACAAAAATAATAATATGATGAACAGGAATTTACATGAGTTTTGAGGATAACATATTTAATAAAATCTTCAATGCAATAATAAGGTAAGATCCTGCTGCAAGATTGAAAGAATGAACTTGACCACTATTTAACAACCAAACATTAAGTTGATGATTTTGAGAAGATTAATGACTATTTTCCAGACTAAAGTGGTTATGGTTGTGGGTTGTTGTAATCTAGTAATCAACTTGCACTTTTGTGTCTAAAATGTCCAACTTTTTGTTAGACATTTGCATGGCTATTGGAGTAAACTTCCAATTTTAGAAGATAGACATTGCTGGTTCGATGTCGTTTTCTCAAGATCCAATCCGTCTAATTAAAATGTATCATTCAATTAAATACAAAAAATATAATAATAAAATTACATTACCTTGGGTAAATATATTAGAGAAAGACAAAAAAACATGATATTCTGGTATAGAGAATATCAGTTCGTTTGAAGATGGAGAATATTGTGTGAGATCTTTATACTAACCCCAAAATGATCACAACTACACAAACTCATAATTTAGGCCTATATATATAGAATAACACATATTTTGGTCTTTTGAACAAATATTCCAAAGAAATAGTTGAGACTTCAGAGGATAATTCTTGAATTGGTGATTCTTAAATAACACTCTCTAAAGTTAGAACCCTAGAATTCAAACTCTCGAGTTATTTATAAAATTTACCTTGACATAAGTCACTCCTACTACCACCATCAATTGTTGATACAAAACTTGATCTATAAAACAAATATTTATATGAACTTCAATATAATAAATAATAATGAGTTGACATTATTAATATATTTATAAAGGATGATACCATGTTTAAATTATGTCTAGTACATATCCAAATTGAATTTAACTACAAAATTAGTAGAATAAAATAGTTGATCTGTGTTTCACATTAAAATCTAGCCCGATTAAAATCTTAATTTGCAAAGCTATAAAGTACTTAAATTTTTTCACATTTTATGCAAAGCTACACATGAGTACTCGTTTAGATATAATCTGAAATTCATTCTATTTCTTTTGTTAATTTCATCTCATGTAATTCATTCTATTTCATTTTTTTTATTTTAAACTCGGTTAGGTATAGACTTCTCATAATATAAATAAAACCCTGATCTTTTTAATTGAAAAAACTGATTTGATTGAAGTAAAAGGAACTAACAAACAATTTATTGGAAAAGAAATAAACAATTTTATTATTGGATATAGAAGCAATTCATTATTTCCCTAATATTATGCCCTATATCATATCCTTTATAGAGCACACATCAACATATTTAAAGCAAAATGTTCCAATCATATTCTAATGTCAAAGAGCAAACATAAACATTAGAGGTAAATGAAAATAATCAAGGACTGTGTTGAAGGGAAGGGTTCAAAGAGCTTTGATGATCTCTTCAGCACTAGAGATAGTGAATTCTCCTCCATTTTCAACATTTGCAACCTTCACCTTAAGGTCATCAACCAAAAGAGCAAACCTCTTAGAACGAGTTCCAAGACCCTTATCTTTAAGGTCAAGTTCAAGCCCTAGAGCATGTGTGTATACTGCTGAACCATCTGCAAGGAACTTCACATGCTTGTTCTCTGTGTAAGTATTGGCCCATGATTTCATCACAAAAGGATCATTCACTGCAAAATCAAATTCAACACATTTGGTTACTACAATCATGAGTAATTTGTTTTTTAAACCATGTATTATATTATATGCATTATTAAGGTAGGTGTCAAGATTCTTATTTTTTGGTATTACCAAAGTTATTTCGTCATCGAACCCTCGACCTTAGGCAACGTCTTGTTGGTAAGATTCTTATTTGAGTTGCACATGAAAGATCTAAAAATTAGGAATTGCATGTGGCACACACATATATATGAACTGAGTTGATTAGCAATGAAGTTTGTAATTAAATAAATACAAAGAGAGGAAACTAAAATTTGATTTGAATCTTACCACTGATAACGATTACTTCATCAACACCCTTTCCTTTCAGCTCTTCTGCTCTCTCAATGAAGCCAGGTACATGATTCAAGCTGTTCCAAAGAAACAAATTTAGACCTCTCTTTTATCAAAGCAAAACCCTTACAATAAGTGCAATAACAAAGGTTAATTTGTTTGACTCAAACAATGTAGACCCAAAATTTGGTGGATTTAAAACCATGTCATCATGATTATTTTCTTCAATCCAAGTCATCACATAACTACCAATAAAAATCCAATTATCGATCTTCTCTGTGAAAACATAAAATTTCTAGCGTTTGTTAACGTCTATAATTTTACTTATACAAACAAAGGGAGTTTTGTGAACCCCAGTTAGAAATTCTCTTAGATAATCATCATTGTAGCAATATCTAATATTCGAAATAAAATAGATATAAAAAACGAAACTTTGAGGCAAAAACATGTGAATCAGAGATACCCATGAAGCTATTTCTGATTAATTTTCAATTGGGTGTTCATAATTGGATCATAAAAAAATAGAAAACTAAGAGAAAAGGTTACCTGCAAGTAGGAGTGAAGGCACCAGGAACACCAACAATGATGACTTTCTTGGATTTGGAGAAGGAGTGAATAGAGAGAACTTGAGGTTTATTATCATCATCCAAGTAGGCCAAAGTACCTTCTGGAATCACATCTCCCACTGCAATTGGTGCCATTGATGATGTTGATTATGATATTTCGGTGTTGTATTGTGTTGTGAAGAAGCTAAGTGTCATTGACCTAGTTGTGTTGTCATTTATTTATATGGGAGCACATTTTCTGGCCGTAAGTAGCTTATTTTCTTTGGTTTCTCACTCTATTTTCTTTGGTTTCTCACCCTTGAACATCCACAGTTATGTGGGGCTAACTCTTCCGGCGGACATTTTTTCCATCCACAATACTCAAATCCGAGATATTACTTAAGGAGAATAAAACATGTACCACTTGGAGCAACGCTAGTAGATCAGTAGCTTATGAAATGTTTAATAAAATTAGTTTTGTAATTTGCTTTTTAATTATGATTGGATATATAATATTTTATTTGTTTGTTTTATTTTATATATATATTATTTCAAGGGTAAAATTGGTAAATAAATTATTGAAAATCATTTTTAGTTTCTAAACATTGTTTGAAAATAACTTTATAAAAAGTAGCTTTCAAATTCTACAACCTAGATCTTTTTTTTAAAAGTTGTAAGTTACCTTAAATTTTTATTTACCAATTGACTTTAGTAGTTTTTGACTAAAAGTTTGCTTTGTAGTACAATTCAACTCTTGAAGTATTCAGTCCGTTCATGTGTCATTTTTTATGATTGATTGAAAAATACAATAAAACTAAAAATTTAATAATTATGTATTTTTTTGACTTATCAAAAATATCATTTTTTGTGATTGTCTTAAGGAGTTGTTGAAATATTGCAGCATCTAGACCCATGAAAATGTTATTTATTGAAGGTAATATCTATTCAATAATAATGTAAAAATGTATATTGTCAAGTAGTATATTATATACAATTTATTTATATTATTTGTATTTAAAAGTTAATAATATAATTAAATATAAATGATAAATAATTATCTTCTATATATAAAGCCAAAACATGGTGTAACCACTACCATGCATAATTTATATATTCTTATTTTGCCCTTTACATTATTTAATTTTTACAAAAAAAATCATATAATCCTAATTATTCATCACTAACATATTAATTAACCACATTCATCACCTTAAACTATACATTATCATAAACAAACAAAAATTATAATATAAAATACACTGAACAAATATATTTTAATTATAAAAAATGAAATATATAATACTACGCGATATTGTTCGGCAGGCACGAAGTGCCTGTTAACACTAGTAATAATAATGTAAAAACTTTTACATTCAATGTTTACATATTTCTCTCTTATTAATTTATTATTATTATTATTATTATATTATTATTATTAATATAGTAATAATATAATACTGTAGATATTTCTACATCTATCTATGCAACATGTGTTTGTATGGACATTATCTGCTTCACTTTTGATATTCCATTTATATTTGAATTTAATTAAAAAAATAACATATAATTAAGAATAAAAATTATAATTTTTTAATATTACTTAATAGAATATTATTGGTTTAAGATAAGGAAACAATATGCTAATTTTTTTAAATTTTCCTCTACATCTGCCTGAGTGAAGATATGCTCTTGTTGCCTTTGAAGGTCAAGGTAACAACTCACCAACCACTTTAGCAAATCAAAATGATGTGTCTTTTTTGCCTTTTATTAAAATGACAAAGTACAATTTAAATAATGTACATAAAAAACCAACTAACTATCATGGGAAATGACAGCAAATTCAAATCACAGACTAATCACACTATTAAATAATTGATACATTTTTTGTTAGATTTATGAGAGGTTGATTTGATACATTTCCAAAATTATGAAACAATTTTGCCTTTATAGGGGTTGATTTGGTATATTTTTTAAATAAAATATTTTCTACTTTTGAAGAGTTCTTTCTTCACATAAATATATTTTTTACAAACATTTGATACTTTTCTAATTAATAATTATTAACTAACTACAAAATATTCGCACAATAATAAGAATATATTTTATTATAATATTGATTTTCTCTCCACATTAATAAAAATAAGTCATGTAACATATTGTTATTTCTATGGAGTATATCTTATTGCAGCTCCCTAATCCATAAGAAATGAAATATTGCAATGTACTAATGTTCAGAAGGTAGAAGAACAATAACTAAACTAATTACTTCAGGATATACTTGGTTCAATCAAAGAATTTTTGTCTTCATCCAACGCCAAATACTACAAAACAGAATAATCACATGTTCAAAAATCTTAATTCGTAAATTATAATCTAGTATCAAAACAAAATTTCATAATTTATTACGTGTTATGAAACGAAGTGTTAAATTGAGAATTTGCATAATAGTATTTTTATTTTATTTTCCACGGTATCGTCGCACCAGAGACAATCTTATCCGAGCTGGAAACATCCATATCCATATACAGAATAGTGATTTACAATGATCTATTGTTTTTGGTTAAAACATTTCTTTATATAGAACTAGCAAGTTACCCGTGCATTTGCACGGGACGATATTTTTTGCCGCATGATTAATAATACATATTACATGTGCATTTATGATTAAGAATATGTAGGTTGCTCGTGCATTCGCATGGTTAAAACCATATATGTTGCCAGTGCATTCATATTGCTAAAAATTATTAATTATATATAAAATCATACGGTCAGACTATACGGTTTAACTGTTTAAATCGGATAAACTTAATATGGGTCATCTACTGATTTAACATCTTGCTCGACTTTCTCAACATTATTTTTTACACATACATAACATGATATAGTTAGTAGTACATATGTTATGATTCATATTATTATTATTATTATTATAGTAACATTATATTTTAATATTGCATAGGTAATCATATTCATTTTATTTTTTAAATAAATCACACGTCGTGATGACTTGAGAGATTGACACATGTCATTGAGAGATTGACACATGTTATGAGAAACCTTTAGTTTTGATGAGAGATTAACACATGTCATGAGGGCTTGAGAGATTGACATATGTCATGAGGGAGTTTTTTTTATTATATAAGTAATAGAAAGATAACAAAAACATAATAAATATTATTTAACTCTACAATAACTACAAACAATATGTTATGATTCATATTATTATTATTTTAATATTGTTATAGTAACATTATATTTTAATATTGCATAAGTAATCATATTCCTTTTATTTTTTAAATAAATCACACCTCATGATGGCTTGAGAGATTGACACATGTCATGAGGAAGTTCTTGAGAGATTGACACATGTCATTGAGAGATTGATACATGTCATTGAGAGATTGACACATGTCATGAGAAACCTTTAGTTTTGATGAGAGGTTAACACATATCATGAGGGCTTGAGAGATTGGCACATGTGATGAGAGAATTTTTTATTATATAGGTAATAGATGAGATCGTTGCCATTGATCCATTTATTGTTCTAACTGTTATAAAACCTTAGAAAAATAATGTGCATTCATTTTTTGTACTCAAATTCCATTGACGTTAAAGTCTTATTATATGCCTTCAATGATATTTCCTAAATGATTGTTTGTCAAATGTTAATAATAGCATGGAAAACATTCATGAAAATCTGACTTGTAATACTAATAGGTGGTCACGGATGAGATGATATGCAATTGGGGTGTCACGTTTGCACTAATGTCAAGGAATCTTTTAATAGGGGATCAATATAGCAATCGTTTTTTTTTTGGTTTCCTAGTATATCATACATGAGATAATCATTTTCAAATTGAGAACATCCATAATGGAGTTAACTTTTGTATTTTTTTTACTCATAAGACTTAAACCGGAGATATTGCTTAAAAGAAATTAAACATATATCACTTGAACCAACTCCCATTGATAAGTAGCAATCAGTTTGACTTCAATATGATCACGATCATGAAATAATATATAAATACTATTTGGATGTAATTGTATAAGAGTGAAGATACACTTATTAAACTTAACTAAGTTTCTTAAACTTACTCATCATCCTGATTATCTTCTTTGAGCATATAATGATTTACATCTACTCATTAATTCAAATTATTGAATTTCTATAAAATTGATAGTTAGAATAAAGAGTTAGTTTAAAAACTTAGTCTACTGAATCCTTAAATATAAGTACATATTCAAAATTCATTAATATCATTTTAGCTTATATGCATTTGTTTTTTTCTTCAAGTTTCTATTAATACCATCCAACTGTAAATTATATGCATATTTTTTTGGACTAGAGAAGGTAATTTCGAAAAAAAGTATGTCTTTTCAATTACTTAATTATTCACGACTCATGTTTTGACTTTAAATAATAGAATAGTGGTTAAAGAGGATATAACATTAAAGACTTAAAAAGCTAAGGGCCAATGTAATGAACAACACAATAGAGTAATGAGACACCTAAAAAGAGCTAAGAGCTAAAAGACATAGAAAAATGGATGACATTCAAAGTGTCATGAGGATATCCCCAGCACCAGAAATAGTGAATTCTCCTCCACTTTCAATGTTTGCAACCTTGACCTTGAGATTACCCACTAATAGAGCAAATCTCTTAGTGTGAAATCCAAGGTTACCCCATGCAACTAAATTGTTTGTTTATGTAATCAGGGGATCTTAAACTTGATATAAGCACTACTTATTATTTCATTTTATGGATAACTTGTTGCACCTTGTACTTTTTATAAAATGGCATATATTTGAAAATTTTGTTATAACATGTTAGCATTCTATGCATGATAAGTGAATTATGCTTTTAATGTTATAAAATGGCATATATTTTGAAGAGCAGAAGTTGTTAATGGTTTTTGGCAAATGACATGAATTGGAACTTAAACTAGCATGAGATTTTGGTGTTGGGATATAGAACAAAGTTACCTTCATCAATCATCATACGACAATTGCAGCTTTGGAGTGTAATTTGTATCACCAATCCCTTGATTGCCACTCAAAACAATGTCACATTCTTATAATCTCAAATCGAAAAATTCGTAAGTGAATTAGCCAAAATTCCAAATGCTTAAGATTCCAAAAATTATATATACTGGACTTATTTGCAAAGTCATTCTATGCAAAAATGTACAAGTGTGTCTATATTTATCTGCTCCTTCAGTATTAATATAGATTTTTAAGCTACATAACAGAAATCACTTCTAAGGTTCAATGAACTTACTAGCTTCTAAAATGGAGTTCACGTTTGGCTCATGTACCAAAACTTGGAGCACTCTTTCATTTGATCCCCCATGCCTGCAAATACCAGAGATTTATCAGTAATTTTACTTATAGGAAAAGAATCTACCAACTGCAATTGTTCCAGTTTCTTTTCCATTCCATTTGAAAACTCAAGTGCATAGCATGTTATGGCATGAATATGCTGTTGTATAATGTGATGTTATATTTCAAATGATTATGTTATGATAACTTTGTTTTAACTTAGTGTCACTAAAGCAGCAGTGTTGTGTTCTTGAGATGAAATTCCAAAATATGCAAGGTTAAATAAATAGAACAATCAAATAAAGGTTAAAATTCAAAAAAGAGTACATTGAGAAAGGAAAATGATACCTGAATTTGGCCATCAGGAGTTCCAACCACCAAAATTTCTTCATTGCTATCTAAAGCCATGCAGAGAACTTTAGAAGTAGTACCCATCATTAATGTGTTAACTCTATTGTGTTTCTTCTTATCCAAAATTTCCACAGCTCCTCCCTTGCACCCCAAATAAATTAACTCTGAGCCTACTAACATAGCCCGCACTTCTAATGTGGTTTGCAGTGATCCAACCACACTGTAATTGGTTGTGTTCCATATCTTCACCATATATACAAACAGTTAGTAACTATAATGTGACATCCACATAGCTAACATTAACTAGCTAATTCTTTTTCTTTATATGCTACATAATTCAAGACATGGTGAAACCCAATGTTTCTGATGTGAACAGATATTGTTTGGGTCGTATATAGTCTCATAATTTGTGTCATTTTATGTATTAAGATGTCAGAGCTAAAAAAAAACTATAATCTATTACACATTCAATAAACTAATATACTTATTGCAAATTACTTTTTTTATACAAATTGTGAGACAAGTGATGCTATCTCATCTAAACAAATCCTTGGCAAATTGAAGTTACGGAATCAAATGGGGAAAATACAAACTTCTTAGGAATAAATAACACCTTAAAATCGTTGAATGTTTAAACAACATATATTTATGTACATATATGCTTGTGAAGGATACCTTTATAACAGATCCATCCAAGGAAGAGCTAGCAGCATAAATAAATTCACCATGAACTTGCAGTGCATGAATAGGATTTGCTCTCCCAAGTAATTTTTTGGAACCGGATTGGATGGTACTGAATGTTCCTTTGGCCAAATCTACCTCCTAATATATAACAATGACATTACTACTATAATGATGACATAAAATCACATTGGATTTTTATACTGTGTCACACTCTTAAAAACTTCATACCTGAACAGTATTGTCTTGGCACCCACAGTATAATCTCCCATTAACACCAGTCATGCACTTCACATATTTATTAGTGTTCAACAATTTTGATTCTCCATTCCATGGTAGAACCTTATGAAAGAGATAAGTAATCAAATAGGAAAAAATTAAAAGGAAGCAGTACAACATGCAGCATAGAGCAATATGTCAAGCATAATATTCAGTACTTGTTACATAAAAGTATTCATACTAAAGGAAAACATCTATATTAAAGATATACTCTTCTTTTGTTTAGCCAGATTATTCCCTCACCCTATGGGTAAGGAACTAATCCCTTCGGGGTACATAATTATCCTTCCTAACAAGTGTCGCTTATAGGAATAAAACCTTTAACCTTTAGTCCATATGGAGATCCAATAAGGCCTTACACACTAGACCAATATCTTGTTGGTATATACTCCTTAATTACATAGTGGGCTACTTCTCAATTGTATATAAGCCACATAGATGGTCTGATGTATTAACTTTTCCCATTCAGAAAAAACACTTAAATCTAAGAGATTGATAGAACTAGAGAAGTTATTACATTAGGCAATCTTTGTGGCTTATATACAATAGAGAAATAATCAACTTGTAACCAACCATATCTCTAACATGCTAGTGTACAGTGGACAGATCATCCTCTGCCTCGCCATTCATAGAAGAACAAGGATTCAAAATATGATGAGTACCTTTATACCAGTGCCTTGAGGAATGAAGCAACACATGCTGCTAGTTACAACTAAATTATGAATATGGTCCTTCATATCGTGCACCTGTATATGATGTATCCCTGCCTTTCCAATGAACCAGACCTGGTCTTCAAAGAAACACAACTGCTGTTAAGCTGGCTGCAAGACATTGAAATTGGAGTTACTACAGAAAATATTACCTTTACTGTTCGATCAAGGGAACCACTGTATAGTCTGTCACCAGATTCTGAAATTGCCAAACTTGTAACATCCTTCATATGTTCCTGAGTCTCTTGCAAGAGATGGATTAAGCTATCCTGTATTTTCCAGACCTTCAGAAGTAAAGAAGAGTTTTACAGTGAGCTCATATTATACTAAAGTTGACAGGGGCAAATAATTGGCAAAATTTTTCTATTGATGAGGTATTTCCTTGGCATTTTTCAAGCTGTATAAGCTTAAACCACATCTCATAAACCTGCTCCTTCTTTTAAGATGCATGCGAAGAGTAATAGATAGAGATAGAGTTTTTTTACACATTCGGTGTTCCTTGCACCCAATTTCCCTTCCACAATATGCATTAGCAGTTTGCTCATTTACTAATTTATAATTTATTCTTCGGTAATCCATTCAGTTCACAGACAAAAGAATACAGTTGATACAATAAAGAATCTGTTATTTTACATTCTACAATAAATAATGATATTTTCAATTCAATACTTAAAACAACTACAATAAGACAATAAAAACAATTGAACAATCTTCTGTCTAATTACCTTAATAGTTCCGTCTGAATGACCAGAGAAAAGTTTTTCTTTTAAGAAAATGACAGACAGCACTTGTCCATTCCCTTTGCAATCTACTTGAATTAGCTCTTTATATATCCAGATTTCCTGGTCCAATCACAAATGTAGAGTGTGAATCACTGTTCCTGTGTTTTAAATGGATTAATAATAGACTAAAACTTACTGCTTTAGGTTCATTTTCTTTAACCAGAACCTTCATCATTTCAGATGCCATGGGGGAGAATCTCTTTAGCTCCCGCAATGCTTTTAAAATATCCTTTGCATAGGAAGTTAGTTCATGTAAGCCATCTGGAATTCAAATTATAAAGTACAACAATCATTTTCTGAATTTTGTGTATAGATATTACACTTTATCTTAAACAAACATCTCTAAATCAATTTCAGCTATGCATCTTATCATTTCTCGGAACAGAGTATAGTTTTCAAGCACACCCTAATTCTATGTTGAATTTTGTGTTTTAAATAAATTTTCAGGTTTCCAGGAGCAGCCAATCAGATTTTATTCCTTTTCAAACAGCTATTGATGTCTTCTTCATGTTCTTATGTGTGTTCCATATTTCTTGTATTAAAATAATGGTTGTAAATTGTAATAAACGGCAATTCTTTGTGAAAGTTACCATGAAAGTGAAGAAAGCTTTTTAGAGCAAGCATTGAAAGGATTCTGTCCTCTATGTCCACAGCAGATTTTAATATTGAAACAAAACGCTTGAGAAAGCAGGCACGGGCTACCCCTTGTATTCCTGTATCTGGTAGAATAGTGAGCATGTATATGAGCCATGTAGCTGATATAAAGCATGCTGCACTTAGTTCTGCACTTTGGCTCTTCATCAAGCCATCTGCTAAAGCCTCAAAAAGTATACCAGAGTCATGGCTAACTAGAGCATATGCAATTTTTCTTTCCCAGTCATCAGCAGCAGTCTCTTCTTTCTGCTCACACCAATCAGAAAAAAAGGTAAGGTAATGGAGCCTATTGCGTTATCTTTAATAACATGATGCAAAAACAAATAAGGTCAAGCATACTTCTGCTACCTATACCTATAAGCTACACTCATTTTCAGCTTGGTGGCTATATGTACTTTCTTTTTAATTCAGTCTCGTATAATTTTTTTCATTTTGGCCATTGTATTGTAACACTATATGTTGGAGTTAAAGTATAAGGATGAAATTGAAAATGATTGTCACATGTAGGGACAAAACATATACTTATTTGGTTCCTATATGAAATAATCATTTTCACTTTGATCCTTATATGTGACAATCATTTCCAATTTGATCTCCATTCTGTAAGCCCAACCAACAAAATTATAACCACAGTAAACAATGACGATAAAATATTAATTGTACGAGACTGAATTGCTTTCATTTTTTTTACACATAGAGACTAAGTTGAAAAGGTATGTCATATATTGGAACGAAAGGTATAGTTTAACCAACAAACAATAATCAATCAGAAAATATGTTTGGAAAGCTGAAATTCAACATGCAGAAATACAGTTTAAAAGAACTATACTATAGATTCTTTAATTCCTTCGCAGAAATTGTTGATCTGATCCATCTGTATAAGGTTTCTATAGCTGGTGTCAAGACCGGCACGTTCAAGAAGCACTTCTCTAGTAAGTTGTTTTCCAGTTAAGTTGAACCTCCCTTGCAATGAAACGATTGTCTCAGCAGCTGCTAACTGGACAACATGGAAGTCACTGTTTCTCAAGCATGAAATAAGAGTATCTATAGCCTCTTCACAGTATATGCTCTTCTTTTTTGGCTCTACCTGCAAATGAACATTAACTCTCTATTAACCGTATAGTAGCATTTCATCAATAAATCAGAGACTATATCTAGAAATCTTACAACTTATTCCTACAAATAATTATTAGAGATATAACTAGTTACATTGTTATTTGGACTACTTGGCTATATAGGTCTATGTTGTATTGTATACTTTCACCTCTTTTTAATTCTTTAAATTTCATCTGGACTGGGGAATATTCAGTTATCTCTCAAATGTTATTTCTTCCTTGGGCTCTACCATATTTTGCAACAATAATCATTATTATGTAGAGAACATGAAAGGCACTTGCATAAGGAAGATCCACCCTTGGGTGGGGTGGGAGACAGATTCAAACCAGAAGATCAAGTTGGAGTAAGAAACCAGCCACTACTGGACACTGGTCTTGAAGGGCTGTCTGCAGATAAGTGAGGAGAGTATGCATTGTACTGAAAGGACCTTCATCCTTTATTATGTTAAGGATTTGTTCATTATATGTCCTCCTGGAAGGAACCCAATAGGAATGCAGTTAGACACCATCAAGAAAGAATATTTTATGTTCATGTAAACATGGAGAAATTATTGGATTGTCATGCACTCATTGTCTAGGACACATGTACTATTGATTATGCATTAATGATTTGAAATTATGAGTTTATTCAAGATCATCGGTGCAAATTGTCCTATACGATTATCCTCGGATCTAAGTTCTCGTAACCATGAATGTGAAAGAGAAATACCTAATTAATTTGACCAACTCAGAAAAAAACTGAATTATCTTAAAACGTTCTTTGTCAGTTGCACATATGAAGCTTTCTAAAATAGTGGACAGTTCTGCTTTATCAGCAATGAAGTTCCTGCAAGTCCCATCTTCTTGCATGCATTTCAATAAGATCTCAACTGAAGCAATCCTCTCATCTACCCACTCAGCCCCCAAACTGTCAACAACAGTCCCAATTGCTTTTTCAGAGAATAGTACAGCCTTGGCAACGGAAGATACAATTTCCTGATCACTGCTTCCCATAACCTGTGCTAGTAAAAGTACTGCAGCTGTTTTGGGATTTATAGACATCTCAAGCAACTCTTCTTCCTCCTTATCGAGAACTGTTACGAGATCCTCCACTACCACCATCCTTGTAAGACTCGTAGTGGAAGGTTTTAGGAGGTATATCAATACCACAGCCTCTACCAATCCTTTCTTGACAAGAGCCATGATACATTCTACATCAGTGTCCACCCGTGTAAGAGACTCAATAACAGTACTGTCGCTAGAACCCATCTCTGTCAGTAGGAAAACTGCTGCTTGTAGCACCTTTGGATCAACAGAATAAAAAAGAATCACCATAAATCCATTGATGATTGGAGGTTTTGATAGCATTGTCTGGATATCACCTCTTTGATTCACTTCTTCTCTCCACAACTTCTCAATTTGAAGCACAGCCATTTCAGATTCCTCAAGAACCTCTGACATAAGCAGGTTGTTCACTGCATGATGTAACTCACTTTTTCCATGACCTATGTCTCGTGATATAGCACTGTTAGGAGAAGTAGAAGTCACTAGTGATGGCACTACCGGCTCAGCCTCTTCATTTGGAATGTCACTCGAGTCCAGGTTTTGCTCTTTCCAGCTCTCAATTAGTTGTTTGAGCACATAATTGGTTTTAGTTATATTGAACCATTTTTCCCTCGCTCGACGTTCATATGATTGACCTGTCTCAAGGGTCATCGGATCATCAAACAGGTTACTGATTATTGGACAAACAAAGTCATCAGGTGGTGCTTGTTTATAACTTCCTTGTGGTGGGCTATTGTAGCCAGAGATGGGATAATCCATGGAACTAGAAACAGAAAGATCCGAGTTTAAGAGAGTGTAGCAAACAATCCAATGATGGTGCGTTGTGTTTTAAGTTAACATACCCCGTGAGTTCTGTAAAATTGGTTTGCAAATGGATTTGGCCCTGCCGAGGCTCCACCAGCACCATATTTTCATCGTTTTCCTACAGAACACAACTTCACCAGTTCAGCATTTAAAGAACTAAAATAACTAGCATATAAAATTCAGATGTCATTGAATTTGTTTTACTCTGCTAATATCGATTACCTCACTTTTTGCTTCAGATTTTGAAGATGAAGAAGGCAAATTGTCATCTAATGAAGAGTAGGGTTCAGCATCTGAGTTTAAGTGAAGTGGCACTGTCAAATTTTCTGAAGAATTTTGGGGTTCGAGAATTCTGGGTGAGTCAGGATAAAAAGGTATATACAAATATTTGCCCTCAGTCCTCATTGGGTTTGTTTTCCTATTGGTAGTATCAAATACCTCACCATCCACCTCAGATTCTGAAGAAGAACAGTGCAAATTCTTATCCAAACACGAATTGGGTTCTGCAGCTGATTTTAAATAGACTGGTGACTTCAAATTTTCTGGAGATTTTTGGGGTTTGAGGAGTCTAGGAGAGACTCTTTCAGGATAAAGTGGTACATGGGGGGAACTGTTGCTGCTAGAACTATTTCTTAAAAAATCGATGGATGTTTCCCTTTCGGTCCAAATTGGCTGCAAGAATCACATGGGAGAAGAAAAATGCATTTGGAATCATGAAACCAAATACAAAGAAACTCAAATTGTAGCTAGTATCTAATCTATAATCATATCTTCCTGTTGAGTAACTCCAATATCAACAGGCACTAATATCACAGATGGCGGCAAAAAATAGTTAATTTCGTCATCTGCCTTAGAAATTCACATCTGACTATGTGTACTATACAGCATACTGCAAATTTTTTAGTAGCTCCAAGACAATAGCATTCATGCGAACATTAAGACATTCAATATACAGAAAAGTTTCATCAACTTCAGTGTCTCTCCTAAAGATTAAGCTTTTTAGTGAAGACATTTGATTGCATAACTCTAACACTGCCAAGAGAAAATCAAGTGCAACTGAGCAAGTAACCATTGCTGATTACAATTATCCTGAAAACCATTTATAAAATTAAAACTTCTTTTAAATAAATGCATGTAAATTTGTTTTTACTTCCCTTAATATCCTCTGCTTCAGTATTTGAGAAATTAATCTTCAGGATTAAGGTGAAACATCTAAATAAGAACACTCTGAGTATTCTTTCATACACATAATGGAACCCAATAACATGCTTAAGAGAACCAAACCCCCTCCACTTAAACAGTTAGTGAAATGCATGTAAATTTGAATATAAATCTAGTAATCTAGTAAATAAGTAAAAATTAAAACATGAGTAATGATATTTACACATCTAAAACTCTGCATCATTCTCACTTCATCTTTAGATGATAAAACAAAGAAAAATACTAATTCAACACAGTGTAATGTATAATTAATGTAGAAAATTTGATTCAAGAATAGTATTACTCTTACATTATATCGGTTGTTCTTCAACTCAGGCATTCCAATTTCCTCCATCACCTCCTCGTCGCTCTCTGTTCTGTCACCATTTCCGAAGCTCCTCATAGCCAACGATGGTGGACTAATTGACATGCCTCCATCATCACTCATTAGAACCTCTTCGAAATAAACCGCAAAAACCTTACAATTGGCATCGAGAACCTCTTCATATTCCCTCTCCAGATCCCTCAGTTTCAAAGCCTGATCTTCGCTCACCTTGGTCAATGATACTATGTCACAATTGCTCTGCAAAGGGTGGAGGAGCTTGAGTTAGTTGAAGTCAGATAGAAAAGCTGTTAGATCAGCAGTCACTGATTATCTGCATCAACTATGTGATACTCCTATTACACCTGCTGCAAGTCTATATAACACTTCCGGATAAAGCTCATATAGTGATCTTAAAGGTTAAGTGAGTGCATATTCACCATTGAACTGTATAGTTAAAATGTATTGACTATTGAGATCTCAACTCACTCAACCCAATCAAGGATACACTCAAGGTCGCATTATACGAGCTTTTTCCAATATCATATGACTCCGTATAGCACAACTAGCTGATAAGTTAGTTAAATGCTAAAACTTACTGAAAGCTTATGAGCTTATGGCTAATAAGTTAACTAATTGAATTAGAAGTTTTTACCAAAATTACTTGATCATCCAGCTTAAAGTTGAAAAAAATAGCTTATAAGTCATAAGTGTTAAGGTTCCATCTCAAAACCAATTGGCAATGAAAGGAGTAACCCAACAGGTATTTAAATCATTCCCGAGACAATGAAGTATGCAATGTGAGACTTACTTTCCAACAATAAGCTACTCCTATCGAATTATCAAATCACTACTTAATTACTTATAACTAGTGGTATTTTTTTAAAAGTTCTCGAACCAAATAAGCTCAGTAAAACAGGCACACTACAAGTTCACATGTAATGAAAAGCTATTTCAGTTACTCTAATTTCTCTCTATCACTGTTAACGCTCACATAGTCACACACCTTTACGCTCGAATTTGACGACAAAATCTGCGCTCTTCGATCATGGAACCTTCGAAAAACGGGAACGAGATGGAAAGAGAAGAGGCGATCAAAGAGGAGTGGAGCGAATTCAGATCGTGAAAGAGAAGGAAAGGAATGGAATATACGAAGGAGGGGAATAGCGGCATCGATATGGCGGTTACAGAGTGTGAGAGTGAGAGATAGAAGGAACGAAGAGAGAGGATGTTGAGGGAGAGGAATGAGAAGCTTCTCCGCGAGAGAGAGGGAAGAGGATCGGGTGGAAGGTACGGTCGAAAAGGATATAGCAGCTTCGAGCGTGTCGGCGGCGAGTTTGACGGTGGTTTCATTGCCGGAGAGTGGAGTGGTTGAGGTTTGGAGAGTGGTGATGAGGTGGTGGCGGAGTTCGTATTGTGAAACGACGTCGGAGAGGAAGATTGTGGTGTGACGGAGGATTGATGCGGCAGTGACGGCGGAAGTCATGACGGTGGACGGTGGTGACGGAATTTGAGAGTGAGTGAGGGTAACGGAAATAACGGGAACGAGTTAAGTTGGTATTTGAGGGCGCGAAAAGTCTCTAGTTGCCTTTTGAAATGACCAATGTGGCCCTACAAGGTGAGGTTGAGTTTATAACTTAATTTTGTTTTTTTGTTGTACTAAAGTATCATATCACATTTTTTTTTATTTAGTAAAAAACTAAGTTTTCCAGGTTTTGTAGCAGCCTTTTTAACAAGTGTTACTTATAGAAATTGAATCATCGATCTTAAGAATCTAGTAATATTTTATATCACTAAATCAATGACTCGTTTTTTGATATTTTCTTTTTAAATAATTTCAATTTAGTCATATTTCTTTAAATTTAGTTCATTTTTTATGGCATATAAAAAATAGTGATTTAGCATAATTTTTTATTTCACACAATGTTATCAAATTATGGATTTTTTCTTTGACCAAACACATCTCTATCTTATTATCACTTCAGCCTCCAAAATAAATAAATAAATCTCACTAGTGCTAAATTATTTGGTTTTCTTGTTGCGTTTTAATTATACTTTGATAAAATTTAAGACTTTATAATACATCTATCCATCATCTAATGATTAACATAGATTATATGTAAGTTCCACATACTCATTCATATCAACATCAATGTCTAGTACATCATTGTCATAACACCAAATTTAACAACGTATGATTTGAAGAATAAAAATGTTTTTAACTCTTAAACTACCAAGTAAACATTTTCATGTAGCTGTTGGTAAACAACTTGGAGCTTTACAATTAAGAATGAACCAAAATAAGTAGGGACATTTTGGTAGTTTACTTACTTTGAAATCTTGCTGCAAAATTGAATGAGAATAACATCTTATAAAGCCGGCTTAATTACTTGCACCCCTTTGAAGTTTGCATCCATTATTTTCCTTTATGGGTACTTTGGATAAAGCCAAAAGCTAAATCACAAGCTTTAGTTTAAATTGATTAGTATTTATTATCATTATATATTCTTTTTAAATTGGAGGCAGTCATTATAATACGAAGAATGAAATATCAAACAATTCCATGAGGTAGATGAGAAAGTAAAAGAAAACAAAGAAGACCCACAATATACTTTAAGAGCCATTTACTTTAATTAGCTGCAAGGTGACTAATTGAACTAGAGGCTATCAAAGTCGAATCTTGTCACCTTAGTAAATTATTGTGTATAAATAAATAAAAAATCTAAACAACATTAAACTATGATGGTTTTTCTTATTCAGTCTGGTCCAACAAGTGGTATCAGAGCCGATGGTTCGGCTGGGACATAATAGACTTAAGGGGGAGTGGACCGGAAAGTGTGTGACACTCACACTTGAGAGGGAGTTTGTTGGGTTTATTCAAGTGTGAAGTCACACTTTGGATATGCAAGGAAGAGTGAAAGAGTTTATAAGTATGAAAGACTCATACAACTAATGTCTTAAGGTTTTGGTTCAAGACGTGGGGTCTTTCATTCTGGTCCAACAATGTGATGAAATGGAATATGATATTCATAAACCATAACATCAAAATTACCTCTACAACTTGAAACTTTCTATTTTCTTTCATTCTAGTGAACCAATCCACTATGGCCCATTTAAGAGCCTACACAATTCTTTCCATACAATAGCCATTTCTCTTCGGCCTCAGAATTAAAGTGTGCAAAGGTGAAAGCTCTACTTTCCATACAAACACAATTCTTTAACCATCACAAGACACTTGCTGTAGATGAAGGGGCATATTTCATAAATAAATTTTCACTGTTTTAGTTACACTTTAATCAGCCATTTATAACATCTCTTAGAGTATTCAATACATTACTCTAACACCATTTTTTTTTAATAAAAGCTTACGTTTAAAACCAAAGAGGATGAATAGCAAAACCAAATTCAAAATAAGAATACTAATTAGTGCCCTAAACCCTAATAATAGGATTTTCTTATATCTCAATATGTTAGTAGTCAATAATTTGTTAAATGTACATGTGTGTAGTTTTCCCATAAAGAAATATCCATTTTTTTTATGGGACGGGATCCATTTATTTCAAGAGTAAATTTTTTTTTAATTTATTTCACATCTTAGCCATCAATTCTTGGAAAATTCAATGGTTTGAATTAGTGTGTGAATCTAAAGCATTAGATTTCCCTAAAATTGATGGTTAAGATGTGAAATAAGCTTTTTAAACTTAATCTTCTAGTAAATTCCATCTCTTTATTTATTTATTTATTCCTTAACCTTAAATAGTACTAGCTAGTAAGATACAAATGAGAATCATGGTCATTGCATTCAATTCATGCTACTAAAAAAAGTAGAATTCAAATGATTCATCATACAAATATTGCACATATACATTGAAATCTAGCATTGTACCATGATCTTGATCAAGCTAATGAAATTAAATAAAAGCTTTAATTTGATTTCCAAGATTAATTAAGAAGTCTTAAAGGGCATGCAAATACTTTGTCACACACATTTTTATCAAGGAATGAAGTATAGCATCATGAGCAATCAGCCTTAATTCTTCTTGAGCAGATTGACTGCTCATGATATTATATCATTTCCATGATTGTGCTACCATATATATATAATATATGTATATATATAGTGCTGCCCCAATTGTAAACTTTGACCTACTGAAAGCCCCCTCCAAGGGTAGGTGCCCAATAATCAGCTCCACTCTCACTTCCAACTTGTTGTGTGCATGACACTGGAACTAGGCACAACCCTCTACTCTTCAGGTCCTTATTTGGTTCTTCTTGATAATCCTAATTAACAACATTCAAAGTAAAAGGGAATAAGAATAAAATTTGAATGTAATATTTATATATTGTCAATGATGATGACATAAATGATGGATGATATAGTGACAATGTATCAAAATCATACATTATCAGTGCATACATATTTTTCTCATAAAATATATTGATTTGATGTTAATTACCATGATCAAAAGGATTTAATTGGAATGTTGTAAAACTGTTTATTACATTGTTAATCAATTATGTATTGCTTTATCATTAAAAAGATATGATTTAATGTATTTCTAATTACATTGTTAATAAATTAAAAAATTATGGTTGATTGATAATATAAAAAAATTTATATGAAGGGTACATCACTATTAAACTCTAATAATTCTAAAACAAAACATGATAGTTTTTCTTCTTTTTAGAACAATGAATTACCTGCTCAATAGGTGCTTTCCTCTTCAAGCAGTTTTCATTCACCAGCTATATATAACCAGAAAAAAAAAATGAGAATTTTATAGGCTTTTAAAAAAATTTCGTATACAATAATAGGCTTTCAACTCTACAATTGGTAGAAAAAGCCTATTTGTTTGATTATTATATTATATCTGATAAAGGTGGTTACATTTCTCTTTAATAATATATGTTTTTCTTCATATAATAATATTGAATGTAAGCTTAACTAGTAGAAGTAGCTTCTTTCCAAATACAAAATCTGAAAGCCATTTAAGTGGTTTAGTGGATCCAATGCAAAGCATACCTGACCAGGGTCTTCAGGGAATATACAATTCTTCTCTCCATGAACCTAATTAAACGATAAATAATCACAATCATCACTCAATTATACTGCATAATTACCCATTAATTACTACACTAGTTCACATGCAAGATGAAAGAAGCATGAGAGAGAACTCTTGTTTTGGAAGTTAATATGACTTTATCCATAGAAAAATGATAATTCTTTTTTTTGTACATAGGAAAATGCTAATTCTACATTATATATACATCTACCTTAACATATTTACAGACATATGAACACATCAACAAAATCACTTCTTTTTTTGAAAAATGACTTTTAAGTTTTTTTGCACATGCTTGGGCATTTCTCTCTCTTTCATTAGTTAAAATTTCAAAAGAATGTATTACTTTATCTTGTAAAAGATCAATTATTGATCTTTCTCTTATATTGGATTAGTACTCATGTACTCATTTAATACATTTTACTTATAAAAAAATAATTTCAAAAGATTAGTTGTGCACCAAAACCTATATATAAAAAGTACATTACATTTTAACATAATCCAAAAACTATTTTTTAAGTTTAAACAAATGGATCTACAAAAAATTGAAATGTACTTAATTATAGTTAATTAATAAAATTACATAAATATAAAATAGTTGTGTGTATAATATATAAATATGTATATGTGGTTAATATAAAAATGTACAAGATGAATTATTAGATGCCAATGCATATGTTAGTATTTCTTACTGAGTGTTGGTGCCTCGGGTTTCCTGATCCACTGCTCATGTATGGTAAAGTAAGGGCCTGCAAACATGAAAAAGATTGTAGAACTCCAATAATTAATATTTAATAATTAATAATAATAATTAATAATTAAAGGGAATGTTGAAAGAACAGAAATGTGAAATGAAACTTTAAGAGCGTGCCATGACTGGTTTGAGAAGAAATATGAGACCTCAATTTGACTCTGAAGGAATCTAATATACCCAATAGCTTCTAACAAGACAGATGCTGTGTCAGTCTGCAAAAGTGAAATATACCATTTCTTACTCATCACTTCTAAATAATACTTTTTATATAGAAAAGTAGATGATGGGTCTAAAAATAATTTAACAAAAATGCCCTTATTGAGTAAAACTATGCAATATAATTAGAATTTCTTAATAATTTTGTATATATATAGAATTTTTAAAATTTAAGAAAAATGTTACATAGATATCTAGTACCATTTTTAATTTTCTTAAAAAATTGTTACCTCCTCTTGGAGTTAGAGATTAAGGGTGGATATGTGAACTTTTACTATTAGATTTTGTACATAAAGAATGTTGGTATTTTCTATTGAACTAGACATATTTAATTAAATAAGTGGATTAGTCATTTTTTGTTGTTAGATATATGTATTAGTATATATAGGCTCACCTTCCCAAATGGGGAAACAAGTTGATGAAGTGCTGTAACTCTGTCACCTAACTTCTCCTTCCTAACCTGAAATTGAGAAGATCTATCATCATATTAATGTGTGGGACAAGCACATGCTTAAATATTGTCTATATCTTATTGTTTCATTTGGCTAATTTCTATTCCTTTTTTATTTGTGAGATAAAAGAATCATGATGATTGAGAATTGGACAAGCAAGAAAGACAACAGTTACAACCCACATGGTGTTTGTGTGTGATAGGTTATGTGTATATGTTTTTATGTCTGAAAGAGAGTTTAAGTGTTGGAAGTTTCTGCCTAGTAGTTTGCATTGTACCTTCATTGTAGACTGAGTTGTGGAAGCTTGAACCCTAGCTTTCTTCACTGCCCCACCACCAGTGCTGTTGCACTGAACAAAAGAAAGAAAATTTTGGGGTAAATTTACATTCTATAAAACAAAACCAAAAAAATACTAGAAGCAGAAATTAAAATGAGAATTTTTTGTGTTGTCCAAGTTTTATTTATCTAAAAAAATAGGAGTAATTCATTATAAATGTTATGATAAAGATAAAGTTATATTCTTTGTTGTTCTACTTAATTGTTGAAGCAAACCTAATTAATGAGCACCCTTGTGATATCTAAATAAAATATAGTTTATACTAAAAATAATGATCAAGTGTACCATATCATTTCATTAGGTTAATTCAAAGTAGATAAAAGAATGGAAGTAATCAAGTTTTTATCCACGTTCTGTTTTCTAGAATATTAGTTTAATTTGTTGATTGTATTTCATATTGTATTTGATGGAAATTTTTCCTTATATTTTTGGGTTGGAGTACCCCTTTTACTCCCATAATTAAGTTTAATTTCTTGGTTTATAAAAAAAGGACTATTTGATTCACAATATATGAAGAAAGAATAAAGAACCCCTTGTGATTCAAACGAAAAAAGTTGCAAGATTCTTGCCTTTAGCATATATATATGTGTTGAAAAATATAATTTTAAAGTATTCTAAAATGTAAAAGCTTTTTTCTCTGGCCAAGTTTAAAGGTAAAATATAGTAAAGTTTCATGAAAAGTAGGCTTGTCTAAACTTATTGACCAAGAACAGAAAAGATAATAGATGAATTCATAAAAATGAAAAATCTTCTCAATTAATCAAGGATTTTTACATCCTTAGATCAAAAACCTCTTCCTTAATTACCTCAGAAGATGGATCTGGTGGTGGATGCCTTGCATCATTCTTAGAAAAATCAAGCATGTTGGTGCTGAAACTAGTGACACATGAATTTGGAGACCAAGTAGTAGTCTTTGTTGGTGTTTGAAGTTCATGTTCATTTCCATGTCCATACACATAGCTATTAACTGACCTTTCTTGTTTAACATCAACAAAAGAAGCATTTGGAGCTTGACTTAGCATTTGATCCTCCCAACAATTCTCTAACCTCTTAGTCTGAAACTGATCCATAACACCCTTATCTTCTTCACCCACAAGTCCATCCCTACAATAAAAATGACCAAGAAATCAACAATTAACTTTCATCCTTGTTAGATTATGCTAAGATTAATTATCTTATATCCAAAAATAATAATAATAATAATAATAATAATAATAATAATAATAATAATAATAATAATAATAATAATAATAATAATAATAATAATAATAATAATAATAATAATAATAATAATAATAATAATAATAATAATAATAATAATAATAATAATAATAATAAATGCAACTGTACGGCACCCTCGATCTCTATTTACTAAGATTATACTAAGTTTTATATTGGTTATCGACTGCTCGATACAACTTTTTACATGGTTTTAGGATGAGCTATGTATGACTTTACTACAAATTAAAGTACAACATGCATAAGCTAGGGTGCTAAAAATTCCTTGGAAAATTTTTAAACAAATTATTTCACCAAAATAATTTGTGTTTGTGAAAGAGATCTAGATGAATACATGAGTAGGTGGCTCCATGACTCAGGAAGCTCTTGATTATCATGCAAAGAAGTGAAAGGAAAAGAAGAAGTTTGAGGGTATGGAGTGAGAAAGTTAGAAGGAGTAGTATTTGAGAAGAAATGAGGAGTTTGTGAAGCATTAGGAGGCCTCATAGTATTGATGTTCCACCAATTAGGGTTCCCAGCCATCATTTGTTGCACTGGTGATGAGCTTTGAAGAACACCTCTATTCATGCCTTCAAATTCTTTCTTTAGGTTTTTACAAAGAAAAGATTTCTCTCTTTCTCTTTCTTTCTTTCTTTGTTTGCTTTTCCTACCTAAAGGGTCTTTGTAGAAATTGAGAGGTTCTCTTGAGGTTGATTAAGTAGGGAGAGTACCATTGCTTATGGACCTATTTTTAAAAGAATTTGAATAATAATGGAAAATTTTGAGAACCTTTGTCATTGTTTATTTTTTATATCTCTTTTCCACCCTTTCTTTATTGCATTGCTTTTATTTTCTTTCTTACTTTCTTGTTATTTCTTTTCTTACTTTGCTTTTCTATTTCCCTCACCTTGCTTTTGCTTTATCTTAAAGTGGGACAGAAAAGGTGGTAGCAATTCCCATAATTAAGAAAACCAATGCATCTCACCAAAAATATATAACTCAGCCTAGAGGGTATGATTTTTCTTTCATATCTATCCACACGTGGTGCACTACGAAGCCTTCAATATTAGTACATTACGAAGGCACTTAAAGAAGAATGTTTAAATGTTTAGGAAAATTGACTTATCCAAGTTAACCATTAACATCTTCTTATATACATGATTGACTCAACATTAATCACTCATTGCAATTAAGTGGTTGTCAATGGCTTAGCGTAGTATATTTGAATATATATGAAAGGGGTTAAAGCTACATGTAGCTAATTATTATGAATTGACATACCTAGCTTATTTCATCATGACTCCTTTGTTTTAAAAGAATATTCTATATTTGAGAAAATGACACTTTTCAATTATGTTGATTAATTATAGTATGAATAAATCGATATTTATTTTGCCTTACATAATCAAAATCATTTGAATGAAGTTCATCTAACATACAAGGGATGAGGCCAATATTTTTTAGAAAGGGTGCAAATTTTGTAATGTTTTAACCGTTAAAAACATAAATATCATGTTTTAATATATTAATGGAATATGTTAGAGGTGAAAAAGACCAATGAAATCATTTCTTAAATATTTGGTTAAATACATGATGTCTCACTTGTAGATACCTTTTCACTTTTTCTATGGTCTAATAACAACGGGACATCCGAGTGATTGCAGGCTCCCCGAACACAAACCGAACAAGTAACATTAAAACTATTGGATTGACAAGAATTTGTAAATGAAAGAGATCTATAAATCATCATCTTAAGGTTTTGATTAAAATATAATACGTATTTATGGGTAGGTCTAAATCTTCATTATTCTCCCGTTAATAACATAAATCCGTGATGGCATGATGGTCAGAGACTCCCCGATCAAAGTAAAATAGTATAGCTGTATCCAATCATACTACAACTACCACTATACATGCATCAAACATTCAAATACAAAACTTGAAGCCTTCAACTAATAACAGAGATTGACACAATGCATACACGAGTGTGGTCGTTGACAGCATAATTTGTGTTTCATTGGTCAATGATAGAATCGTTAACCAATTGATTTCATTGACTTGTGTATATATGATTTTTGCAACGTATTATACATGCAATCAAAAGAATGTGGAAAAGGAAGGAGAATTATATGTGAAGGAAATTTGATAGCTTCAGGAAAACGTTATTCCAACTATTTAATATCACAACTTTCTCTTGCGTCTAACCCTCCTCTTTTTTTGGATAATATTTTTTTGTACTACCAAATATATCTCTTACCTTAGAAGTAAGGAATTAATCTTTTTCAGGGTGTGTAATTGTCTCTTCCCACAAATGTTGCTCACAGAATCGAACATTTGACATTTTGATCTTTATGAGATATAGGAAAACCTCACACCACTAAATCAACACCTGATTTTTTCTTTTGGATAATATGAAACAATATCTTGTATTTCACTATTATTTTTGTGTTAATAATATTATTAGAATTTTCTTAAAAGAATAAGGATTTAATATGTATATATAAACAATGTCAATTTTTTATACTGTCAGCAAATCATTCATGGTTGATTTGTTAATCTCCATTGATTTTCAAACAAAAGTAATACAAATCAATGCTGGATAATATGCTGACAATGTAAAAAACTTTACACTATCAATGTATAGATTTTAAACTCAAAGAATAATTACTCACACAACTTATGACACATTACTGCATTATATATAATTTTTATTACATGTATATTTATTTTTGCTAAAAAAACATTTACTACTATATGTGAGTTTAAGCACTCCTTGTCCTTTTTTATATTGCATTTAACTTATAAATTAAAAAATGATATTGGAATGATGGGAACAGTGAAAGGTTGGACAATGGTTTTATCACCCTAACTTGGCGGAACAGGAGAAAAAGAAGAGAGAGGAAATATGTGTGGGTTGATGACTAAATAACTTGCAAGGGGTATTAGATTTGATGGGTGAATTTGAAACAACGATAAAATTGTTGCTTAATAATTATAAGGTTGTAATTTTAAAAATAACTTCTCTACTTTAGAAGTAAGGGTGACCCGCCAAAAAACATTAGATTCCTTAGCCTTCATCCACAATTTATTTGTCTATAAATATCTACAGTACCTCACAAAATATCAACAACCAAAAGGAGATTATAAAGTTGATGAATAGTCCATGGGTCAACATATTTTAAGAAATTAAGTCTTAATCTTATTAAATGAGGTCGGATATATTAATCAAACAATGCTATAATATTTTACAATAAACTTGCACATTTACAAAAGTTGATTTTGAAAAAAATAATAATTGTTTCGGTTTTGATTTTCTTGGTTTCCTTCTAACTCTATGAGTTAGATTAATTTTTATTTGATGTGCTCTTCTTAATGAGTCTTCTATAGGACTCATCTACACATACTCAAACTAAATAAAGTGAGATTATATCATTTTCTATAATATGAGTTATTCTAATTTTCTCTGTATTGTATTCATTTATAATCTTATCCAGTGTATCCACTCATCAAATACAATATTCTTATCTGCATATGTTAAATTAAATTTATTTTTTTTGTTGATATTTTATAGTATAATATTCAATTTCATAAAATATTGTTTTAGTTATGGGATGAAAATTTAACCAAAAAAAATGAAAGGCCTATATCAAGCTCTATATATGGGGTATTCAGAGAACCAACTAGAAAGTCCAATCACATGAATAATTAGATATTTTCTGCCATAAGTTTGTTTGTACTGGAGTTATATTTGTCCTCTCAATAACTAACCCTATAGAAGCAATTAAACCCTAGACAGATCACAAACACATGAGTGCAATTTCTTATTTCTATAAACATTCCCAATCAAATACACTAAAGAAAAGAACAAAAACCAAAGTTGGAGTTATTCCTTTGGCTAGACAAAGTCAACAAAATCAATTAAATTAATATTATTATTTAGTTCAATTAATTCCACAGGGAAACATTCCCTTAAGCCGCATTTTGATGTTACTTACAAACAAAAATACCCTTAAATCTAAAGCTAACAATATAGACTACCCTGACCATAAACCATGATGAAATTTTTATAGATTATAGCTTTCTCCATATCCAAAATTTGTTGGGTAAGGCCAATTTATAAACACTTTATCTCCTTTTTATTATCAGAGAGATTAGTATATAGTTAAAATTAAGACACATCATAAAGATAGATTTTCAATAGTACAAATTTTTGTATTTTAAAATTAAATAATTTAAGAAAACCTCACTTCATATTCTCGGTACTATAGAGTTCAATACTAAAGAGAAAACCCAGTTAATTTATAAACTAGTCATAGAAGGAAGCTACAAGAGCTAAGAATGGGTTTGTCTTGGCCATAATGCCATATCTTTGTCGTAGGTATATGTCTTTTCTACAACACACACCCACATTTCTCAGCCATGCTTCTCTTATTTTATTTTACTTTACTTTATTTTGGTTTTCCTCCATGTCTTCACGAGACACAAACAATTGGGAACAACACTTCCTTCTTGTCTTTACCTTCTTTCACATATATTCCTCCCATAATTTCATTCCCACTCTTGTTTGTTATCTTGGTCTATTTTTTTTCTTTCTCAATGAATTAAGTGTGTCTACAAAGTACAAACTGATAATAGTGAAGAATCATATTGTACAAGGCTTTTGGTTAGACATTTTTAATTAATTTCAACTTGCAATTAGATCATTAATTGATGTACATGTACGATGAAATTAATAAAATTCATTCCTTTCATGATCTCATGTTTTCCCTCACAATTTTAGGAAGCTACTTTAAATTTGATTTTGAACTAGTTATCATAGATATAACATTATGTTGTTGTTCTTGTTAGATCTAACATTGGTTATCATAGATATATATAACATTCATATTAAGATATATTTGGATTAGTAGATCATTATCTCATCTAAGATTTATTTAGTTTCATTTTATTTGAATTTATTTATAGTTTATGTTAATCTTGTTACTTATTGTTTGGTTGTTATTATTTTATTGTTTATAACAATTTTTGTATATATAATAAATTATAGTTTGACGTATTTTTTTTATTTTTTATTTTTTTAGTTTGACGTATCTTTACCATACTTAAACCTTTTATGGTTCAATCCATATAGTTGATTCCACCACTTTAAGATTTGGTTTGCTTGTTGTTATATTAGTTGCTATAAAATATAAATACATAATTTTGAGTGTAAATATTTATATAAAAATTAAAATAAGAAAAAAAAAATATACACTAATACTGTCACTGTTTCATATATCATTCACATATAATTATCATTAACTCTCCAAAAAATATAATATAAATGAATAATAAATAATATAATGTCTGTGTATAAATCTTTACAGAGACATTACATATATATTATACTATAGAAAATATACTACACGTTCAAACAACAAGATTGAAACTAGAAATGTCCTTTGCATGAACCTCAAACACTAAGATATAAAAGAGAGTGCCTATTTAAAATTTGCATCAAAAGAACATTTTCCACATTGGATTCCTCTAATGACACGGATAATAAAATAAATTTAAAGATTAAGCTCATTATTAATATATTTGTTAATCCCAAGACGGACTTAATTATTCAACAACTAAATTAGCTTTTAGCTTTTCATGATATCAACAAAAGCTAGGTAGCCCCATTCCAACTTTTTCCTTAATTTAATGGGTAACCCTAGAAGCATCACTTCCCCTTTCAAGGGGCATCAAAAGGAAAGCAAAAGGGAGAGGAAACAAATTGGTTATCTTCTTAGCTAAGTAGAAAAGGACAAGCACGTATGGTTCAAATTATGATATTGTGATAATCCAAATGAGTTCCACTACCTATATTTTCTTTCTAGAGGTTGATTTGGTTCACTGTTATTTGGTCTATTTGGATTATACGGAATGATTTTATTTTTTTAAATAAGACTATGAACTATGTTCATATTATGAATTTGATTCAAGCTAGATCTTGAACCTAGTTTTGGCAAAAGTAGTTCCTACATCATTAGTTTTTGCTAATTAGTGTAATGATCCAAGATCTTGCATTTTGGTTTTTTCTAAAAAGATCATCTTTTGATATTTCCCTTGTATTTGGTTAGCACCTCTTGCGCTGATTTTAATGCATTTTGCTTAAGAAAAAAAGGATTATCCTAATTCAAAATTCATTAGATTTATTGGATTACACAATGTTACTTGCAATAATTGAACCTTTAATATTTTGATCTTTCCGAGATCTAGCTGAACATTACACTACTATATCAATGTCATACTTAAATTACTGTTACTTTTTCCAATTAAATTTATCATATATACCCACATAATTTTGGTTATTCTTTCCCTTATTTAATTTTTTATATAGACACAATGATCTTTTTGTTATACCTATTCACAAATATGCATCAAAAGATTTACCTCATTTTTTTTCTTTCAAGAAGGCCAATAGATATACAGATTTCAGAGTAACAACATGAAAATCATTTCAGTAAATCACGTGGCAACACTAGTAACACTTTCAAGTTACATTTTTTTTTAAATGCAGGTTACAGAAAAAACATACGATATATATAGCATGTGATTAACCAATTATCCATCCACATTTTCTTTTCTTTTTTAATTTCTTTAGTATGATGTATGTCTTAAGTATAAGATCTTGTGTTTGATCTCTAAATAATGTGTATGAGAAAAAAAGTATATTATAGTAAAGAATTTTCGCTATAGTATCTCTCTCATCTATAACAACACCTTATAGAAAAAAATTATGTAGCACTAATAACTATGACTTTATTGAACAAATTCGTATTGATAATGACAACAATAAATGTATTGCGTGTGAAGATTGATGAGATCAACGTAATTGATTGCCAAAACCAGATTACTAAATTTTTATAGTAACCTAAAGAATATGAAAAAGGAATAACATTGGCAGACATAGAATATGGCAATATCTCACTGAATTATAAACAAAACCTTCAATCAATCTCATTAGGACAATGATAGTTACATTTCCAATATTTTTCTTCATTCATATTATACATGTACTACTAGTATAAGAGTTTTATATACTGTCAGTCTATCATTCATCGTTCATTTTTAATTATTATAGACTCTTCAAAAAATATAATACAAATAAATAGTGGATGATATAATGAGTATATGTATATTATTCTCTAATATTAATCCATATTCTCTCTTAATTTTTGTTTGGTATACACATACCTTCTTTTTTGTAGTATATAATCTCTAGTTGTTTTGTCCTCTAATATATCATCTAGAAAATAATGCCCACTTTCTCTTTTTTGATTGCAACCCGTGAGGCTACATTTTTCTTAATGTGATTAAAATATTTGAAGGGTGCTTATTTTCTCACCGGCTTTTTCTATAGCCTCATGCGTCAAAAGTGATTGTGTTTAAAGAGAAGTGAAATAAAATGGTAATAAAATTAATGAAAAAAGTTCATTCGAACTAATCTTTTGTGGCACTAATATAATCGTTTAATTTTACCACCATACCTTAGCTTAACTATGAAAGTACGATGAAAGCACTATGAGAGGTTCACATGTTTGAGTCTTGTAATTGCGTCCCCATCCTAAGGAGCACCATTCGTATGGAAAGTTTTGGAAAATGTAGGTATTAATTGTAATGCAACTACTACAAGAATGTTATTTCTTGTGGTAAGATTCTTATTTACGCTTATTCTTTTTAGAAAATGTGGGCCCAAAGATAAAAGAATGGTAGGAAATCATTTATTATTATAAAATATAAAAAAAATTAAGTTATGAGACCCAGATAAAAATAAAAATATTCTTGGAGAACTATAAAATCTAAACTATGCAAAATTGATACGAGTATTTTTTGTATTAAGTTATAAGTTACATTTCAATTCTAAACGAGTTAAGGGAGGGGTCCAATTATTTTTTGGGTTATGAAATTGTATGCATGGAAATTTTATTCCTTTGTCATGATTGTTTTCATGGCCAAGAGTAAATTAAACTTGCAATTTGGTAATAAGTCTTACAAGTAGAATCCAAACTCCTTTTTATTAAAAAACAAGTAAAGTCTTGCAAGTATAATTAATTTGTCAATTCATTGTCGGGAGCGAAATAATTAGAATTATAAATTTAAATTGCCGATGTAGTAGAAATTAGAGGAAGATTTTGACATTAATTGACAAAAGTGATGGAAAAAGACAGTTTATTTGACACTAATTGACAAAAAACTATACCCCATTTTGTTTCATTTTTTATTATTTGGTATAAAAAATATCATTGCATGTAATTGTATATCACAATCAAGACAAAACAAGAGATATTAGGATATTTATGATGAAAGATGATCATATAAATGGAACACAATCACTTATAGAGTGAACTTTGTAGACTTCATCCCACCTAGGAAAATAAACAATATGGTTTACCTCAATGTGAAATTTGGCTTGCTAGAAACAAAATAATGTTCAATAGGGAAGAATTCAATTTTATCAAGGTTATTGATTATATACAAGTAAACTCATGTATATGGATAAAGGCTAGGATGAAAGGCTTTCATTACTCTTATATTCTTGTATCAATTGTTTGTTTAGGGATACTCTTTTTACTCCTCCATTGATAAAGTTATTCTTCCCTTATAAAAAATTATAATTTAAAAAGATAGCAACACCCTTAATCATCTTAAAAATTGATTGATTGTGGTAAATACCTATACATGTGTCATTTATTACACCCTCAAAATTCATCACATGATCATGGTTGTGGTTATTGTATCAATTTCTGACAAAGAGGGTTGGGTAAAAGGTGTTTCGTATTTTACTTAATTTTAATCTAGCTCCTCAAATAGAATAAAAATATATGAGTATGAGATAAGATAAACGTATTTGATTATCAATGGTGAATCCATGAGTTATAAGTTGCTATGAATAACCCAAAATATATATATCTTTTTTAATAATTATGGGTGTAAAAAATATTAACTATGAGGCCAATGTATAGAAATATTTTTTAACCCTAAACTACAAAGGACTTTAAAAGGATATGTTAAACCATCTTGTCTTATTCTTATTCTGACCACTAACCAAAGTAAAAGATTTGATAATGTGACTTCTAAATATAACTAAAAAAGTGTCTAAGAAAGAAAGAGGTAAGAGATGAGGTTTTGTGGGTCATAAGAGTTCTATAAAAAAACAGAACTCCTTTCCTTTTCTCTCCCACCACAAACAGAAACTCTTTTCTATTTGAGTTTTCCAAGTGTTAAGAGTGGCTAAACTTTTTGGACTCTATGACCCTCATGTTAGTGGGGTGGCCCCATTTTTGGCCCACTTTGCCCCCTACCTATAAAGTACAAAGGACACTGACCCCTCTCTTTCTCTCTCTCTCTCTCCCTATAATCAACAATTGGCCCACATTCTAATTATTTCTCACACTTGTTCCATTTTTTATTCATAAACTTGGTTTATTTTTGTTTATAAAATATGTAATTATTACACCATCAATACATCAAACATGACATCACATTTTCTTTTGATTTATTTTTTAAGAAAAACTTATGTTTTCATCTTAAGCATATGTAAGGCTACTTGTTCACCTTGTGTGAATAACATTTATCACATTTACAATAGCATATTACACAAGTAGCATGTGCTCTATCTTTTGGTTACTTGTTTTATTTATTTATTTTGGAAATATATTAAATTTGGTGAATGAGAATTAGAAAATAAAAAAATGTTTCTAAGGTTTAGAGAAGAAAAACTTATACCTACATGTTAAAGGCATGTAATTAGGGTTTGTTTCTGAATTATATTTTGAAGAAAAATGAATACTTCGAATTCAACTTACAAGTGTATTGATCATATAACATTTATATCCGTATGATTAGTGACCAAACCTCTTTCACTCACTCCATAATAAATAGCCATGTTGAAGTTGCATAAAATTGACTCTGCCATTAAGTTGTAAATAGAAGATGGCTTTGTACTTTTGATGCATTGATCTCCTTTGAAATTCTCCTTGGAAATCTTAATTAAAAATCTGTATGGGGATTTCATATGGTACCCATTAATGTAGATTTTATCTCTAATAAGTGATGTGTTATTCTTGATCTTTCTTGTATTGTGCCGACACTTCTTATGCTCTATTTAATACAATTTTTCTTATCGAAAAAATAATAAGTGATGTGCCATAAAGTGCAATGAATTATAATGTCACATTACTTTAGGACATGGCTACACTTCCCCCAAATTGTATTGTCTCACATGTTTGCTGCATTCATGCAGAAATAACAAACTTTAATTTCATGCTAAAAAAATTTCATCTAGTTCTAGTGACTATTACAAAGGTTATTCTTTTGTTTTGACAATGGTTGAAGATTCACATTGATGTTAGTGTTATTCACACGTACTTTTTCTACTTGTACGTGTTTGCAACTGAAATACCTTAGCTTTCAAGAATTTACAGTGAACAGTAATTCAATCAAATCGTTTGATGTTAACACTTTGTCTCATTGTAAATTCTACTCTTATTATGTGTATATTCCTTTAAATTAAGACTCAATTATTCAATGATAAAATTTAGCTACTCACAAGCCCATTTTCATTTTATTCGATATTCATCTTTTCTTAAAGATGTTACTATCATGATAGTAAATAAATACACTTTTCATTTGTGAGTTACTTTGTAACTTTAATTGTATCATGACTTCAATCACCAAAAGACAAAATAATCTTGTCAAATAGTAATGTGTCAGATCATAATACATTGAGCTGCAAAAAAATAGAATTGTTCTCTTGGTATAAGATACAAGTTTAGGTAACTTTTTTGTAATAAAAGTTCTCTTTCTGGAAAAGCCAATGCTAAAGTGAATCAATGCACACTACACTAGCCTGTTAATAATGAAAATTGAAGGAAATAATAACACAAATTAAAAAGTATTTTCAAACAAACTCAAGGTTCAAAAAACTCAATGAATATTGCACAAGATATAGACCTATCTTCTAAGCTATCCTACCAATCAAGCTAGTAAGGGCCATATAATTGTTAGAGTAAGGACCATGTTACTTTCTGCGTACAACAGTACAAAGTAGAGGATTCTTGTTCATTTCATGATACAAATAAGACAGAATTGCATACTTTTAACTTCTCAAAGGAGCCACATATTCCCCTTTTCTCATGTTCCTTATTTCCTAAGCTTAATTAGTTACTAAATATGTGTCACTTATTCGGGTGCATATGCAGTATCGGTACACCATTTTTTTCATATAATTACAAGACTTTCTTTATTTTGTGAAGTACCATGAATTGATACAAGTTCTAAAATTATGAAGGGAATTTTCTAACAGCCAAACAATTATAGTGGCATATAAGTCACTGTTACTGTAAAGAAAAAAAGGTATAGGGGTCCAGGTGTAAAAGGGTTGCATTGCAGTAGCACTATAAAATAATCACCCTTTGGTTATTTACTACAATAGAATTGTGGTGATACTTTGGGTTTGCGAGATAGATTTTGGAGGGGAATGAGGGAAATAGAAGGGTTCAGAGCCATGAAATACATCTATGACATGAAGTTTGCGAGTTGGTTTTTGGAGCGTAACAAAAAGAAGATAAAGGTTTGGGAGTCATGAAATATATATACTTATGAGATGACTTGAAATATTCATTTTCCCTTTCTTTCCCTCCAAAACTCAACTCGCAAATGAACTCTAAGTTTCAAGTTAAATCATGGTACATGGGGGTGAGGTGCAGGCCCCTTTGAGTGTCAATAATCCATGTTTAATGCAGCCCCCCTCAATAGTTGCAATGCAAGTTGCAACTTGGATGCATTCAAATTACTTGCAGGCTTTTTGCACTAATAGTAACTTTGTTTCATGACAAAGCTTCAACCCTTGCCTTATGAAACCTTTCATAAGACTCTCTTCTGTTGGAAAAAAAAAGTATGAATATGCATTCCATTGTGTAGTGGTGTGCTTGGACTGCACCAGAAATTTTTAACTTACAATCTCCCTTGTCTTGAAACAATGATTTAAAAAATTAAATCAAGACCTTTATTTCTGCTCCAAAAAGTGATTTTTGGTGCCAATACATGTTTAAGTTTTAGTCTTGCTGATTTCCTCATATTTCTAAAAAACTAAGGTTCATTGCTAAAATACTTGTCCATACTCCATACCAAACCATAAATGGGCTTCTTTGTAACAGTATTTGGTCCTAGTACCCTTTTGTAGTAACCATGCAATGTTATATGGTTTAATTTCATCTAGTTCTGCAAAATGGTTTGAGAATTGTGGCTGTTGATTTTATAGTAGTCTTTATATGGAATTCCACTTGCTTATATATATATTTATGCAGTCATATCAACACTTCACTGCACATTTCTACAACATTCTCTTTACATTAGTACCATTCTTTTAACGGTATCAATTATTTTAAGTAAGCTAAGATTATGATATCTGATTCAGCACACCTCTCCCCCAGATCGATAAAAATTAGACAAATAAAAAAATTGAAAATAGAAATAGGGTTTACTCTATTAAGCTGGATTACTATTATATTGTATTTCATGTAGCAACTAAATGACAAATGGATTTGGTGTGGTAAATAAATGCTATGGTGACTAAATTTCAACATTTTTTTATTGAACCAAATCCTAATCCATCGATATATATATACATATATATAAATATCTATGTATGATTTTTTTACTTGTGCAAGGAAGTGAAATATTAGGTCCATGTTTCTCTGACCAAGTGTGTTAGATTTGCAGACTGTGGTATTATTCATATAGGACTATGATAGTCCATTTAGGTCTATAAAATTTTAAAAAATAAAAATAAGAAAAGTGGTTGGAATACATTTGATGTGTAATCAAATCTTAGATGGGGTCAAGGGTGTGTTGTTTTGAAGATTCATGTTGTCTCCTACACTTTCCCCTACCATAATTTTTTGTTTTGTTTTCAGGTATAACCAAGAATATTCACTCATCCTTTTATGAGTAATGAACAATCCCTTCTAAAATATATAATTGTCTCTATCAACAAATATTACTTTCAGAAATTAAATATTAAATATTTTGGTCTATCTAGAATCCAATAAAGCATTATATCATTAGATCAATACCATTTTTTAGTGGATGTGATAAACTTGGAATAAGTAATGAGACACAGAGACATGTGATCCTCATCCGTTTTAAATCTGATTATGACAACCATTTCAAAGTTAGACATTATTAAAGTCCCTGTTTGTAGCTGTAATTCATTTTTCACTTACTTTTTTGGTGTTGCTAGGTCTTACTCTTATCATTTCTGACTGTTATTTTTGGTTATATTTTGATTCATTTTGACTTTGAAATTTAAACATAAAAACTTAAACTCTTTAAGATATGCAGCTGCATTTAATAGGTAAAGGGTGATCAGACAAATAAAATAATGATCATTAATCTCCTTAATCATTTTCTCTTGTCTCAAAATAGATTCATTCATAAAGCCATGTTTTCAAGTTATTATTATATATTCCATTATTTCATCACTCTAACGAGCAAAGAGTTATGTTTCACACCAGTCCTATGAGTTCAGAACCATGCCCTAATCTCAGGATAGAACAATCACTCTTAAACTTAAATTTTAACTAGAGATATCATAAATCTAAACACTACTAATTGTTTTATGTAAGGTAAGCTATTCAAAATTAAGCTATAAAATAAACAAAAACAACTCATTGAAAAGGATGTAATATTCTTCATCCCAAAAAGAAAAAAAACAAAGGATAAAATGAGTAAAGTTTGGCAGGGACTTTCTGTTGTTTGTCTCAGTGGTTGCCCACAAAAAAGAAAAGATTCACACCATTTCTAAATTCTGAAGAAACACAATCTTCAAAAGAATTTAATATTTTTAATAAAAAAAACTAAAGAATAAAGCAAAACACAATCCCATATTCTCTTTTTGCAAATCACAAGAACCTCTCTGCTTTTATTTTTCTCAGTTTAAATAACTTTCCCATATTTTCCTTTTATTTTTCTTAACCCACTCATTACAATGTTATTATATTGTAACATCTATGCATTCTATATATTAAGATTTATACACAATCATTGTATATTTAACCATTCATTAGGATTATTAGTTGTTCAAAGAGTCAATAATAATCAGGTAGAAATGATAAATGATGCAGTGACATTCGATAAAACTAATGCAATTTCATAATGTTATACTCAGTTAAACAGAAAATGCAGAGAGCGAGTTTATCAGTTTATATAGAAACAGAACAAACACAACTCAAAACCTTACAGAATCGTCTCTTTACTTCATCAACTCACCTTTTTCCTCCGCTGTTAAATTCTGATTCTCTCCCTTGTTCTTCTCTTTCTTTCCATATTTGAGAATAATAAGTAACAGTGTAACAGTACTCAGTGTTAGGTGGTGAAGTTTAATCTCTGTACCATTAGAGCTAGGCTATGTAGAAGTTCCTGCAATGGAAAAAACCTCTGAAAAGTTCTCTCAGAGAATTAAAATCACTAGCAGCAGTGGCTTAAACCTTAAGGCTACTGAACTAAGATTAGGCTTACCTGGTTCTGAGTCACCAGAGAGAAAAGATGAGAATAATGTTATGTACCCTTTAAGTCTGCACAACAAGTGTTTGGTCTCTGGTGCCAAAAGGGGTTTCTCAGATGCCATTGATGGTGGTTCTGGCAAGTGGATTCTCTCTGGAAATGGTGATTCTGAGGTGGGTTTGGGTAAAGATGGTAACTTGTTCTCTCCTAAGGGTGTTATTGCTGCTAAGGCTCTTGTTGGAGCTGAGTGTACTAATCAACAAAAAGTAGCTGGTGTGAAAGATAAAGTTCCTCACTCATCAAAGATATTGAATGAGAAGAAGCCTCAGATATCTGCTACTGTTGCAATGTAGTATCTTCTTGCTTTATCCTTATCAGTCTTCTGTTCTTGTTTGTAGTGTTAATTTTTTTGTTGCTATACTATGTTTTACTTGTCAAATATTTGTCTACTTTTGTTGTTGTCACCCATTTTAGTTTTCTCATTTATGTGTGTGCATGTTAACAAATTGATGGCAACTAAAAATTCAAAATAAAATTGTTGTGTTAAATATTAATTATATTATGTTTCCCCTGACAAACTATTTGTCCATTTGTGTTGTTGATATTGGTTCTTAAGTTATGTGATTTTTTTTTTGTTTTGTCCTGTCCCGGTTTATAGTTTTCTGATTCCTGTGTGTACATGTTAACAAATTCATGGAATCAATTAAAAAATGATGTTGTTGAGAAATTGGGGATGTGATGATTCAAAGAAAGTGGAAATTTTTTATCCCTTAAATACTTTTACTTGGTTGAAAACTTGAATGAATCTGAAATAAAGAGTGAAGAGAATCATTCCAGGTGAAGTTGAGTTGTCTAAGTCTCTAACTCTTCTTTTGCTAATTATATCTCATGTTAGAGAAGCTGTTGTTAACTCTAATTTATGTAATCTTGAGAATATTGATCATTATCTAATGGTTGCTTTGGTTGTTCCTTAAATTTTCTTCTCCATATCGGTTGTCTATGTATTCATTTTTATATGATTTCGGATCGAACTCCTTCAAGTACTTAGTATCCTATTGTAAAAACTCAATTTCCATGGTGAATGCCCTTTTTTTTGTTCTCCCTGCTGCTATCTTTTTCTCTTGACTCTTCTAGACACCAGGACAAGAGCCTGTATTAGTTTGACACCTTTTGTTTTTATATCTCAATTTGGTTCCTATAAAATTCCCTATATATTGTTAATTGTGCCTTCTTATGTGAATCAGAGAACAAGTTGTAGGATGGCCACCAATCCGTTCTTTCAGGAAGAACTCAATGGCTATTCAGCCTCGAAAGAATGATGATGATGATGCCGAAACCATGTCTGGTTGCCTTTATGTAAAAGTCAGCATGGATGGTGCTCCTTATTTGAGGAAAGTAGATCTCAAAAACTTTGGCACTTACAGAGAACTATCTTCAGCACTGGAAAAAATGTTTAGTTGTTTTACAATCAGTAAGTTCCTTTTCTACTTACAAAATTGCAATAAGTAATTCTGATCAGACAAATATAGAGAATCATCCTGATCAGATCAAGCACCCTTTTAAATCCACGCGATCATTAAATCAAGATCCGAAGTCTTCGAGTATCACAGCCTCGGGTTAGTTGTTTCCATCAGCTGAGGAAACTTATAGTAGTGCTATGAATGAGTCTATTAGTTCCTTAGAAATAGAACATACTTAGTGTTACAGAGATGGCCATAAGCGATCTCTCCCGAAAGTTTAAGCCTAGACAATGCACACAAGCCCATCTTTACCATGTAATGAAATTCGCGGCGAAACAACTTTAACATAGTTTCTGATGTTTATGTTAATGGCAAGTGCAGGTCAATGTGGCTCTCATAAGATGAGTGAAATCCGATTGATGGATCTCCTCCACGGTTCGGAATATGTGCTCACCTATGAAGACAAGGATGGTGATTGGATGCTAGTTGGAGATGTTCCATGGGGGTAAGTGCATTTTAATATGTCAAATAGTGTTCTGCATTTTCTAATTTGATTTCTTTGATGAGTATTTGATTCTGAAATGGTCATTTCTTTATTTGCTTTATTAGGATGTTCACTAACTCTTGCAAGAGATTGAGGATAATGAAGAGTTCTGAAGCAATTGGACTAGGTATTCAGTTTTATCAATCTAGGATTCTGTTTTCCAATTTGTATATGTGATGGTTGATGAGTTTTCTCAATTCAAGATCAAGATATAAAAGAAAGCATAGATTATAATATCTCTGTTATTTGAATAAGGCTATATGATGAATCTAATGGTATAGAAATGAGATGATATACATTTCCATTATTTTTTCATAACATATTCTAAGGTGAAATAAACAATGAAGTTCTATTTAGTGTAATCTTAGTGCAAGAAACATTTGAAGCTATAGATCCTCAATTCCATAAATAGCTCATGTAAATATGTAGTGCTATATAAACAATAGTTTACACATAAAACTTAGGCATTGTTGCTTATGTATTTGTGGTAGGGGTGTTCAAATCCAGTCCGGTCCAATAATAAAACCGAAAACCGATCCAAAATAGACCGAAACTGCAAAAACCGAATGCATTTGGACCGTATTGGACTTATTTTTTAAAGACCGATTGGTCCAGTCCGGATTTTGGTTTCACCTCTTGGATCCAGACCGATCCAGACCGGACTGAAATTGTATATAAAGTTTAAGTGTGTAATACTTTTAAGTGTCTTCCAAACTTAATCTTAAGTCTCAACTCCAAAATTGTACCTATATTTTATTTGTTATATTATATAACACACTTATATATATGTTGCTATGTTTTAAATCATATTGATTATATTTGATACACTTTTTTAGAACTTAAACCAATCTCATAACCAAATAAAGAGGATTCAAGTATTATTGTTGTGAAAGTATTATTATTATTAATCATCGGTGGAATATTGTAACTATTAAAGTTACGTTACCGATTCTCATATTATTATTATTGATATTTTGTTGTCTTGTTATTATTGATATCTTGTTGTTGTTGTTGTTACTATTTTATACTTTTATGATTATTGTCTTATTGTTTATTACTACTTTATGACGTTGTTTACTTATACTATTGTTGTACACATTTTAATGTTGTTGAACACTATTTTTATTGTTGTTTTATGCTTAATATTTAGTCATTTTTATGAGTTTTGAATATAAGTGCAATTTTAATATTTTATAAAAAAAAAACCGATTCAAACCTAAGTGAAACCACATATTATATTTGGATCGGATTGGATCGGACATCTTAATATAAACAGACCAGACTGATCCAGACCGCATGTTAATTACATGTTTGGATTGGATCGTTTTTTGCCTAAAAACCGATCCAAATGGACCGTGAACATCCCTAATTTGTGGTACTATTCTTTAATAAAAACGTCTTACATGTGTAAAAAGTTATTACTCATGTTATATTTTTATTGATAAACTGACATGTATGTTTTTATCGGAGAACAGCACCACAATACCTAAAGATCGGTAACTAAGTTTTGTTGTTAATATTATCAGTAGTCGTGGCACCATGGAAGTTGACATATTTTTGTATTAAAAGATAAATTTTCATCTGTTTCTTGCACCACCAATATTAATGATTAATAATACAAAATGATTAGTATTACTAGAAAAAAAGTTAAATTAAATTTAAAAATACAAAAATATTTTTTATTTAGTTAACATATATTCAAGTAATCTCTTAAAATGGAGATGTTGCGCCAAAAATGGTCGGGATAGCTCAGCTAGTAGAGCAGAGGACTAAAAATCCTCATGTCACCGTTCCTGGCACATGATTAATTTGTGTATCAGTATTTATTCTCAAAATTCATTTTTATGAAGTAAGAAACTGCATGTTAAATTTAATGAAGGCATGTGGATTTGTCATTCATTTAATGAAGTAAGAATTAGCTATCATTTTGTCTCCTCTTTATGATGAAATTACATAGAATAATGTAAAAATATTAATTTATACTATTATAATATATATTTTTATTTAAGTTAAATTTTTTAATTGGACGGAGACACTGAATGGGACGGGAATGGGGACAGGTGATCCCCGTCCATGACATGTTATATAAAACACAACTATTCTCATTTTTCCACATACACACACTAAACTAAAGAGGTGAAAAAAGTTTTCATCCCTCTCTTCTTCATCCCAAAACCGTGTGGCCCTTGGAGTAGTGAGGGAAGGAGTTTTGCAACTCCAACCTATACAAAAACTCTTCAAAGTCTTGCTCTTGCACTAGGTAACTACTTATTTGGGACTTTTAACTCATTTTATTTCTTATTCATCCCTTTTAATATTTGTTTTATGTATATTTCTCAAATTTTATGATTTATGATCCAAGAACACATCCTTTGTTTTAAAAGGTGAAATACTTATGAAAACCTCATGGTTGTAATCCTTCTATAAGTCACCTTTTGATGTTGACAAAGAGAGTGGAACATGGGGACAAGCTTAAGTGGCTTTTGGAAGCTTAAGAACTTATATTTAATACTTAAAAGTTTCAAAAATCACCTTAAAATGATTTAGTAGTTAAGATAAATGTTAAGTTTTCCTCATGATTTTTAGTTCTGGAAAAAGAACTCACTTTTGGTGGTGAGAAAGTTGGATCTAAATAGGGAAGCAAGTAGAAGTGATTTTGATGTGTTTTTTATGCTTTTATTGGGCAATAGATTTTCAGAAAAATGAAAGAAGCTATTCAGGTTCTGGAACTTTAGACTTAAGAGTTTCAGTATCCTAAAAATATGATAGTATGTCTATAAAAAAAGGTTTATTTTTTGTATTTCCTTCTTTATTCTTTCATTTTCGTGGAAAATCACCACAAAATCATACTAAATCGGAAACATAATATCTTTGTGATATTTTATGGATATGAATGTTTACGAAAATTAAATATGAGTTTATTTTCTGGACTTTTCGTTTTGAAGTGTATTTTAGATATCTATAGTGTATTTTGCTCTCTTTAAAGTATGATATTTTTACTTTGATAATGACCTTAAAATTAGTAAAACACAATGGAAAATCTGAAAGAATCACATGTGAAATACTGCAACTATTTCAAGGATAGTCTCTGTTGGGAACTTTTCAATTTGATGAACTGAAACGATAGTTACAATGTATTTTGGACAGTTTAGACTAATCTTATGAAAATGGTCCCTATAAAATCAATTCACATTTTATGAAATCTAAAAAGGATAGCTGTAAGCTTATTTGTTGCAGTAGAACAAAGAATTATAGGATGGTGATCTGAGGAAATTTTTGTCAGAGTGCAACAAGTGATTTGATTCCAATAATTAAGCCACTTTTCATTACAATACTCTTATCAAGTCTCTTTTCACTAAGAGCTTGACATCTTCTCTTGTTGGACCAAGTGAAAAGGTTGCCTCTAGTAACTAAATGGATTAAATTAGTGCAATCACAGAACGCCTTGAATTCATCTAAAGGCAATCTAGGGGGAATCCTAGTAATATTATCTGGCTCCAATGTTCCTGAGGAAGGCCTCAAGAATTTTGACCCAGCATTGAGAATGAGTTTGTCTTTGGTGGTTTGAATTAAAATATTGGGTCCATTGAAACATCCTAAGGAATCCAGGTTTCAGGCTTCATGCTCCAACTGAGCATACGCTTCTCATGTCTTCCATCATGGAGAAAGAAAAATCATAATATCCTTTCTCCAAAGATACCATATTCTAGTTCCCTATCGTTGACCACAAAGATGAGAGTTTGCCTTTCAGATCTAGAAATTTGATGGGATTATCTCCCTTTGCTAAGATGAGTTTGCCATGAAAGTGATTTTTTACACCTCTGCAGCCCTGCTTGGTAGTCATCTTTCGGAATTTTTATTGCTATTGCATCCCCTTTGATGCAAGGCTGAGGCAACTACAAAATCACAATAATATCACATGAATTTTGTAGAACCTGTGCAAATGATTTCCTCGCGGAGGAAGGATTTGAAGGAGCTACTTTTGCAAGGGCATTGTCTAGCTCTCCCAGAAAGCTCCAAGGGATGAAAGAACTCATGTCTAGATTACTTCTAGATCTCCAAGAAGCTTGGAACAAACCCTAGCAAAGCTCCAACCATATGTATGCGTATACATAAAAAGAGTAATGTATCAACTTAGAAAAATGCTATCTAAAAGATGTTATGCTTATTCTCTTTAATAACTCGAATTAATATATTGATTATTGTCAATACCACACAAAAAGTACTCACGCTATATAGTATGAAGAAAATAAGCTAATACTCATGAAGTTTCATATATCCTAAAAATAATTGTTTTATCTCTTATTTGATAGGATGTTCTCAAAACCAACAATATTCTCTTAATTACTAACATGTATCAAATAACTACTAATTGAAAAATAATAGTCTTTAATCCAGTATGATAAAAATAACAATTTTATAATTTATAAATCCTCACTTAATATTTAATATTAAAAAGTCTTTCCTAAAAGTCTACAACAATAATACATTAATTATATTTTTACTAATTATTTATTAATAAAAATCTATTAATGATTTTATATTAACATGACTATTATTAATTATTATATTATAATTATTATTATTTATAGCCAGTTAATTATTATTAATTATTATATTAACTAATCAATTAATACAGACATTGCAAAATATTTGTATAAATAATAGATAAAAAATCAAAAAAAGACAAACAAATTAAAAACAGGTGAAAAGCTAGAAAGAAAATGCAAGAATGAGAGAAAGGAAGGAAAAGTGAGAAGACCTAAGCTAAATGAGTCTCGGGTTTTGAGACAAGTCATCCTCTTTTCAATCGTTAGCAACCGTGCCATTAATTAATAATATATCCATCTTTGAGTAAATGTCCCATTAATTTTCCAAAAACTCTTTGAAATACTATGTTATTAGATTATATATGTTGTCAATAAGGGTCAATAATATGATGAATATTTGATGTTATTGTAGAAAAACAATCCACGTTTATATGAAATTATTAGATGCTAAAGATCAATATGACAATATCTGTTTTAAGACTGTTTCTATAGAATTCAGCTGTTTCGGAAAACGCAAGAGAATCGATCAAGATTTGGTTTCTAAATAAAATTTCAATAATTGCATTTAATTTATTAATGTGATGCTAAATGTTACATATTCAAAATATGTAAAATAGTAGGCACCCAATTTTGTTATTCAAGTTGGAGAAACAACAACTTATTATGCTCAATTATAGATGCATAGGTGAATAATAATATGAGTAACTAAGCATGCCCATGCGTTAATTTAAACATATATATTGTATCGCCTACATCATCACGCATAAGATTATTCTGTGGGGTGAGTTGTCTAGGGAAATCAGTTTCACATTTTTGAACCTTATTAAAAGCATCATTTAAAGGACCTTCTGAAATCTTGGTGTCCCTTTTCTTCAATGCTTCTCGGGCTTTTGGAATATCAGCTACCAATATTGTATTATAATTCTTACGACAAGAATCCAAGGCTGCATTATATCCACTTCTGGCTCTTTGAAGTGCATTGATTTTAGCTAATGCATCCTTTGCTTTTTCCTCCATATCATCCACAAAGAAAACAACAAGACCCCATATATCCGCAGAAGGGTTACTTTGTAAGAGAACCGAAAGACAATGGTCAAAGTTATATGGTGCATCATTGCAAATATCTATTATCATGCCAGTATTAGATAGTTTTTGAGGGAAGGTTATGGAGTGTCTTGCTTCTATTGAAATGATCAAAAACATTGCTTCAAGGACGAATATAAGAGCCAAGGAGTTAGATCTTGTCATCTTTTTGTAATTGCGACAAAAAAAAGCTATGTATATATATACACACTCTTCATATTTGCTTCAATATATAATGTTGGGGAGTCATATATATATATATATATATATGGTAAATTGTTATATTTTGACTTGACCCAATTTATAATTATTATCCAAATTCATGAGTTAGGTAGAGTGAAATGAAATTTCAATATTTTACAAATGATTTGCACTCACAATTATGTTTTGGTAGACAAAACGTAGAAAATATATTTTATGTATAATTTCAAAATGTGTTTGTTTTTAAACTAGAATTCTAAGCTCAAGAGTCTATTATGGATCAGAGAATATTTTAACATCTAGTTCGTCTATAATAAATTAATAGTTTGAGCTAATTGCATTGAATCATTTATTTCTAAACTTTTTTTATTAATTTTAATCATTTATTTATATAGGACAAAATATATTTCTTATTTTTTTTTTATGTCTAACGAGAGTTAATCTTGGCCCTATTTATCCATAGTTACAATAGTGAAATTAAGATAATGTAGTCCTTGACCCTATTTATTAGTTTAAGGTATTTTAATTCTTTTAAAGAACATCATGGACATGTCACCCTCATTCAAATGAAGAATTGAGGAAAAGAAGTGAATCATAACAGCTCTTCTTTCATTGTTAATGTAATTGTTATTTAAGGATTTTAAGTTTGAAATTAGAAAAAAATAGTATATTTATTTCATTTGGTACTCATTACTATTCACTGGAGATTTTTTTTTAATTATTATCAATTGCACAACTTAGGTAGATGGAAAGAAAATTTTATCCTCTTCTAAATGATTTAGTGTTATAACTACGTTTTACCAAAAAAAAATGTAGAAAATTCTCAATTTTAAAATGTGTTGATCCTCCAACTAGAGTTCTAAGATCGTGAGTATGTTACCGGCAGAGAAAGCTATTAGCACCTTGACCGCTTGTATTAAAATGGTACCATGCTAATAGCATAGACTAATTTATATCTAATCATATTTATTTATTTATTTTTATCATTTATTTAATTACAATGGACAAAAAATATATTTCATATTTTTTTTTGTTCAATAAGGAAATTCAGACCTATGTAGTTTTCTTTAAAAATATATTTTCATTCAAAATGTACGGTTGAGGAGTCTCTCCATAATTAATAACACACTTAATAAGGTCAATTATAATTTTTTATACTAATGATAAATTGTTATCTTTTTTACTTACCAATTTTTAATTATTATCCAAATTCATAAATTAATGATATATTGACCTATTATTTTGCTATTTATTTAGTTTATAGATTTACTACTATTGTTTTAAGTTATGATCACAACTCCCATAAAAAAGTAAATAAAAGGACCACAACTTTATATTGGAGAAGGGGTTAATGATTTGACATGAATAACCGATCTAGTGAATGTTGTTAGATACATTATTATAACAACATTCATCTTTAATAAATCTCCCATTAATTTTTCAACATCCACGTGAAATACTATTTATACTTCTATATACTATTAATAAAGAAAATGGAATTAGTAATCACCATCATGATATAATTTTTATATTCCAAATTTATCATTTGTATTATTAATAACTATTATAAACTTCTAAATATTGTTTTCATTTTTATATTAATATATCATTATTTTTGACACATTTTCTTATTTATATCTTCTATCTTTCTCAACCCATGTAGAACACACAATAATATAAAAAAAAAAACATCTAACAACCCTTTCATTGTGATTATTTTCTTTTATTTCATTTACAAATTAATCATTATATTATTAAATATAAAGGTTGTGCATCCAGAGAGAAAGATGTATGAGAATAATGTCAAAGGAAAATAATGTTAATGTTACCACACTTCAGACAAGTGTGGCTATAATGTAAAAGGATCATAGCTAATATTTTGCAACGCCTTTGTTTGCTACTTCAGCATGAACCGTGGCTAAGGGACTTTGCCACAGTGGTTGAGCTCTTTTACCGTTTTAATCGTGGTTAACAGGATCTTTTGTTTTAGTATTGATAAATAATTTAAAAATTAAAAATTAACATAATAGAATAAAAAGAATCTAAATAAAATAGTTAAAAGATAACAAAATTTAAAAAAAAAAACTGATATTCTATATAAAGTAGACTAAATCAATATTACAACACTTTTTTTTTAAACATTAAATTATTTTACATCATGATTCATTATAATTTTTCTTCTTTTTTCTTACATAAATGTCCGTGGACCGTCCACATTGTCCATTTCAAATGTCTGCACATATGTCCCACCCTCTTGCGACATGCCTGCACATATGTCTCCTCTGGACTCAACATCAGAAGTGAGTCAATCTTAGATCGCTTGTGTGTCACTTAGGTTATGTTTGGTTTTGCTAAAAATGGGATGAAAGAAAAGGGGATGAAGAAAAAAAATAAGGAAAAAAAATACTTTTCCCTTGTTTGGTTGACAAAGGAAAAGAGGAAGAGAGAAAAAAAATGGACTCCATGCTAAAAAAAATTCACCCCAAATGTGTGGGGGAAAAGAGAAGGATAAGAAAGATTTTTATTCAAATGACTGTAATGCCCTTTATTTTTGTTCTCAAACTTTTCTCTCTTCTCTTAACTCATTTTCTCAAAAAATGACCAATTATTTTTTTGTTATGAGTATCATATATTTTATGTATAACAGCTGAAATGACAATTTATGTTCATTATTATTACTAGTGTGTACAGACACTTCGTGTCTGTTGATGAATATTGCATGATATTATATATTCAATTTTTATATATTTCATTTTTTAGAATTAGAATGTATTTGTTGTTTCGGTGTAATTTATATTATATTTTTTATGTGTTTATGATAATATTTAATTTAAGGTGAGATATGTGGTTAATTAATGTGTTAGTGGTGGTTGCTTAGGATTATATGATTTTTTGTAAAAATTAAATAATGTTAAGGGCAAAACAGGAAGTGAAAATTACACCATGAGGAAAGTTATTTCAAGTTTTGGCTTTATATATAGTATAGATGTCATCAAGTATGTTTAATATTTCTTATTTATTGCATGATTTTCAAAATAAATACTCAAAGTTCATCACAAATGTTTCTAATATATTTTTTAAGGCAAGGGTGTCAAAGCATCCAATGATATATTTCCAACAAGAAGAGCAATGTAGAGTAATTCATTACATATTTTTAAACCTATAATTAGGCAATAGATTCCCATTCCTATTAAATTCAATGGCAAGAAAAGGTGGAACTAAATTCCACCAAGAGGTGGTTCTTGATGTAACTATGAAGGTTGCTAGTTTATTCGCACAAGAATTTCCCTCAGAATATACTAACATTTAGTTCATCTATAATAAATTAATGGTTTGAGCTAATTGCATTGAATAATTTATTTCTAAACTTTTTTTTATTAATTTTAATCATTTATTTATATAGGACAAAATATATTTCTTATTTTTTATGTATAACGAGAGTAAATCTTGATCCTATTTATTAGTTTAAGGTATTTTAATTGTTTTAAAGAACATCATGAACATGTCACCGTCGTTCAAATGAAGAATTGGGGAAAATAAGTGAATCATAACAGCTCTTCTTTCATTGTTAATGTAATTGTTATTTAAGGATTTTAAGTTTGAATTTAGAACAAAATAGTCATATTTATTTCATTTGGTACTCATTACTATTCATTGGAGAATTTTTTTAATTATTATCAATTGCACAACTTCGGTAGATTGAAAGAAAATTTTATCCTCTTCTAAATGATTTAGTGTTATAACTATGTAAATTAGAAAATTCTCAATTTTAAAATGTGTTGATCCTCCAATTAGAGTTCTAAGATCGTGAGTATGTTACTGGCAGAGAAAGCTATTAGTATCTCAACGGCTTGTATTAAAATGGTATCATGCTAATAATATAGACTAATTTATATCTAATCTTATTTGTTTATTCTGTTTTATCATTTATTTAATTACAATGGACAAAAAATATATTTCATATTTTTTTTGTCTCAAAAAAATTTATATTGCTTATGTATATTCTTATGTACAATAAGGAAATTAAGACCTATGTAATTTTCTTTAAAAATATATTTTCATTCAGAATGTACGGCTGGGGAGTCTCTCCATAATTAATGACACACTTAATAAGGTCGATTATAATTGTTATCTTTTGATTTACCAATTTTTAATTATTATCCAAATTCATAAATTAGGTATATAGAAATGAAATTCCATTATCTTTCAAATGATTTAGAGATAGAATTATATTTTATAAACAAAGTGAAGATTTGGTTTGAACTTTTAGTAAGCTCAAATATCACCTATTTTATTCACAATAGATAATAAAACTCATTTTTACACAATGCCTATAACATGTCATGATTAGCCCTTTACTTGTTGCAAATAGATAGTGTTGGCAATTAAGATCATCTGACACTAGGCATGTGCTTGTGCAATTACTACTTAAATTAAGACGAGCATGAGTATACCCATATTTAAATCGAACTTGAAATAATATAATGTTATGCACATTTTAAATATAGACAAGACAAACTTATAAACTTCTCTAAATAAAATTAGAAAATATAAGTTTACAAATATATATACATTGGACATACAAAATAAATAAGATATAGTTTGCATACAAATATACAAATATATTTATCAGTTGTCATAATAAAAAATATGTACAAATAGAACAGTACATTCAAAATATAAATGCACACATATATAATATAAAATATGTATAATAATAATTTGTATATAAAATATATTCATATATATATATATAATAAGAAAATGACACATTTGATACAAACATGCTTATTTACAAATGGAACATAGGTTCACACATTCAAAAAAATATATATACATTTGCATATTTGATATTTAATACTATTTATAATAATGTTTATCGGCTATTCATATTGCCTATTTAAAATGATTATAGGTAAAAACAACTTGTTAAGGAGACATTTTAGGATGGATAGATATATTTTTTATGTTTTGCCCAATTTTCCAATGCTACAAGTAGGTTGGTTAAGGATCAATCATGCATATGTATCGACCATGCATTTCTTAGTATAATGGCGTGATTAAGTCCCAAATTTATTTAAAAAAACCGGGTCTCAGAATTTGGGCCGGGTTAAACAGTTCGGCCCATCTTAGTTAACATGGCGCAAAACCTTAAGTGATAGAAAATGGGGAAGAACAGAACAGAACAGAAAAGTGAAGTGAAAGAAACGTGATATTTCCATCACCGCCGTCGCCGGAAAACCATGAAGCTGAAGCAATTGGAAGGCCTCATCGGTGGTCTTGATCAATTCTCTAACCCTAAGGTTTCTCTCTCTTTCTCTCTTTTTCTAACTTCTCATTCTCTCTTTCATCTACTGAATCACACACACGTTCTCTTTCTTCTTCTGTTGTTGTTGTTGTTGCAGATTGAACTTGAACAGTACCCTACGGGATCCCATATTGCTTCTCGAATGCTTTTCACTGTATTCCCTTTATTCATCTTTCACTTTGTTTTTCTCTTTTCTTATCACTTTCTTCATGTCTCTTGTGCTTTCAAAGTTTCATACTTTACTTATCATAGATGATAAAATTTATTCTTTTCACTTATCCCATATTTATATTGTGGTGCTCGTTAATGGGTATTGTTTAATTTATGCTAAAGTTGTATTATGTTTAACTTATCTCATAAGTTTATAAATGTATGTAGTTTTTTTCTTCTTTTTTTGGGTTTAGGAATGTTCATTGTGATTCAACATTGTTAAAGTTATATTTTTTTTGTGGTTAACTTGAATCAGGCAGAGAATTCTTTTGGGGATGTTACCAACAAAGTAGTGGCTGATTTTGGATGTGGTTGTGGTACATTAGGTGTTGCTGCTGCTCTTTTAGGTGCAGAGTGAGTGGCATCTTTTACTAGATTCTCTTCTTTTCGATTCTTATTCCCTTCATGATTTTATGCTACCTATATCTGATTCAACATTAGAGTTGCATTTTTTATCACTGTAGTTTTGAACTACTATTGTATAGAATCTGCAGGAAGTCTTGAATGAATTTATTACTAGAGATCCTCCTTTTGTAATCAAATCCTAAATTATGAAATTCACATTTAGTAAGAGTTTACCTGATAGTTGTTTTCCCTCTTTCTATCAAGTAATATGTTTTAGTATTACTAGATTTAATATTTCTTTTTTCGTGTTAGCATTTGTTCAGACATGTTCTCGGCATTGACATTGATCCAGAATCTCTTGAAATAGCATCTCTTAATGCTGAAGAGCTTGAGGTATTGCCTTTCTGCTTATTATTATGGTAAATGAGTGCATTTGTTTCATGATATCCAAGTATGCTAAGAAGTGAAGTATATTGAATGAGAAAAACTAGGTCAATGTTTTGGTGTTCTAATGGAATAAGGAGATGGAAAGTGATTGCTAGAATGTTGTAGTTGCGATGAATAGTTTTATTTAATTATTAAATAGATAAACATATAATTTTTTTAATAGAAAGCAATAGTTATGTTGAAATTGGCTACTACTAACTGATGCACCATTCCTTTGTTACTCTTCTAAAACTGCAGGTTGACATAGATTTTATTCATTCTAGTATCAAGGACTTGGGATGGAGAGGTATGTAGCTTTTACATCATCTTCGTCCTATAATACCATAACATTATGAGTTTCTGTATTGGAGCATAACGTTATAATAGAAATATTGGAGAATTGGATCTAAACATGTTTATGAGCACGAGTTCCATTTGGCAATAGTTGATCTGTTTTCTTCGTATAAGGTGATAGGTTGTTTTCTTTATAGGAAATTGGTATGCCTTAGAAGTTTGGATTATTGAAGTTTCACCCACCTACCTGGAATTATGTTGTATTCATAATTCATTGTTGAATTTTATGGACTTAAAATGAGTCGGATCATGTTGATAAAAAAGGGCGACCCAGCTGCATGAGCTTCCCACCTAGAAGGGTTTGGGGAGATTAGATGTTTGCAGCAGCCTTACCCTCACAAGAAAGAGGCTATTTCCAGGATCATGTTGATCTCAACACTTTTTTTAATAATTACTATTCTCTTTTTGGAGCAACAATTTGAAATGAAGGCTTGTTGTCAGATGAAATCTGTTGACTTTTCTTTTTCCTTATGACTTTCCCTGACTTGATCATAAGTGGATGTGCAAAATGGCTTTTAATTATATAGCCAGGATTTCCCAATTAAGAGTGTAATAGATCAAACTGTGTTTCAGAATTGAGTTTTTAATTCTTATTGTAACTTGTATATTTCTTAAGGATATTTTTATAATTATTTCCAAACGCTGCATGCTATTGACAAGTATTCAACGTGTAGCTGACTTGTGATGTGATACAAATTTTTTAGGGGAAATGTTGCTGCAAATCAATTCTAACTGATTTTATCTGTTGCTGAAAGTTTCTTCTGTGGCAAATTTATATGGTTATCTTGGTATTTTGTCCAGGTCAATTTGTTGATACAGTTATAATGAATCCTCCATTTGGAACTCGGACAAAGGGTGCAGATTTGGATTTTCTCTCTGTTGCTTTGAAGGTAAGCAATAGCAAAGATGCAGATTATAAACATACAATTGATGGGAATCCTAATTTACCTTTGTTTCATATATCGCTTCATCAGGTTGCTTCTCAAGCTGTATATTCATTGCATAAGACTTCAACAAGAGATGTAAGTCATTTGTATCTTAAGTTCTACTTTCCGGAACATGTAATGAAGTTTTTATATATAATTCTAATGACTTCTCCACAATATGAGAGGATTTTGCCCTTATGTGACCGAACCATGTGTTGAATTTTATCTGACTCCAGCATGTGAAACGCACAGCCTTAAGGGAGTTCAATGCTAAAAGCGCTGAAGTTCTATGTGAGGTAAGTTAACTTTATTGCATATTTGATGTTCTTGTGTACTATAATTATAAGGGTTTTGCTACCTTGTTTTTGCATTAAACAAAATACATATTCTATTTATTTCCTTGTATCTTGTTGAAATCTTATTTTGTTCTCTTGATTCAACAGCTTCGATTTGATGTGCCAAAACTATACAAATTTCACAAGAAAAAGGAGGTAGATGTCGCTGTTGACCTCTGGCGTTTTGTACCGGGAAGGCATCAAAGCTGAGCTATTAGTGCAGAGAAGGATGAAGTGTATTTGAATATACAAGACAGAGAATGTGTATGCTCCTGCATGTTAAACTTGAGTGATGCCACTTTTGTAGTTGTGTGAATTCTAAGAGTTGAGCAATTGACAATGCATGTTCTTTCAACTTGTATGTAACATGGCATCTTCCTGAAGTTGGTTATAATAGGTTGTATGATTATTATTATGAAACACTCATGTTTTTACACAGGTTCCTGTTATCATAAACTGAAGAAAAAGGTTATAAAAAAACTAAAACTCTAAGTATGTCTTCTTGATAAAAAGCAGTAAAAGTGGTTGAATATATCAAACATGGGTATTGCTTGACCAAGTGGTCATGACATAATAATAATTGTGAGTGGAAGCTCTAAATTTTATTGTGCACAATATCCATTGAGGTCTCCTCCATTGATGGAATTACAGGACAAATCTCTTCAACTAAGAATGAACCTGTATCAAAACACAGAAACATGATTTGGAAATCATGCTTTTTTTTAAGCTAAAGGTCTGATTTTGGTCTAATTTTTCTTGCAGGCATGCTTATAAGTTATAAACATGAACCAGGGGTCCTTAAAATTAGAATTTTCAGGAAGAATAACATCAACACACCAATGAATTACTTTAATTATACCCATGTACCATATGCAAAGAGTTAGTTCAGAGTTATAAAAATACTGATAGTTTAAATCAGATGTAATGGTTCAAGAATTAATGAAACTAGTAATAAAAAAACTCAATGAAACTGGTAATTAAAAAAAATGCATCCACTAATTTTCAACATACAAACTGCAGAAAATTAACAAAAAACTATTGTTCTCATGTATCTCAATGGATACAGACTAGTAAAATGTGTTCATGCCAAATGCACCTTTGGTTATTATGAAGTATCATATTGTTTTCAACCTATGCTGCTACTTCTATTAACTTTCAGCAATCTCTCCTAGAGTGAACTTTACAAAACGCCTCACTTCAATGTTCTCTCCTATAGCAGCTACACTTTGCTTCACCAAGTCCTTCACTAAAAGACTATCATCCTTAATAAAAGGTTTTTCTAGAAGTGCAATCTCCCCAAGCCTCTTTGATACCCTTCCTTAGGTAACAAGTTATAGCCACCATAAATAATGGCAATCTTGGATATAAATCACATAATTGGTTCAAGAATCAAGTTTTACAAATAAATGAATAAAATTACGTAAACATGCCCCATATATCAGCATCAGTATCTGCTGCACAAGCACATATAGCATAAAATACTCATACAGACTACAATGCAGCTCTTATGGCTCCATGAAAAACTGTATGAACTTTATTATCACAAAGATGAACAATGAACTCACTCTACATGACATAAATCAATAATCTTCATAATGATATAGTTTTCTGTAAAATGGTTTATTCACTCCTACAAAATAATTGGTTATTTTCATTTCATTCAACTATTCCAAGTATGGTATCTACAAATGTTTAAAGCATCAAATCACTTTATAACCTTTTAAATTTGTTAACCACATTCACTTTATAAACATTAAGCCCACATGATTTGTATTCTAAGTTCGGCTAAAGCCTTCAAATTATGAGATATCTTTTATTATTTTACTGTTTTGAAGTATTTGTAGGTTAAATGGTAAAAATAACATTCTGTTTGTTTTATAATTTTTCACTATTTCATGTATAAACTTTTAAAAATACAAAAATAGGATGAAAAATGTTAAACATTCTGTAATTATTAATCATTTGTAAAAAAAATGATTTATGGTATAATATTACGATATCATTTAATCCACATAACTAGGATGAAAAATGTTAAAAATCTGTAATTATTAATCATTTGTAAAAAAAATGATTTATGGTATAATATTACGATATCATTTAATCCACATAAGTAACTTTACCCAGTGAAATTTAAGATTTGACTATAGTTTTTCCAACTTGAAATTATAAATAACTAAGGAAGAGGGAGAATATCATGCTTTTAGTAATGTGTTTAATAATAAAATGAGCGAAGAACTTGTATAAAATATTGTGTCTTATACTTTGTGTTACTTACTCATATATTAAAGACATGTGATTGGAAAAAATATTATAATTTAGTATATTTTAATATTTTGGATAATTACAAAACTTTGTCATAGAGTAAAACAATAGATCCGATCCATTTGTGTTAATTAATCATAGCTGAGTAGACTAAGCTTCTACCTCAATTAATGCTTTTTGCGCACAATAGATTACTAATCCCAGTGAGAAGAGATATTAATCATGATTTATGCATTCAAGTCAGTGATTGATTAGTTAAAGGATTTAACTGAAGGTTTTCTCTATTATCAAATAATTACGTATAGAAAAAAAATGTATATACTTACAATAAAAACTTTACATAATATCATTATATCATCTATTATTCATATCGACTTTTAAAAAGTGATACAAATTAATTATAAATGATGTACAAATTATACTATGTGAAATCTTTATACTTATAATGTATTTTTAGTATACAGTAAAAGTGTCTCATAGTCTCCACCCGAAGATAAAGTTTTAGAGCCTATACATCAATATTATAATATATTTTGTTGGTAAAAATATTTTAGTATATTTTTATCTTTTTAGCCGGAGGTTAAAAATCACTAAATTTCTTATATTTAAATACATCAAAATTAAAGTGTTAGTTAAAAGTGGATGCAGCAGTGGAAAAGTGAAACAAAAATAATAGTGTCTTTTAGGTCAGCAATTCCATCACTCCAACCCTAATGTCCAAAGTTTAGAAAGAAAATGGAGAATTAACGAGGCATTGATATAGTAATATAAGATTTTGCTAGATTTTTAAAAAGATCAAAATATTAAAGATTTGATTTTTCACAATCACACTTATTAGAATATTCAGTCATTAATCTTAAATGATTAATTCATTACCTACAGGGTGAAATAGTAACGAATAATCTATCACAAATGACATAGTTTTGGTGGGGTTTCTTGTGATTTTCATAAGCTCACATAGTCACATGTTTGGCTAACAAATTAAAGGATATTATATTCCCACTTTCCTTCACACACAACTCATAAAAATATGACCCACAAACCATGCGTGAAACAGCTCAAATAGATTTGGTATATATCTCTAACAATTAATTATAACTATCATTATCATATAATAATCATATAATATATACACATTATACATGTGTATGCATTATATTGCTGGAATTATAGTAATATAATATTTAGGTCAGGTCAACCCTCCTTATTAATTAGGCAACATTAGCATCTTTGTTACTTATAGCAAGGTTCTATTGCAAATATCATCTTTTGAAAACATACAAAAAATAATATGATGAGCTAGCTAAAAGTTCGAACAAGTTTTATTTTTTGTTTCAAGACAGCAGTACAGATATTACAAGAATGTTAACATAAGTTTTATCAAATTATTATATATTTTATATTTGGAGACATAATAATTTGTGGGTTGTAATCTTGGTATGAGAGTGTTAAATAATGTTCTTAGGTATTCTTTAAGATAGTACACATGAAATGTTTTGCTTGCATAATAGTAAATTTAATAGTTTCAAAACTAATATATTTAGCTTTTCATTCCAAACTCCTAAGGAACCGTTCACAATACCCTATTGATATAGTCAATTAAATTTTGATTAAATAATGTTTGGAGTGAAATAATTTCAACCTAAAACATTGACATAATGTATAAATTTAAACATTATGTATTACTAATCATATCTCATATCATCATTAAATAAGTACAAAACTAAAAATAAGATATATTTACTAAAATAGTAGAGAACATATGTAATTTGATCTCACATAAATATTATTTCGTTTCTAGAGTATTTTCTTATAGACTAATAAATAAGAGATTAATATCCTAATGTATGCTAAAAGGACAAAATGAAAGTTTTCCAATCTTTTTCAATACTTTTAACGCTTGGTATTAGCTGCTAAGCATGAGTCAGGTTGGGATGGATTATGATTGTTCTTATCCGATAGTAAATGTTAGTCAGATCATTTTTTGAACTCGAACCTAATCATATTTCCAAAGTTAATCCAATCCAAAATATCGATCGGGTCAATCTTTAAACTCGAATCCAACCTTATACATCTATACATGATTAAATATAATGCATGTTCATTTAAGATAAAATATTATCAATATTATTTATTATTATGAATATGTAATTTGACATATATAATGATATATGTATATATAATGAAAAATTAGAGAATCACTGATACTTTCGATAAAAAATGTGATATTACTTTGTAACATTTGAATAGAAACACATATAAACATGATAAGTGAGTGACCATGAGACGTGGTCATGTTTGTTCCATATCCGACCCTAAATATTGATTGAGTATATTCTTTGAACGAAACTCAGCCTAGACTCAATGAGAGCCAATCCTATTCAAGCTAGATCATACTCGAGCCGTACCGAGTGAAGGATATGGTCGGGTCCTGCTCACCCCTAACGACTACTGAATTTAATTTATTTTTCCTATTTCTTAATAAGTTACTTTGCTGGAATATTTAACTTTAATATGAGGCTTTTCAGGTGGAACAATTATCTTTTGTCTCAATAAAATTTTGTCTTCATATCTCTGGTCAAATTGATTGATAACTAGGAAGCCACATACAAAATGGAACCCTACTTAAGGTTTTGATATATTTTTTTATTTTTTTAATATTTCAGGTACACAAAGCTTGGTTATCTACTTACGTCATTGTAATAAAAAATCTCATATAAAAGAACCTTAAAAAATCCATTAGATAGAAAAGAATCAAAGGAATTAATAAATTACTTATCTATCACTTTGTAAGACTAAATATTCTGATCGGAATCTGATAGTTACCATTGCCAACCTCATCATAAACTATTCAAAATTTTAATGGAAAGAAGGTTTAGACAAACACTTATATAAAACTACAAAAAAAATCAATGTATGTACTATTATATGAACAATAAATTAAGCAGTTTATTATTTCAAGGTTTTGCAAAAGCCACCAACTATTTCTCCATCTCTTTCACTACACAACACACAGAAAAAGAAAAGGAGAAGAAGCTAGCATACATGGATAACAATTATTTTGGAGGATCAAACATGAGAAATGAAAGAGGAAGTGGTTCTTCTTCTTCTTCATCATCATCTTCAAGGAAAGGGAAGAAGAACATTCAAGATAAGCCAAAGCAACCGCAAAGAGGACTAGGTGTTGCACAATTGGAGAAAATCAGGATACATGATCAAATGGCCACTAGCTATCATCTTCATCAACATGGCCCTTTTCCTTCTAATTTTAACAATGTAAGGATCTTCACCTATCTATCATTTTGATCAAAAACAACTTATAAGGGTTAATCAAAAGTCAAAACAAACCTATCATAGCACCAATAAGTCGTTGGTCTAGTAGTGTGAGGCTCCGTTAGATCTTGAGGATGACCAGAATATCAAATATTTGATTACTGGAAGCGACATTTGTTAGAATGAACAATCACATACCCCAAAAGTGATTAGTTCCTTACAATAAGGGGAGAGAGATATCCTGACCTTAGTAGTAAAAAAAAGTTATCATACAAGCTTCTTCCGGATGGCTTTATTTCTTTCTGTTTGCCTTGAATATATTTCTCTGGCTTTTTAAAAAATAATGATTGAACTTCTAACAATAAATAATCATTATATCTTCAAGAATAATCTAATTCAAACATGTCTTTATAGCAATTTTTTTTAAAAAAAAAACTTGGCATGTGGAACTAATGGAGTTAATCTGTCTCTTCATGAATTAATAATATGCAGGAAGATCCAATAGTGCAAACACCATATTCATCAATACCAACATCATTTTCTTTCTCATCATCATCTACATCCTATTCAGCTTCATATGGATTCCAATCAAACTTTGTGGTATGTGAAATTTTGGCTTTTCTTTTTTATTCAAATTGGTTTACACTTTTACTGTACTATTTTCTTTTTTACTTGTACTATATTTGTTTAACTTATTCGATTTCATTCTACTGTGATGAGTGAACATGTTCCCCACATATATTTTCAAAATTATCATATGATCCTGACTTATTAACTATTACTGCAAAATCTATCTCTGCAATGAGCTGTAATTGTACCCTAAAGCAATCAAAGTTGCTGTTTTTCTAAGCCTTGTAATATTTCTGTTGTAACGATTTGACATGATATTTATCTCTAGAATTTTTGTAAAGTTTATACTTTATACCATAACCCTAGAAAACTTATTTTTTGAATTTGAACTAATTTTTGTCTATGCTCGATTGAATTTGAAAGTGCAAGGCTAGTAGTAGCCCTAGATAATCATGAGAAATGAATTGTGTATTCTGCAAGATGAAAAATCAAAATCATATTAGTTTAAGGCAAGATTTGGATGATCCTGAATTTTAAACAACATCCTTTGATGATGCAGATGGGTCTATCAGAACATGAAAGAGCAAACATGAGATATGGAGATTCTCATCCAACTAATACAACAAGGTAAAAATCTTCTAAGACCTATATCTTAGATCCTTTTTTGTTGTTTCGTTGACTAATAAAAGTAATATGACTATTCATATCTATCACCTTGACATGAAGAAGAGTTGGACCCGATGCTTTATTTTTGTGTCATAGTTAATCTGGATTGAACTTTAGATGTATATTGATTTTTCACCAATAACCGGATATTTTTGTTTATAGATACTGCATTATATATGTAACTTGTTTATGCAAGCATGTTTGTTTTTGTTATTCTACATATATTTGTCTAGATGATTTTCTTCATGACATGTGAAATTCTTTATCTCAAACCAGAAGGGAACATGCCATCTTGGAGACCCAATCATCTGCTCAACCCAGCACTAGACCCTTACTTATCCTACATGTAAGGAATATATATATATATATATATTACATTCATAAAATGATATATATATATATATATATATATATATATATATCACTTGATATTACATTCATAAAATGATAGTATTATATGTATAATAAACTCAAAATAATATAATTATCTGTGTTTAATTTGCTTCTGTAATTAGGACTCACACCAACACGTAGATACCAAGAAACATAGAAGTGGTGGTTCCGTGGGCTCAAGCAATCAGAACTCTGAAACAAGTGACACTCAAGAACCAGATTTGGAGCTAAGATTGTCACTTTGATCTGTGAATAATATAATACTATAGAAAGTGTGGTTATTTTAGCAATTGTGTAATGCTTTTATATACAATTTAGAATAGAAAAAGAACAATGAAGTATGTTCTAGTTAATGTACCCTTGTGCAATGGAAGATAGACTGACTAGCTCTGCATAAAAAAACAAGGCAATCTTTCTCCTTAGCTTCAACGTAAATTCTCAAAGAAGAGAGAAGTTATGAAGTTATATATATATATATATATATATATATATATTGTTTTCATCTAGTTCTTATTTTTGTTATAATGCACATTTTTCACCAACTCAATAATTTATCTTCTTTAGTATAATCTGCTAAGAGGTAATTATATGACAAATGGTACTGAAAGTAGGAGTACTTCTTATAAGAATATTGTACTATGGCTTTAATCAAAGTTGATTATTAGATATTAGAGTAAATATCAATTTTAGTCTTCATATTTTTCGACTTTATCACTTTAGTCATTTGAAAAAAAAAAATACCTAAAATTGTCCCAAAAATTTCAAACGTAGATCAAATTAATCTTTTTAGCATGTTTTACAACATTTAATAGAGATTAATTTGACCCAAAATGATTAATTCGATCCACATTTAAAAAATTTGGGTACCATTTTAAGTATTTTTTTGAATGACTAAACTGATAAGATAAAAAAACATGAGGACTAAAATGAGTATTTACTCTAAATATTATGGAAGTGAGTTTAACCTACACAATCACAGTATTTTTTTATACACAATCAAGAATTTTCCGGATTATATTGAGTGTGCTAGCACATATAATATATTTGTAAATTTGATTTTTGGAGTGTCTTCCATGAATTAAATGTTATAGTATAACATTAAGTGAGTAAAGAATCATTTATAATGATTTAGTAAATCCTCCAACCTCTCTCATTAGTCATCATTAGATAACCTTTAAGTACTACATCCATACTTACTAGTTACTAACCTTTAAGGACTAGAGATGGAAAAACGGACTATCCGGCCTGTTTAGCCTGCGCCCGTAAATATCCACAAAATTTTTATCGGGCACAGGCATGCCCGCATTGGTTAACGGACAAAATTTATTGTCTTGTCCGTTTTAAAACGGGCTAGCAGGTGACCCGCAGACATTGTTGAATAATTAAAAAAATAAAAAATTCATATAATAAATGAAATGAAATTAAATAAACTAGTTGAAGATAAAAAAAATTAACAAAATTTTTGATATTTTATATGAAGTTTAACAAATCACATTAGATTACAATTTTTTTAGGTATTAAAAATCACATTACATCATTAACTTATTTAAAATTTTCTTGTTTTTTCCTTAAATTATGTTTATGGTTCGCTCGCATGCCTTACGGAAATGTCCACAAACTTGGCGGATAAAACGGGTCAGACGAAATGGGAAAATAGGCAAATTTTGTATACCCTACCCACAAAAAATGCGGGCTATGTAGACGTGCCCGCGGGCAATGCCCATTTTGCCAACTATGTCCCAAAAAATCACTTAATTAAGCAACTCCTTCAAAATGTGATACTAGTTTTTACTAAGTTTAATAACTGTGAATATGAGTAAAAGGACTAGTTTTAATAAGTTTGATATTTTTAGAGACATTTTGAGTTTTTCAATTTTTTGAGATAAATTTACTATATGTAAATTTTTTGAGGGACTAAAATCTATTATTACTTTGTTGCCCACTTTATCAAAATATTAACTTAAAAAACTATGTCTAAATTATTTTGATGATGTAAAGGTGGTTGATTGATTGTAGAGAGGAAAAAAATATGTACTAATAAAAGATTTAGTGTATCATATACACCATTATTAATTGACAAACTAAGGATATATAAATTTTCACATAAACAATGTAATAAAATATTTTTTTATTGTCAATACATCATCTATTCATAGTTGATTACTAATTGGTTTATAATTTTCTACGCTAATAATATAATAAAATATTTTTCCATTCTTGCTACATCATTTATAGTTAATTACTAACTATGTATAATTTTTTACATACACTCAATGCATAACATTACTAGGGGGTGAGGAGGAGATGACTATACTCACTCGTCCGGCTTGACTTGATCATGATCAAGCCCGAATATGATTGAGTCTAAGTTAGGTTTAAAAATTAGATGCAGTTAATATTTATGGTCAGTTAGGGATAAACATGACTCGACCTCATGGTTACTCACTCTTTATGTTTGTTTGTATATGTCTCAATTGAATTATATACATAATAATGTCATCTCTTTAATCAAAAAATTGATTTTCTAATGTTTTCATTGTATACACATGATTAACAAAATAAATAAATATATATATCATTTCATATTTCAAACTAATATATATATATAATAATAAAATAATATTTAAAAGAATAACTCGGTAAATATTTAATGTCAGATTAACTTAGATCTGATACCAGATCCATATTCTACAAATAATTCAATCAATATTTAAGATTAGATAAGAGTTAAGTCTTACTCAATTCATACTTACCTTACTTTCAATTAAGAAATAGTGTAAAATGTATACATTGACAGTGTAAAATTTATATACATGCATTTTATCATCCACCGCTGATTTGGATTACCTTTTCTGAAAAGTCAACAATAATAAAATAATAAAAAATCGATGATCATACAATGACAGTGTATAAAACTTATATAGCTATAGACTCCAAATTGAACATTATAATTAAATTATGATTGTGATGAGTTGAATGTTGTCTCTGTAGTGGTAAGTAGGTGATGAAGCAGGCCCAATAGAATGAAGTGAAAAGGCAAGAGTACCCCTATCTCCTTTCTCAAATCTCAAAACTCAAAACTCAAAACTGTTTTACACAGATAGGTTAGGTATCAAATGGAACGCATCATCGGCGCCAAGTACAAACTCGGCCGCAAGATCGGAAGCGGATCCTTCGGCGAAATCTACCTCGGTATATATATATCTCTCTCTCTCAACAAGAATCACAACATTTTTTATTCTTATTTTTCACATATACTCATTATTCATATTCTGCAGCCACTCATATTGATACCTTCGAGATTGTAGCTATTAAGATCGTAAGAATACTCTCCGATTTCCTATTTTCTTGCATATTTCTAATATTTTAGTTTCACCTTGATTTACTCTTCGAGATATGTCTTGTTTATTGTTTATTCATATGCTTTTATGCTAATTTAGATTACTGAGTTATTCAATTTTAATTTTTCATCCTTCTCGATTTGTGTTTTTTATAAATTTTTATCATCATTATTATTATTATTACAAGTGTTTGGTTTGTTGTTTCAGGAGAACGGTAAAACGAAGCATCCACAATTGCTTTATGAGGCCAAGCTCTACAATATTCTTCAAGGAGGAAGTACGTTCTTTTTAATTATTTATCAATTTTCTTTCCCTTTTTCTCAGAAATATTATTTTGGTCGGTTGAATCTGTAATCGAGTCAGTGATGAATTTGGCTCACTTTGTTTAAGTTTCTCAAAGGAAGTGGTTCTTCATGGAGATTTTGTTCTAAACATTTATTGAATAAAGCTCTATCAAACATGTCAGAAAAGCATTTTTTTTGGAATATGGTGAGGTTTGAAAGTTTTTGGATTATTGAATGCAGGTGGCATTCCAAGCATAAAATGGTTTGGTGTCGATGCAGAGGACAATGCGCTGGTTATCGATTTACTCGGGCCCAGCCTTGAGGATCTTTTCGTTTACTGTGGAAGAAAGTTCTCATTGAAGACCGTGTTGATGCTGGCTGATCAAATGGTATGCTTGCGTCACTTTTCTAATCTGTTTAGAAGCAGAGTTACCATGTTGCCTTCAAATTTGTGATAACTGTCATAGTTTTATGATATTAACTCGATTTTTATTGTTGCAGATGAACAGAATAGAATATGTGCACTCAAAAGGATTCCTACACAGAGATATAAAACCTGATAACTTTCTCATGGGACTTGGTCGGAAGGCAAACCTGGTAAGTGGTAACTATTCTGTTCTGTTATTGCTGTTTATCTTTATTTACATTTGACTGACTTTATCATTCCTTCAACTCTGTTGGTATTAACGATTAAGGTTCAATATATTTGTAATTGTGCTCTACATGTCAGGTTTATATCATTGACTTTGGGCTTGCAAAACGATACCGGGACTCCTCAACCAATCGTCACATTCCCTACAGGTTTCCAGCTTTGTATTCCATTGACCTTGTTCATTCGCTTATCTTTTTAGTGCCTCTTTTATTTTAGAGTCTGATGTTGGTAGCTTGTAATAGTTAAATTTTCATTCATTTCATTCAGAACCTTTTCATATTCCAATTAATTTTTTTTATCAATTTATAAGAATATCCTTTAATATTTTTGTGAAGTTTTCTTCCTTCCTCTATCTTTCTCTACTAATCCCCTGAAAATATGCTAAAACTAATATTAACAAATTTTACTGCACAGGGAGAACAAAAACTTAACAGGGACTGCACGTTATGCAAGTTGCAATACTCATCTTGGGATTGGTAAGTGAGAAGAAGTTACTTATCACCTTCACTCTAAATAAAATGCATTCCTTTTCAATTTCTATTTCATCTGTAGAGCAAAGCCGACGGGATGATTTGGAGTCATTAGGATATGTGCTTTTATACTTCCTCAGAGGAAGGTACACCATCTGCTTCGAGCTGCTGTTCTCCTACAAGCATTTTCCCCATTTATCTATTAAGAGAAACATAATTAAATATGCTAACTTGACTTAATAATAAATGTTTGCATTTAGCCTTCCTTGGCAAGGTCTGAAGGCTGCAACAAAGAAGCAAAAGTATGATAAAATATGCGAGAAGAAAGTATCAACTCCTATTGAGGTAAATAAATGTTGGGACATTTTTCTGTTATCAAGCTTTTTTTTATCACGATTCTTATCTGTTTGTTATTTTTCATAGGTGTTATGCAAATCTCACCCTGTAGAGTTTGCTTCATACTTTCATTACTGTCACTCTCTGATCTTTGATCAGCGTCCTGATTATGGATTCTTGAAGCGCCTATTCCGTGACCTATTTACTCGTGAAGGTTATTATTTGTTCATTTTTTAGTTAATTTGAATAAAATAAATTGCAGAATTATGTTGATTTCGGTAGTCAATCGCGGATGGCAGTTGACCCCAAAAAGGTTGTAATGGGATAGCGGATAGCGGGATGACCGCTACAGATAAAGGGAAGAAATATAAATAATTTTACCCTACACATATAATTGCTAAAAAATACTAAAATAAACCAAAATGCACCAGACTAAGGACAGATTCTTGAAGCAAGGTTGACATGAGTGGCTATGTAGAAGTGAGGGAAAGAAGCACAGCAAGGTGGTGTGGCTGGAAAGTGCCAGAAATCGCCTGTAAACACCCATGTTTTAGGCTTGGGCTCTGTTTTTCTGTTTCAACATGTGAATTTGCTGGATTGGGTGCAGCTGTACAGGTAGAAGGGATGGGCAAAATGACCTAAAAACATAAGAAAAGGAGCAATGTCTTTGTTTTCCTCTCTACAGTTACACTTTATTGTAAAATTATGTTCCATTGTGATGAAAGTAATTTTTTCATTATGCCAAATTATGTTCCGTTATGGTGAAAGTAGCATTGTCTTTGTTTTCCTCTCTACAGTCTACACTTTATTGTAACTTCTCTCTCTGTTCTTTCCTTATTGGTGTATGACAGGTTATGAATTTGATTATGTATTTGATTGGACTATCTTAAAGTATCAGCAGTCACAAAAGAATAGAGTCCAGCAACGCATATCTGTAAGTATATTGCTTTTCAGGAGCGTGTATTACTTCAGTCTTCTAATGCTTCTCAGAATACTAAATTTTGTCCGATTACAGCCTGTCCCTGGAGCTAGCAACAATCGTGCAATGCCAATGGATCTTGACAACCATCAGGGTTGGTGCAATGCCAATTGTTCTTTTGCATAAACAGATGATTTGTTCATCAGTATCTAATTGGCTGATGTTAATTCTTATTCAGGGGACATCTCAGGGCGCATTAGGTCTAGCAATGCTACTGGTTCTGGTGTTAAAATTCAGTTTAAGTCATCTGTGGGTAAAAATTTGGGTCCTGAAAATCCTCTTGGCAAGAATGTAAGTCATCTTACTTGGAGCTAAAATTTATCTTTTCTTGCTATGACTTATGCAACACTGAAAATTCTTAGGTCACACAATGTTATGTTTTAATATTTATTTATCAAATTTTCTTTTTCTTTTTTAGATTTTTGGTGAAGCGAATGTACCCTCTACTTCATTTTCTCTTGCTGGTACCTCAAGAAGGAATTCCTTGAAGCCCGCCATGCCAACTGAAGCTGCCAACCATGTACATGGGCAAGGAAGTCCCTTCAAGTAGCTCGATTCCATCTCTGCAGCGCCAATTATCTGCCTAACGAATTTCCTATATGGCACTTTTCTTGTTCAGACTGTATTTGCCTGCAATGAATTATTGGCTATTTGCAGCACTCCTATCCTTGACCAGTTATATTATGCTGTATTTCCAACTATGGATCAGATTGAGAAGACTTCAAATTCATGATGGATTGCTTGCACCTTTTTTATATGTTTATGGTCAAGAAATTTCAACTGATATGGAGACTGCAAATGTGCTGCAAGGTTGATAAATTTCATAGCTCATCTGTGACCAGCTTGTGTTGCTTTTTTTCCTCAGGTGACGATTGTTTGGTATAAAATACAGACTACCCAGGGTTGGCCCCTTTGCTGTATATAAATTTCAAAAATGACACAGCAATCTTGTTTATTCATGTTTTTATGTACAATTAATGTGTGATGTAGCCCTGTTCCCTTTTTGTTACTTGATGATAATTATCTTTGTGCCATATGATAACAGGGGACAGTGTGGTTTCTAATTTGATTTACATCACTATGAATTGCAGGTGTATTTTCAGTTTTACTAGTTAAGATATATTTTATCTCAGTCTTCGGCCTTTGTTGCTCATACATTTTAGACTTTTGTTATTTTTCCTTTCAAAATTAGATATTGCGCGCTGCCATCCATAAATGTAATTTCTTTGAATGAGGCATCCACAACGGACCCTACAGGTGGCAGCATATCTAGCTGTGACTTCATTACACAGATTTAAAAAATTTATACGTTGAATGATGGATATGCTGTTACATGGAGGATTCATGGTGAACTAACATCACTCAAAATGCAAATTGGAAGTTTATTGTAGTAAAAACTGATTGCAAATAAGCAGCTCAATTATCTGTTTACGCCTTTTCTTTTTGCAGGATTCTTTCAAGTATTGTCTGGAGGATGAAATATGATATAGACAATTGGCATTTATATTGACGCCACTATCAATCAGGACATACCTCTCTGTACAGATTGGATTGCCTGCAATAATACTTTGGGACCGCGTCTGTTTAGTGACGAGCTCGAAACCAAAACTTTTGATATGGATTTTTGTTGACAGATCTTCTGAAGATCAGTCTCTCATTTCTATGACTCTATGCAACCACCTTTTTGTTAAAGGGTTACTAATTTATTCTTCAGCTGATAGATGTGAACAAGCCAGGCATCTGAAAGTGTTAGTGGCCTGTCTTGAACGAAGAGCCACGTTTGAAGGCCGCTAACTTTCCTATCTTGAACAAGATTTCGTCTTAACAGTGGTACATGAATTATTTGCAGACCATAGCACAGATGGAATGCATTGATTTTGGTGGACTGAAGCAACAAAATTGTACCATCTGGGGAGGTATTTCGTACACTAGTATTGATTACTATTTATAGTAGTTACTCATTATCAAGTATTCCAAATTAAGTTCTCCAGGTTTGGTATGAATGAGATACAAATCATGTGAAAATATAAATGAGATGGAGATTGAAGATTTTGGATTCCATGGCATCTTATTACATTCCATCATGTTGGTATTTCAAATCATTGAAGTATTAAATGCCCGTATATGGAAAATGTGTTTGAACATTGAAATACAGGACAGCAGCAACAATGATTTGCACTCTCGTGATTGCATTTCTGGAAGAAATGAAGAATGAAGCAGTCAGTGTATGAACAAATAATGTTCCAAATGATACCAATATAAATTGTCAAATGCATGAATGGTCGTGGAAACATAGGGGTTAAAGTTAAAGATCTAATAAGGCCTTTGCTGAAACATCTAGTATACCAACCTTGATCTTCAAGAATATTGAAGTGAAGGTGATTAATAAGGACTACTTTTGACACAATCTATTGGGGTTTAATGATCATATTGGCCGTTTAGCACTCTCTGAATTCAAAATTTGGTGTACTATATTGATTTCATTTATCCTCTCTTTCCTCTTGAAAAAGGATTCTGTTTCTGGCATCACTAACTCCATTAATGAACCTAAAATAATTTTTGCAACAATCAATTTATTTACAAAATTGAAGTGAAGAACTAAAAATACTCATTAAAACAATAATTTAACTTAAAAAATGAAAAAAGGAGGTCATGCTAATTTGTTAGTTAGTTACTACTTACTATCTACAAGCAGCAGTAAATCTGAAAATGAGCCTTTCTGCATGGCTCATTTCTTGAAAACCACAATGCACTCGCCATTTGAGTTTATTTGATATACTTTCCTATACTTAGGTTCCTACAATTATTACAAATTAAGAATGTTAAAAATTGAAGAAACTTCAAATATGGAAAGCAGTATTCTAAATCCAAAGAAATATTAAATACGAACCACATCCGCATTTATCAATTGTGTCCAAAACTCTTGTGCAAGAATATTAACATCTACGTGTGACCTAGTATAAGTCACGTTTGGGTCCAGACCCATAGCTCTCCTCTGCTTAATGCAAAATAATATAAACATATATTACCAAAGAAATGTGTTATCATGAATGAATAGGTTCAACATAATTAATTAAGCTAATTATTACCTCAGCCTCAGAGTCATAAAAATTGCTTCCATATGGTTTCAATGACTTAGGTTCCAACACAATACGTCCTTTCTGATCATAAGAATAAAACAGGTGTATAGTTACATATACAAGAAATTATATGTATAATATACACAAACACATTTATTTATGTTTAACAAAACATGTATATACATTATAACTATGATTTAACATAAATATATTGATGAAAAGGATGAAATATCTATTAGTATAATGAGTTAAGTTGATTTTGTACACTTATAATAGGCTGACATGTTAATAATATTTTAATGAAAGAAGAGATATAATATTTGATGAAAAACAAATAAAACATATGTCATATTTTTAATGGAGTGAAAGAATAACTTATCATACACTATTATGATAGATGATACTTACTGATCGGAGATTATACCAAAGCCTTCTGAAAAGGGTAACTAAGTTATGACCCTCCAGATTCATTTCTGTCCAGTGTGTTGTACTCAAACTACATTGAACATTATTATCAAATGTAAAGTAATTATTTACAATACAAGTATCTTTGGTTGAGATTAATATTACCAATTAGCACCAACAAAATAAGCATAATTCTATAGGTGATGGTATTTATAAAACATATAATTATAATCTTAACTAGTGTATTTGGGTAAATAATCTTAACTACTCTTATTCATAAAAATACAATTTCATAGAACAACTTAAAAAATAATTTTTAGTTTACTCCAAAACAGTATAGGCAGAAACTTACCATAGAATCATGTCATACTCGTTAATCATCAAACGAATTTCATTTCTGTAAATATTTTCAATCTTGAATGAAATTATATCAGATGGGTTTCTTAGGAAAGGACCAACATTATGTTCTTCATTCCCTTGAAACTCTTCAATTATTTCCTGATTCTGTAGAAGCTCTTCAATTTGTTCCTGATTCTGTGGAAGCTCTTCAATTTGTTCCATTGGAATCTCATCATCTGAATATAAACCTGAAGATGAAGAAGTATCCAATTCCCAATATGCTTCAACAGATATTGGATCAACAGTTCTGCTTAGATTCAAATTCGCCTCCGAAATTCGACCTAGCAGATTGGTTACAAGATCAGTTACTTGTTGAACAAGTTTTTTATTATGCAGTACTACAAAGAAGTTCTAATGTCTGCAAATTCAATGTCTCATTTTTAGCATACACATTATCATAGAAATATATGTTTAGTCACAGGTATTAGAAACATATGCAGAACACAACTAAATTTTACTTGGAAGAATGTCAATTCCATGAATGCTCCAGCATCGGAACTCCTTTGCTGTGAGGTAAAAACGATAAACATTTAGATTAACAATAACTTGTTTGCCTTGCGGCCTAGAGGTTATGGTTTCAAATCTCGAAAAACATCTATCGTCAACCGACTTTAATAGTTAGCAGTCTCGTGCATTGGACTGTCCTACTTTTATTCTTGGGTAAACTCAATTCTTATGTAAAGCAAGAATGTAAATAAGGATTGAATGAAAAGCTTAAGCATTTAGAAATTAATGGAAACTTTCATATGAAATAAACAAGTTCAAACATTTGTCAATTCTAGCTTTTTCATTAAGTTCGAAATGAGTAAAGGTTGAATCTTTGAAGTACCAATTTGGATGGTGATTTTCCCATCATTGCAACCAATATGAAGGCAATCCAAGCCTTCAATCCATGCTTTGTTAAGGAGTTTCAAACGAGGATCCTGAAAAGAAAGTTTGAAGCATGCATTATTATGGTAAATAAGAACAGAAAGAACACATAAACATAAATAGATGGAGAAAAAAGTTATATACTTGTGGCAAATCTACTTCAATTTCTTCTTGTTGTTGTTGTTCCACGTTCTGATTCTCTTCCTGTGCTGCATTATTCTCCATCACTTCAATTCCTTCTTCTTTCTCTATTTTCTCATTCTTGTGCTATGCTACACTATATATAAACATGAAGTTGTTAAGTTAGTTATTCAGTTATATTTCTCTGTTTTGCATATAAAATCCAAAGTTTCATAATTTTATCAATGTATTTCACAAAAAATACATGGGTCACTTTTGGTCCACGAAGAATGAAGTTTCTTAATAGGACTTATCATTAAAATTTGTTCTTCAAAAACGAATTTAATTGTCATTTGAAAATTTTGATTATTCATTTGAGCTTTTTCATATTATTATTTTTATTAAAAGTGTCCGGGTGAAATTTCAAAAATCGATGAATTTTTTTTGTTGTGCATTAAGGTTGTCGTTTACTAAAAGTTGGAGACTAATACATTCTTAGTTATAATCATTCTTTTATCTCTAGTAACAAATTTCTTTGTGGTTAAGATTACTATTATTGTGATTGTGATAATTACGGTCATTGTGGTGTGAATTATTTTGTAAATAAAAACATATTTTGGATATGGATGCGGTCTGGTGTGAACCGATGTGAATGTGTTATGACCCAACCCAAATGCAGTCTGATGTAGTTACGTAGTTATGTTGCAGTCTGATATGGATGCGTCCTCAATTTTAGACATTGTTTGCTTTATTAACCTACTTGAAGATGTTATTATAAGACTTTTTAAGGTGTTTTTCTAGGTACAATCGAATTATTATTTTTATTTAGTACTATTATATGTAATACACAGCCAATAATGCGGTGAAGAAATTGGCACTTCTGTCACATATTTAGCATAGTCAAATGAAGAGTAGAACAATATTTAGCCTAAGGTGGCAAAGACAGAAATAATATTTGACATTGGCACTTGTAATAATTTTTTGAAAAATGCAAACATTGCTTAAGGTAGCAACAAGGACATGAATCTTGTGCCATGATGCAATGTGGATAACAAGAAACTCCATATTATTGTTAAAATCAGAGTATTATTGTATGAAGCTAAAGACAAATGCAGTAAATAAGGGTCATTGCTAAGGTCATTATTACTTCATCTACTCAAAAATGGATTTCAATATGATATTCTCTAATGCAACCAGCTTCAACAAAGAAAACAATTTCTTTGTCATTAGAAATCAAAGTTATAAATTACCACAATCCCTGAGAAAATCAACATTATCTACAAAAACCTGTACATAAGAGGTGGGAAAACAAGTTAGTCACAAATAATGCTTTGTTACAAGATATGAATGAACAACATACCAGAAATAAAGGATCATGACAGAAAAATAAGGGAAAGGATCCTCTCATGTAACATGAGTGTCACGTAAGATACGAACAACTTTATCATATAAGGATCCATTATCATCATAGTTACTAAGTTCTCTCATTAATCTTATGTATCGAATGTCAAATTCGCAGTTCTGCATATATCGTGTAACAGGTTTACCTTAAAGAAAGTTTGTAATAATAATATAAAAATTGATGAACTGTGTACTTGTACCAATACCAATACCAGCATTCTTAGTAACCATACCGTTTTCCAACCATCGGGATCGACGCATGCTGTAATCTTTGTATTGATACCAGGTACCGGTCCAGGTTCCCGAGTAACCTTTCCTCCTGCAAGTTTAATTGCTTCTGCAGTTCTGTATACATCATTTGTGCCTATTGCAATCTGTAAAATATGAAACAGAACCAATAAGATCTTAGTTGAAAGGTAAGAAACTGTTTATACATAAATTGAGAAGAATATAAGCATCATATAAAAGCTCCATCAATTTCTTTAATGCAGAATGCAAAGCCTAAGATCATAACAGCAGCAATGAAACATGTTAAGAAAATTCATATGATATGAAGAATCATAAAGGAGAATTGTGTGTCAACCTGAGCATAAGCATCTCCAATATCATATTCTGTAACTCCATAGTTGTAAGTCAATTCCAGAACAGTATTTTTGTCTTCTGGACCATAACCCATCATTGCTATAGTAGACTACAAAAAACCGAGGAAAGTCATCGAAAAATCACAGGTTTAACAAAGGTAATCACATGCACAAAGTATCAAATAAAATTATGGCAAACAAATTCTGTGCCAAGAATGCAGGCAATATTAAGCCTGATAATTGTAACAATGGCTTATGATTCAAAAGCAGAGTTGATGATACAAATATGTCGAAAGAAACAAATCAGAAGTACATATCAGCATAAGCCAGTTGAAGATGCAGAATCTTTGCACACACAAAAAAGTGAATAATCTTCACAAATACCTCAAAATAATGGTGCACTTGAATGCATAAGACATATCCTCAAGACAAGAAATCGTCGCTTATCACACTTTCGAGGATTGCTAGAAAAGTAAACTATCTCTTTCCCTGAATTCTAATTATCTGCACTAGGCATATTAGTTATGAGAGAAAGGATGTGTGGTACCTTGGATTCGGGGTTATCTCGCATATAAAGTAGATCCATACCACAAGCCTAAGTGGGAAGCAATCACGAAAACAAATCAATGGCGTATGAAGAAAGTAAGAAGACTGTAAACTAACATAAAATTGCATTGAGCCTCACCTTTTCATAAAATTTTATGGAACGATTAAGATCGCCGACTCGAAGCATTACTTGGCACAAAGGCTCAGGAGAAGGAGGCCTTTCCAAAAGTTCAAATGTATAACCATCAGGATCTTCAATTAATGCACTTACTGAACTCCTTCCCCTTACAGGACCAGGCTCCCTAGTTATTTTGCCACCCTTCACTCTTACAATATCCACTGTTCTTGAAACCTAGTAAATGATCATAAACAAAGTTTTCCATCTTATACATTGATCAAAAGTATAAATACAGAGGAAATCTTAAGCAACCAAAACTCGAGAGAATGTGAAGAACATACAATTGGAGTGGTTCATAACAATTATATCATCAAAGGTGTTTACAATTGATACTAGTAGGCATAAAAGTTTGGCAAACTTACATCATCAACAGCAAGACCAAAATGGCCAAACCCATTTCCAATTCCATAACTGTCAATCCCATAATCTGAAAAGTTGTTAAAAGAAAGTGAATATTGACTAAAAGGGTTTCCAATTTTCACTACTCAGGCATGTAAAACTGTCTTCATGAAGTGCAAAATTCAGTAATTGTTATGAGGAATGTCAACAACTTAGTGAGACTCTTACTGTATGTCAGTTCAATAACAAAGTGTGCATGTTCCTGCCCATATCCAAGAAAGACATTAGTATATTTCTGCTCCGGCATGTCGCGCCTTCTAAGCACCTTCATTCCCAGGCACTCAGCATAAAATCTGAAATCATCAACAACTTTGTTTTATCATGAGAGTGATGATAGTAATATGCAGGGTTTTATATTGCAATCTACAATCACAATTGAGGCGCAATATTGTAGTCTTGGTTGTCTTAGCAACCGCAATACAGCCGCAATTCCGGCTGCATTGGCCGCATTTTGTCCATAATTTTAATAAACACAATCACAACTGTAATTTAAAACCTGATAGTCCTGTCTAAGTCGCCAACACGATACACAACATGAAGCATTCTTCGGTTGTCTTGTTTGACCCAATTTAGTACATGTTCCTGTGTAACAGCATAGGACAAGTTCCCAGATGCCATCACATTGATGCAGTTATCATCTTGTCTCAACAACCTAGATGCTTTCAAGCCAAAATTTTGGGACTGTGGAACAGCTGAATAACAACACATAAACATATTCATTTCTCACATAAACATCAACAAATAAACAAATAAACATATAAACACGTAAACATGAAATTTAACAGACTCAACATGCAATGCATACAATTGCTTCATGTTAAAAATATACGTCAATATGATTGCAAATAAATACTACATAAAAGTGGCATTTTTTCAATGAAAAAGCTACGTTTTTTGTTTATGTGTAAAAGTTGAGACAATGAAAGCAATGTGATAAAAAAGGGTACGTGAAAAGATTGAAAATTTGAGGAGTACATGCAAAAGGGTGAACGTGAGAATAGCGTACCACTACGAAGATGAAAAAGATAGGGCCTTTGAGAAGGGTTGAAGGAAGAGAGAGAAGGTAACGTAAAGGGAAGAATTGAAGAAGCCATTGGAGATCACAGTATAGTGTAATTTTCTCTTATATATGAATGTGGAATAAGTAATAGAACACCCTCCTCAAAGATATTGCATGGTTTTTATCCTTTCATACTTCTTTGATTTTGATTCTCAATTTATTTTTGTGAAAAATTTGGTTCCAAATCTATATGATTGTGAAAAACAATATACCCTTTCCTTAATATCTTAGTCATAATATTATCCACCATTAATTAATTAATATTATATACATTGATAATGTATAAAACTTATACATATATTTATTAATTGGTGAATATTTTTCACATATTAAGTCTGTTTGTATGTTTTTTTAGTTATAGTTGCTATTTGGCTGAAACATAACATTATTGATAAATGATACTATAGAAATTCAACAATATTGATGTTTTATATAATGAGATTATTCAGATTTAGAGCACATATTGTAGAGAGTAGAGACTCATTCATATCATCCTAAATAGTAGAGCAAATTGGTCCTATAATTGGAAATGTTGTTATTTTATGAAGTATGAATCTGATCAATAATCCAAATCATTACCCTTAAAATGACAGTGTTTCTCATTGCTAAATTTGTGTTAAGAATTTGGGTATAACAACATGACCCCATAATACCAAACTTTATCCAATACTATCCTCCATCCTTTTTATAATACTTTTTTGTGTAGTTTGAGGCAGATTAATAAATGTGGAAATATTATTAAACTTATAATAATTGTATCAAATTTATCAAAGCTATCATTCACTAATGAAAATATATCATTTTTTTCTTTTAACTCAAATTGTTTAAATAACTAAGGCTATTTTGGTAATAGATTAATTTATTGTACATATAACTTTAAAAATAGTTTTGTAAATAGGATCAAAAGAAAAACCTCAAAAACCTAGACATATGATTGAGGATAATATCATTTATACCTATTTATTTATTTATTAGGGTGGCTTCTCTATAATTAGACCTGGCTTGTTCATTTTATTAATTATTATAGTGGATTTGGTGTAAATTTGTGATGTATTTTACAGTGTTTTAAAGGTGCTTACTTGATTTGGTTATGAGAGAGTCTTTGGTTAATTATATTGCCATATGATGACTTATGATTCTAATTTTTGATTAATTTCAAAGCATGGAAATTAAAATTATATGGTTAGATTCCAATTTGAAGCTTCAATTTCATTTTATGCTAATTCTATACTCCAAAGCATCCATCTTTAAAGCGAGTAACACTAAAAAATCATTAAAATTAAATGCAATTACATAATAATTAAAACAAGAGAAACACACTTCTTCACACGTTTTTTCTATATGTCTTTATTCCCCTTCTAAACAAGAATGATATAAAAAAGTGTGAAAATGGCTTGTAATGTTCATTTTCCAACAATAAATTTCATGGTTCCTTTTGAAGAATGATTTGTAATGTTCCCATTTACATCTTCAATCATCACACGTCTAGTTTGAAGAACGTGCCAAGGCCATAAAAAAAGGGGTATGGGCAAAAATCACTTATAGACCTAAAGGGAATTTAATGACCTTGCTCAACAATTTCCAATAGCTTTGATAATACTTAGGTTCTTGATTCCAAACTCTGTCCCAGACCAATTCTATTATATCACGCCAGTTAAAAAAATTAAATATTCATAACTTTATTAATTTTGTTTCATTGTGATTGGTCAGAGATGTGGTTGGGGACATGGTTGGGGATATCAGATCCCCATCCGTTCCTAAGACATGATAATAACAAACGTAAGTCTTGGGTATAACATATGGTGTGCAAATAATTTAATTCACTATTACCATAAAACTCTTTTTTTTTATCTTTTTTGATGTTTGGTCCGTTCACATAATTCAGAGTGATAATTAAATTAATTTTTTTAATTTTTGGAATCATCTAATTTAAACATAATAGATGTCACTAGATAATATATGTTCATGACAATTTTGTGTTTAACACGTATCATGAAATAATTAATAATTTATCACTTTATATGTCAAAGTATAAGTATCGATCCAAAGGAAATAAATTTAATTAATAATTTGTTGTATTACAATTTTTTTACCAATCCTCATAGCATATGCATTATACAATGAAACAAAGTATTATGAATTGTGATATGTTAACTTGGTTTGTGTGGTCCTAATGAATAATGTTCTGTTATTTTCTTCACAACTTAGCCTAACCATACAAGTAAGGGGGCAAAACAATATTATAGTTTGACCAAACGTGTTAGATAACCTTCTACTACTTGTTTGTTACAAAGTCTTGAAACATCACAGCTTCATTATTCAACAGCTAGACAAGCACGCCCCTTATTATTGGCTTATTATAATTGACAAAATCAACTTGCAATTTCTATATTAATAACATCATTTTTTCACATCTTATTTTTGAAATTTCTTCTTTGGCAAGGTCAGCAAAAAGATAAAAAATATATTAAACAGTCGACATTCAATATAAAATGTTGTACAATATGAATAAAAAATATGAGCAAGGTGAATAAAACTAATTCAAGTAATTAACTTGCCCCTTTCCGGTAAAAATTCAAAAAATATTAGGAATATAGCAGGTTCTAGGGTTGAGTAGGTCCTGACCCTACTCGCTCACCTAGTATGATCCAATCATGATCGGGTCTAAATAGAGTTGGGTCTCACCAGGTCTAAGGTCAGGTCCAAGTTCAAAAATTAGACCCGGTCAATATTTAAGATTGGGTACGGACCAAGCATGACTCAGCCCAACCCGTCTCATGGTCACTCACTCGTCAGGTTAGTATGAGTCTCTATTCAAATGTATACAAAGTACTAACACATTTTTAGTCGAAAGAATCACTGGTTCTCTAATTTTTGCATCATATATACGTGATTAATAATATACATAGATATATCATTTTATATGTCAAATTACATATTCATAATAATAAATAATATTGAAAAGACTTTATCAAGTATGTATTATATTTAATCGAGTTTAGGGCCGAGTTTGGGTTCAAAAGCCGATGTAGTTGATATTTAGGATCAGGTTAACTTCGAGTTTAAGTTTCATTCCAAGTTCAAAAAAGTAACTTAACCAACATTTAGAGTTGGGTAAGGACAAATCTTAACCTGTCTCAACCCGACTTATACTCATCCTAGGAAGGATACTAAAGGGTTCATGATGCTCTGATCATGCTCCATCATAATAGAAGCACTTTTTTAGAGTTTGAATCTGAGCACTAACATATCATGTTTTGAAGCTCTACCATATCAGTTTTGGTGAGGTGACCATAGAAAACAAACGTGTTGCATTTTAGTTGAGTCAGGATCCATCTAGATAGTTTGTCTAAGCTGCAAAGGTAGACTTAACCCAACTCATTGACCTTTGGGATGTGTTATCCCAACTACTTTTTTTAATTAATTGCAAGTGAAAATCCCTTTTCTTCAAAAGTCATCATAGTTATCAAATTCACCAAAATTACAACATTATGTTCTCTTCCCTCTTTTATGAAAGAATGTAATATTTATGTCTAGCTGAGAGTGAGTATATTTTTGTATATAATACTAATGACATTTTTTATTTTATGGATAAGGAACTAATCTCTTTTGAGGTGTGCGACAACTCCTTCTAATAAATGTTGCCTTTAGGAATCGAACTTTTGACCTTTTGGTCATATTGGATATCTATCAAAGTCTTCCACTACTAAATCAACTCCTTATTAATAGTTGAGAGTAGACATGACAAAATGGGCCGCCTAGCCTGTTTAGTCCGTGCCCGCAAACGCCCACAACAATTTAAGCGAGCCGGGCATGTCCGTATTGGCTTAACGGACAAAATTCATTGCCCTGCCCGTTTTAAAACGGGCTAAAGGGTTTGCGGGCGGCCCACAGACATTATTGAATAATTAAAAAATTCATATAATAAATAAAATAAAGTAGTTTAAGATAAAAAATTAACAAAAACTTTGATATTTTATATGAAGTTGATCAAATTACATTATATTACAATTTTTTAGGAATTAAAAATCACATTACATAATAACTTATTTGAAATTTTCTTAAATTTTCCTTAAATATTGTTTGTGGGCCGCCCGCGGGTCGCCCACATTGCCCAATGGAAATGTCCGTGGCTTAGTGGACAAAATAGGCAGGGCGAAACGGGCAAATGGACAAAATGTGCATGCCCTGCCCGCAAAATGATACAAGCTATGCGGGCGCGCCCGCGGGCAATGCCTATTTTGCCATCTCTAACTGAGAGCAAGTATATTATTCATTATTCATTTTCATTTGTATTAAGTTGTTAATGATAATTAAAAACCAAAATGTTGATTTGCAGTGTTATAATCTATTAATAAAATGCTACAAATACAAAACATAATTCCAATAATATCTTATTTTACATCTATCAAACACTATCTAAAAGGAGATTCATTAATTCTAAAGTTCCATATTTTATGAACACATAGATGGCGTGAGGATTAATGTAGTAAATAGGGGGATGTCATATAATGTATACTAAGTCAACAACTAGAGATGAATACAAATACAAAAAATGTAAGCCACCCCACCTAGTTATCACTACTCAATTCTTATTATATTTAATGAAATATTTTAAAAGGAAGAATCAAATTGTGACGCATAATGCAGCCTTAGAAGAAACCAAGAAAACTGACATAAGGTAAGGTTGTTATTTGGGGTAGAATCATATAATATTGTTTCATGCACAACTACCCCATCACAAACAATCATATTATAAACTTTAAGTAAACTCTCATTTTATAGACATATATCTATCACTAAATAATTACTTCATTTTTCAGTAGTTAAGTCCTTAGAAAATTTAAAACACAACCCTAAATATTTTAGGGATTTATTTAACAATCTTAAAAAATTCAGAAAAGTCTATATAAATACCCTAAAATTTGATGGCGGTTCTTCTAGTTAACCTGTATTGTTGCACTTTAACTGTTGTGAATCTAATTGTATCCTATTAGTGATTTAACATCTTCATATATTGACTAATTTCAACAATTGATAAAATTTAATGAGTATCTAAGACAAAAAAATAATTCAAAGTGACTACTTACAAAAAAAAAACGAGGTTCTGAACTTTTCCTAAAAATATTTAAAGACTTAATTGGGTGAAGTATTTAACTTGCAACATATATATTATTCCCATGATTGAATCAAAAAGTTTACTATATAAATTTATAAGGTTTTCAAGTCAGAACTCACCAACTAGCATTTTTGGTGCATAATGCTTGAAGAGAACCATGAATGAACTTAGTATAACCCTTTTGTCTCTCTGTGTCTTATTCTTCCATCATGTTACAGCACAAAACACTACAGATGATGCTGTCTCTAATTTCCAACCAAGTCTTGCTGTTGTTATAGCAGTCCTTGGTCTCATGTTTTCACTGACATTCATTCTTCTTATGTATGCCAAATTCTGTCAAAGAAATACTTCAGTTCCTGTCTTAGACCCTGAAAACCAACCAACACTTGTAAGATCAAGGTCTAGATTCTCAGGAATAGACAAAACAGTCATAGAATCACTTCCATTCTTTAGATTTTCTTCTCTCAAAGGGTCAAAAGAAGGTCTTGAATGTGCAGTGTGTTTATCAAAGTTTGAAGATGTTGAAATTCTGAGGCTGTTACCAAAGTGTAAGCATGCTTTTCATACTGATTGCATAGATCATTGGCTTGAGAAACACTCAAGTTGTCCTATTTGTAGACACAAGGTTAATCCTGAGGACCAAACAATCTTAACATATTCAAATAGTTCAAGGTTGCAAGCAAATCCTTCAGGACTTGGTGAAGATTCTAGTAACATAGAGCTTTTTGTTCAAAGAGAGGAACAACAACAACAACAACAACAACAACATGGTTCATCAAGGTTTAGTATTGGAAGCAGCTTCAGGAAAATAATTGGAATGGATATTAAGGAAGAAGAGTTGTTTATCCAAAAGGAAATAGAAGAAGATAGTGAAAAGGGTTATCATAAGCATAACCATAAGATTACTATATCTGATATTGTGTTTAACCATAGGTGGAGCAATGTTAGTTCTTCAGACCTTATGTTTTTGAATACTGAGATGCTTAATGCTAATTCAAGCAATAGATTCAATGACTTGGAATCAAGTTCTGAATTTATGGCCACAAGGGTGGTTGAAAATGAGGAAATTATGAACATGAACAAGGATAAATCAGTTTCAATTTCAGATGAGGACCCTCTTTTTGCATCATCATATTCTTCTGTAGGAAATTCAAGCCATGCACCAAAGTATATGAACCAAGGTGAGAAAAGATCAATGTCAGAAATCACTGGTGTCTCTAGATTTGGAGGTTCAAGCATGAAAAATAAGGTGTTTAGAGATTCTTCTTTGTTTGAAAACAACCTTAAAAGGGAAAGAACAAGACAACTTTGGTTTCCAATTGCAAGAAGAACAGTTCAATGGTTTGTGAATAGAGAAACAAAGTCTCAGCAATCTCAGAATAAACAAAAGTCATTAGATGTATAGTTCAATAATCACCTTACTGAGGTAAACATGTTTGTTTTCAATAACAGTTTCATTCAGATTTTAGGAAAAAAGTGTATAGTAATACTTTCTTGTTTTATTTCAGATATTAATTCTTATGATCTGCATAAAAAGTTTGTTAATCTTTCTAGAGAATGAAAAATCTCTAGTGAGCAGAAAAAAGAAATGCTTAAAGACTTAAAATTGGATTTTTTTTATTAGTTCATTTTATAACCAAATTTGTGTTGATTTACAACATTATCTATATTAGTGCCAGCAATTCAATTCAAATATAATAATCTTGGTCATACTTTATGCCTTACATTCTCTTTTGCTTAACATAATAAATCTGTATTATTAACAACTGAACTTAGGGAACAAGTAGTTGAATGCCACCTTGGTTCCATAAATCAGCATGTTTTTTTATTCCCTCTATTGCTTAACTTTTTTTCACATTATTATTATTATTTATCATGTTACAGCATTTATAAAATGGTTCAATCCCAAAAGTACAACCAACTTGTAGAAGCTAAAATGTGAATATCTGATTAAGCATTTTAATTTCTGTATAAACTAATCCTAGAACTTCTAGCCAATGTTATAGAAACAAACCCACAAGTTCCAACATGCAAATGATTTTAATAATGATTCAATTAGTTCAATATGTTAAATTAATAGTCCAACTAGACTCAAATCGAACAACACAATAACGAACTATCATATAAAAAGTTCAACCAATTTATGATTTAACATGATCTGGTTTTAAAAACATTACCATTAAATATTCCCTAGTAAAATTTTCTTGATCAAATAGAACAAATTTTATAATTTAATTATGTTGGTTGAATAATTATAATACATGTATAAGCACATCATGCTTTATAAACAAAGTGGTGGAATTTGTCAATTTCTTTTGTCTGAAGTAAGCATTAATTGATGGAGCAAGAGATGCAATAAAATATGACTTAATTGAGAGATAGGCCCTATCCTATTGTCTTAATTGAAAAATGTTGGATTCCTTCCCTAAAGTGTGACCTTCAAAACTGCTCTATAAATGTTAATAGTAGTTTAATATTATTTTAATATTATAATTACATAGTTAGGCACCACTTACTAGTAAGACAAAGTACTCTTCCATAACCCCAAAATTTTATTTTAGGAGCTCTAATTTTTAAATTCAAGGAGGAGGATTATTTGGCTGTCATTATAGTTTTTTTTGTACTAGTAAGGGTATTCCCTCACCTTATAGAAAAAGAACTAATCTCTTTCGGAGAACGTGATTTCTCAACCCAATAAGTGTCATTCTCAAAAATTAAACCCTTAATATTTTAGTCTTTCTAGGGATCTAACATGACCATACATCATTAAACCAACATCTTATTGTTTCTGTTTTATGCTAATTAATTTTTTTTATTAAGGGGTAGGTACCTCTTATCTTAGCATATTAAAATATTTTGGTTGGGAGGGTAAGGAGAAGGTTTTTGATAGATGAACTAAGTAACTATGATTTCTTTAAAATGATAAAAGGTAGAAGTTTATATCTATATATTCTTTAACATTTACCCCAAATAAATAAAGTATTGTTCTTGTGTGAATAAGAAAACATTTGTCCATGACAAATATTCTAAACTGCTTAATTTCAATTGAAAATGTGAATAAACTCAGTCATGTACATATATATAATATTTACAGTTGAGAGTAATTCCCACAAAAAATAAGAAAATGAAAGAGGTGAAGATTAAAATAACATATCAAACCTACCTACAAGTTCAGCTACTTCAATAAATATAGGCAGCATGGAAAGCAACTAGAATATCTTGTTTTCCAATGCAACCATGTCACAAAACTGAACTACTGAACTAGGTGGAATATTCTAGATCCTTCCTCTCTGCATTCTTAGACTGCAATTGTCCAAATAAGCAAATGTAGTTGTACTCAAGATTATGTCATCTATATATTCTTGAAAGATTCAAAGTGTCACGACTATATGGTGACACCTTGAATCTTTTAAAGATTTAATCGATGATAAACTTTTCGGGACTTACTTGATGACATCATAATCTTTCGAGGACTGAACGATGGGTTACTCGCGAATGTAAATAATGGTGCAGAGTCAAACTTTAAAAAGTTAACAAATGCTCATTCCTTTACCAGTCTTCAAGCCATTCAGGTACATTAAGTTCATCTACTTCCTGTGATGGGGAACCTAGAGAACCAGTACAATCCTCAGAATGAAATTCCAAGTATGGCACTAGACGAGAAATAATTTCCTCAGGAACAGGGCATGTATGGTGTCTAATCCCTTCCCAGTCAATACCATTAAACCATGGGTGACTTTTGACAGAATCAGGACCTTGGCTACCAAGTCTAGTGTTTTCTTCGGCGTCAAGTAACTGAACAAATTGGTCAAGTAAAGAGAATAAGTATGCATAGATATTTTCAAATGCATGCAACCATATGTATTTTGACTTTTTGAGACTAAGAAAATTAAATCACTTCTAACATTTATATGATTGGTTGAGCTTTACAAACTTTGAATATAGGACCATCATGTAACCACGTCATAAAGCAACAATCTTATTGTTGCGTCAAGGCTCACCTTCTTACCACAGAAGTTTATATGAAAAAGAAAAGCTGAAATTCATCTGTTATGGAAATATTGAATTTATGTGACTACTTAAAATTAATGGTAAAGATCTTCCTAGAGCATGCATTTAAGAGATCCATAGTTCTTGCCATACCTTAGAGATGAGATCAACGGCTTCAGGGCTGAAAGTCTCGGGAAGATATAGCTTCCGTTTTGCAATTTTGGCAACTGTATCAAGTTCATTTTCTCTCCATGATCCAAATGGCATCTCACCCTGTAACATGAAATATATTAAAACTCCTAGCGCCCACCTGCAAAATCATTACCGGAAAATTTTCAGTTTGGCATCCACAAACCACTTCAAGAAACAAAGGACCATAATCATAAATGGTTTACATTCTAAATTTAAAATTACGGGAATCAAAGAAAAAAACTTCAGCAACACCAGAGATAAAATGTAATCAGGCCTAAAATATTCTAGGACTTAATTATTGCATGTCAGGTGTAATTCAATATATTGATTATAGTTCAAACCAATTTACAATTACATGCAGAAAATGGATATTAGTTTAGGTTATCTTTATGTTTTTCAGGAAAGAACAAAAGTGAATAACTGACACGAGGGATTGTGTGGTTTACAGAAAATCAGTGGTTTCACAAAGTTTTATGTATATTACCAGTCAGCAGGGAAGCCATGGCCTTTTCCCAAAACAATCTCCGGAGCTAGCGAATCTGCCATCCCACAAATTGTGAATGTTCTCTCATCAGATAGCCTCTTACCAAATCTGAAGTCCACCAGCTACAAGTAAAACATATTCGAGTAAATTGATAACATTGTGCTAAAAATGAATAGTTGGATATAGATATCCCTTCTCAACAGGTATTTTGTCGGGCAAAAAAAAGTATCGGTCAATAGTGAGATAAGTCAAATAAACATGCATAGGATGAAATTATCTATTTTCAAACCTGTATTTGTCCTGTTTGGTTCAACATCAAAATATCAGGTGATACACCTCTATAGAGAACACCATTCTGAAATTCAAATATCAAATGAGAAATGCAAGCCACTAACCAAAGTAGGAAAAAAACAAAACAGAAGAATTTATTTTAGAATAAGACCTTGTGCAAATCTTCTAAAGCAGTAACAACAGAAGCAGCACAGAACCGTGCCGCTGATTCACCAAAAGGACTTGAAAGTATGGAAGACAAAGTGCAAGCGAGGCATGTATTTAGCAGTATTCCAGCATATATGCGGTCAGCAGAAGTGCAGAAAACCTGCGGTATACAAGCTGAAGAGCTCATACCCTTAATCAAGTCTTTCTCTTTCAAGACTTGTGCTTCTTTTCCTAGCCTTTTCACCTTTGGCTTAGAAAATCTCTTCAATGTCACCAAATTTTCTGCAAGCAATATGTATTTAGGCAGCAAATTGCAGTAGCAAAAACAAAATCTAAAGTTTTATCAAATATCATTATAGACTGTATTAATGCTATTAGTTGATGTAGCGAATGCTAACCAAAGTGCCAAAAAAGAAGTCGAATAAATATTGGGTATATAATTGATATTTTGGCCACTATAAAGATCAGGTTTACATCCATTTAGTACTCCAAAGATATTTCACATTCCCTGAATATATAATTCTTCAAAATTAACTCAATTAAGAAGGAACATAACCCTCCAAAGATTTAAGTTTACGTCAATTTACTTCACAAAAGTAGTTGATTGAGTCAAATTTGGAGACTGATAGAAAAATATAAAAAGAATTGGAGAAAGATTTATCCACCTGAGTCTCTTAAATTTGCAAGCCCAATCTCAGAGCAGTCAGTGGAATATAGTGTCTTTCTCCACTCCTACAATTTAAAGGGTCCATAAAGTATAAGCTAATTTGAGGATCTCAAGCCCAATGCATAGGAGAGCAACAGAAAACTCTTACCAAATCTGAGAGCCGGACTTTATCAAGGGATGAAAAGTCAAAGTTTCCACTCAACTGCTTGGAATTATCCCTCAACCTATGGTCAAATAAATGGTGCTAATGATACGGAGCTTTGATTTTAAGTGCAGCACATAAGCATTAATATAAACAGAAACCAAAAAGCTGTTCTCTAATAATTGAACATATTAAAACATACTTGAGATCTTCATGTGAAAGCTTTTGCAAGGGGCCAATAACTGATTCAAATTTCTCCTTTGTTAGTACAGCACACACAACATCACCGACAGCTACAGCACTTAAGGAACCAATATGTTCACCAAGAAGGGCCCATTCGCCAAAATAGCTTCCCTCAGGCTTCTCTATTGATAGTTCTCTTCTGTTCCGTGCATTATCATCCTCATTTTCAATGTCAGGCTTGAGGCTGCAGGCAATTGGACTAGTCAATATATCAGAATTAAAAGTGATTTTCACTTGTCCCTTTTGGATAATGTACAATGCAAGGGCTTCATCCTGCAAAGACATAGTGAAGAACTTTAAGAAAAGAACATAGAATAAAAGGAATAAGAAAAGAATAACAGGGAATAAGTGAAGAAAAATAACCAAGCAAAAGCGTACTTTATCAATTATTGTCTGCCCACTTGAGAAGGAAACTTCAGAAAGGGAGTCTGAAATCTGACTCAGTTGCAAAATTGTTAGCCTAGAGAGGAGATCTACGGACCGAAGCAACTTCAAGGATGATAAATTGGAGAACTCCGACATTAAAATCCCTCGAAAATCTTCTCGTTTTAATGCCCAGAGAGTTCCATTTGTTACAGCACGTACAGAGGCCTGGAGTGGTTTATTGTACCTGTAATACCACATCCCCAGGGGAGTGAGAGTGTTAAACATTTGCCAGGCGAAAAAACTAATATAGTAAGAGCATCCTCATATTACGGATACGAAAATAATGAGAAAAATGGGATTCAATTGTCAACTGCTCCTATCGGAAATAGGATTGACTGCGGATTCGAGCAATAGCACATGATTTCAGAAAACCAATAAAAAAGAGAAGAAAATTGCAAAAACATCATACCCCTTCTTAAAAATGTTGGACAAATTATATAAAAAAATTAAAAAAATTGCCCATATGCTAGAGTGTTGCAAGTACAGTAGAACTTTATATGCCTGTCTGAATAACAGTCGTCAACAAAATTAGTACCAAAACCAGAGGAAGCTTGAAAGGAATATTATAGCCAGACATTTTCCCATCAAAAGCAACTACTTCAATTTAGTAAAAGGGCCATAAGAAGAGAAAAATGGTTGAGTGACTCACATTAGAGCAAGTTCTCCAAAGCATGATAGTTTTTCAGCTGTATAGCGCTGCAAAACCCTAGGTACTTCCCCATCTTTTTCTTCCTGCCATTACGATAAATGTTAACAAGAATTGTAACACATCTCAAACTTTTATAAAAAACGTGATAGAAGCGACATTCAAGAAATGGCAACTAGACCATGGGAACATGATTTCATCTGTACCACACCAAGGGCAAAGCCAATTTATAAGAGCAGGAGTGGGAAAATAACACAATGGTGATTTTCAAAAGAGGTTACGTCTTGGGGGGCAACTTTATCATGAATGAAAATTTGATGGCTTGGGAAGCTGAGAAATAGTAGAAGTTTTGGAGGTATGCAAGTGCATGGCCCTTGCCTTTGCTTCTGGTTAGGATAACTTTCAAGAATTGCATGGCTGAATTGCATTATGTTACATAATAGTGTATTCAATATTTTCAAAGAAGAATGGTTATGAAGCCAAATGGCGAAGATTATAAACCTGAGTTGCCAAAACCTCAAATTCTCCACTACCAACAACATAAAAACAGTCACCTTCACCACCCTGCAAAGTAAAGCTTTTGTCACACTTCTGCAGTTATAAAATAGAAACCAAGCCAAAATAAAAAGACTTCTAATAAAATCTGATGCAAGTTCCATTCAAGAATAGTTAAATTTATTTTCAGCCAGTGAAATCTATAAAATCTGTAGAACAATGATACTCAAGAATTTTGAACTAGAAAACTGACCTGCTGGACTATAATATCCCCAGCTTCAACCTCAACTCTTTGCATGCAATCCAATAAAACATGACGTTGAGAATCAGTCAGTTTTCTGAAGAGGAAATGATCCTGCAACGCCTGCTCTATGTGTGCCTGCGGCATATGAAGATGACGCACCATCAAAATTTGCATTTTGAACTTGCCAATCAGAGCAAATAAGTCTCTGAATTTATACTAGCACACCATTGTTACTAATGCAAATAAAAAAGTAAAATAGAGGAGTTTAACACGAATGCAAAAGTAAAAGATAAATTGGATTTACTTCTTCTTCCCATGTCTTCCTGTGGGCTGAAGATGGAGGAACCCAAGCTTGCCCGTTCTCTAGGGAGTTTTCAATTGCTCGGAGGCGTGCCCTTGACAAGTCATGCCTTACACGATGATTCCCAGAGTTCAAGCCAAAGGTGGTTGGAGATTCTGAACCTGTCACCTCTACAGCGTGAGGCACTCGGGTTGGTAGAACATCACCATAACTTGCTGACTGACCAACAGCAGGCTGATTCGAAAGAATAGATCAGTTACTAACAACAAACAAGGGGAAATGAATCGATGGATATATGGGAAACAATATACATTAATAGAAGCAGGAAAAAAGAAAAGCAGCATACTTCAGTTAGCCCATTGATATGCACAATAATGACTGTAATATCATCTGTACGAGTTTCACACTGTAGCCAGAGTCGATAAGATTCAGCCACTATTGCAGCGCAAGCATCACGAGGATCTTTGAATTTGGCAACCTGTAGCATGACGGCAAATTAAGAGACAAAACATTTAACTTAAATAGATGATATACTTTGTCTAGGTTAAAAAATGTTTTAACTTTTAAATTAACAGAACTTAGTTATACAGCCACATGTTCACGGTTATCTGTGTACCTTATCTGCGAACCATAACGATTAGCTCGTGATTTAAATTGCAATTTGGAAACATTGGCTGAAAGGTCATTGATGACTCCATCCGAGTCCTTACTTAAGAATTTCTTAACAGACAAGACATTCTCTAGCATATTGTCATATCAGCTAGACAGTGTGAGACAATTTTAACAAACCATCTCACTAGAAAAAAAGAATAACATCACACCCAAAAAATCAACTGTTTTGGATATCCTTATTTATCCTGCATGAGGAAGAGGTACCAGATAAAAATAACCTAATATAGCACTGAATTACCAAAAGCATCACACAATTTACTAATTAATTATCACATGTTTCACTTATTACCCAAGATCAATTTCAGCCATTCAATGGTGAACTAAAATACCTTTGGATAGAATGCACACTTTTGTGCAAACGCCGATCCTGCTTAAAACAAAGAAGCAGATTTAGTGATGAGATGACCTAATTACCCCTCTCATCTAGTAAAATATCAAAAGTTTCCCATCATCCATTTTGGTAAATATCACCAAAGAGTGACTATTCCTAATAATACTCGGCCATAAACAGCTTAACTCATTAAAGATTTTCAGAGTAAAAGGGATAATATAAAGCATTGTGTTGTTAATGCTCAAATTACTGTATTCGCTAGAGAATATTGCAGAACGTTTAGAAGCAAACTTTTTTCTCCACATCTTTTATGACACAATCTTTTTCCCTTAGCTTCCTTGAGGGTTTATGCTCGTGAGTGAGTTTTTAGCCAAAAGCAAATATCAAGAATAGAAATAGTAATGTTATTCAGTATTTGGGTTTTGTGATAGTTATTCAGTAATCTTAGGGTACTCTCTAGCTAAAATGAGCCCTAATTCTATTCTAGAAAAACAGGAAAGAGAGGCGGGAAAAGGAAGTACTTAGACATTCTTTTCAAAACTGATTTAGAGATTAGAAGGACGCAGTTACAAAAAACCACTTCTTGTATAAGTGCTCTTCCGAATTATAATAGGGAATTTCTAATTCCTAATACGAGAAAACCGTAGCTAATATCAATTATGCCAGCTCATGATTGCTATTGAAATGTGATAATAACGTTCCAGCAATATATTTAGAGCAAAACCAAAAGCAAATGTCAAGTTTTCAACAATAGAAAGAGTAAAAGACAAGCACATTTTTCTCTTGCAACATAGCAAAGCTGATTTAAAAAGTAAAGAGAAAAGGAATAGCAAAAAGAAACTATACCATTTCGACCACGTTTTGGCTAGACAGAAACTCAAACACCCCATCACTAGCGAGCACAAAGAAAGGGTGATCTCTTGTGAGCTCAAATACAAGAATCTCAGGATTAGCAACGACACCAATAGACTCGGCAATAGAATCACCTAGGCTCCGTGTAAAAGCAGTACCAGGGTACATTCCATTGGGCACCCATAGCCTAGGAGGGTCACCATCATCAGCTTCTTCGGTGCCCCAGCACTGAATATCAGGATTCTTAAGCCCTTCAATCTGATCCAAAGTAAGAACCCGAGCTCCACAAAACTTCACCCTCTCAAGCTCATCAGGCCTAAAAGGCGTCTGATCACTCGACAAATCAACTGCCACTAAATCCTTCCCTCTCCTCTCTCCAATCACTGCCCTCGAATCACCTGAATTCGCCACATATATTGTCCTTCCCCTAACCAACACCGTGATCGCAGTCGTGCCACTCATGCTATCATCCAAAATATCAGCATGCAACTGTGAATTAGTAGCCAAGAATGCCGCATGACAAGCCTCTACAGCATCCACATGAAACTTACTATTCCTGAGTAAATTCTCACACAGCTTACGCTTCACAAACTGCGAACACTGCGCTCCAAATTCACCATGACCATCGAAAACTCCAAAGAAATGGTCATCAGGACTCGTTCCAAACGGCGTGTGGACGCAGAAACTGTCCTGATTAGCCTTATCCAAATCATCAGGGTAATAACCTCGCTGCGACAAATACGAATACCTTAATTCATACCCATTTGAAGCTACCTTAACAGTTCTTGACCCATCTGGTGGAAGAAACTGTGCTGAAACCCTAGCTAGTCTTCTAATTCCAGCTTCAGGGTCTCTAGTTAAGCTCAATCGATTCAATTGGTCCCTGATTTCACCTTGCTGAACATCAGAAGATGATTCAGAAAGTGCAGCATGTCTAGTAATAGCATCACCATTGATGCTAGAATCTCTACAAGTATCACCTATGCAAACCTTAGAATAGATACAACCCATTACGAAAAATTTGAACTTGGATAAGACCCAGATGCCAAAAATGTCATGAACCTATGCTACTTGTTCAAAATAGCAAGAGTGTAATGTAATGGAATTCCTATTTGCAATAAGTGTGTGACAACCCAATCTCAATTATTAGGAGAAAAGGAATTTGGAGATGTGGCTAAACCACAAATCCTATGACAATAAATGAGTTTGAAGTTGAAAATCAATGGAGGATAGATAATAAAGATATTTTTTTTTAAAATGTGAGAAATTGTGGCAAAAAAAATGGTAGGTAATGTATAAAGTAAGCGTGGCTAATTGTTGTTGGGGGTTAAAAAAAGTGAAAAGGATAGATGGTGAATGAGCATGTGTATAAAGGTCACACCTTTTTCCTTCTTGCTTCTTCTCTATCAACTTCTCTCACGTTTCCCACAACACATAGCTTCATTATTTTTGCATCATTCCTTTTCAAAAGTTTAAAAAATATAAGTATTGTAAATAAAAAAATTAATACCAAAAGATATTGTTCTAGTAATATAAAATCATATTAAATTCAGAGAAAAACAAAATATCAAATATTCGATTTCTAATAGTGACATTTGTTACGAGTTCTTATACAAAAAATAATATCATTGTATGTTTTTTTAGGAAAAAAGGTATGGTTGAGTTTTTTAATATTTTTAAGTTAAGTTTTTTAATAGTTTTGAGGAAGCATGAAAATTAATATTAATTAAAATTTCCTTATGTCCAAAGAAACAAGAAGAAATATAAAAAATATTTTCTCTTTTCTTCCTCTTTAATCAAGATAAACAATTATCTTTCACATTCATTCCTTCTCCTAGTTGATTAAAATAACTATTAACACATAAATAATATGATGTACAAAATAACAAGCTAATGTACATTATAATTTTTATTCTGAATTTTAACTATTTATCATTAATAAAAATATGAAATAATATTCATTACCTATCTTATAAATATTTTTTTATCATTGTTAACAACATAACATATTAAATACTCTATATACTTTTTTTATTTTGTTTCAAGTGAATATACACCATGATTATTCATTCTTGGTGCATGGATATAAGGATTCTAGGTATAGCATAAAAGGTAAATAAAAGACATATCCACAATCACAATCATTCATTCATCATGAGGCAACATTTTATTTCTAGTTTCCATGGTGGTCCCTTCCTATCTTCTGCCTCTAAAACCCATTGGGACCATGTTGTTCATTCTTTGAGCTATTGCATACATTGTGGCTTACCCAATTGGTGGCATGTTCCCACTGGTTGTTTGAGCTTTTTGAAAGATGAGTTAGAGTATATGAGATTAATTGTGTTAAAAAATATAGTGGATGTTAAAATAAGCATAATTCTGTGAATGGGAAAAGTATAATCATAATCCTAGAACTATTTTTTGGGTTAAGGGAAGCATAACTTCTTTTAAGTTTAATTTTTGACATTTTAATGGTACAACAATCAAATTGTTCAGATAATTTAATAATATGAACTAAACACATTATTATAAGGATTTAATATGTATACTAACATTGTAAGTGTTTTTTACATTATCAGCAAATTATCAATCATTAATTTGTTAACTACCATTTGCTCTCTAACAAAAATAATATAAATTAATGATGAATAATATGTTGACAATATAACTATGGATAGATTTTAAACTCTTATTATAATTCATTTAATATGTGCCTTATGCCAATAATACTTAGAAAAGTAGCTTTACATGAGGAAATGGTTTAATTAGTACATTGAGATATATTTTTTTAAATTTTTTACATGAAAATTTACTATTTTAGATATCATTAACATATATCTTAGGAGACACATTAAAAATGTTTAAAAGTAAATTAATTCAGTGCAGGCTTTAGCCCATGGGGCTTTTGAAGGGATTAGTCATTAGGATGTTTTTAGGTATGATTAGGTCCATTATGCAATTCATGAACTATTGCATACATTGTGGCTTAGGGCATGTATAGAATATGGGTAATGTGTATCAAAATGACTATGTCCTCATATATATAGATATATACCTAATCAATTTTTTCTAAGTAATATAAAATTATCAATTTTTATTTTTAGAATTTTTTTAATTAAGTGATATATTGAGAGTATCTAGAGTTATAAAGGTAAATCAAGTCTTTCGGTCTTGAATTTCCCATTAAATATTTAACCCTTATTTTTATCAAATTTTGTTTTTTTTATCTTTTATCTCATTTTCTACCTCTTCCATTGTAACCAGACATTTATATACCCTGGAACACATTATTTTCTGAATGATTTCAACCCTTTATAAAATGTGTTTAGTAAAAAGTTATTTGACGGATAAAATAAAAAAGAAATGATAGAATAATTTGTCATTTCCAGATTATGATTCAGAGTTTGATAAGCTATGATAGGTAATCAATTTTAATTATCCTATCATAATACTTTTTGTTATTTGGTGACAATGGATAGGATAAGAGCTTACCCCACATCCTAACATGCTCTTATGCTGCTTTCTATCCTAAAATATCTAGTTGTTATCTTATCTTGACAATTAAATAGAGGTTAGACTCATTTTCATTAATAGAGAAGTGAGTAAAAAATTTCCTTTAGTTTTAAGAATAAATTTATCTTATTATAATAAACAAAAGGATACAAGTATAATTATGTATGACATTTTCTTTGTTTTTGTCATCATTCCCCTTTCTAGTAATGGAAAAAAGTCTTACTCATTAAACAGACTCTAAGGTTTTTAAGCTATATCCTATTATAAGTAAATTTGTCTAACTTATTTATCAAGCTAAAAACTCACTTTTACATAGGGGTAGCAATATGGACTTGGCCCGACAGGCCAACACATCCGGATAGCTATTTTTAGCAGGCCAGCTGAGGATTTTAGCCCAAAAACCCATATTCAGCCTGTTTTAGTAGCCCGTTTTTTAGACGGGCCAAGACGGGCCAGACCATTGTTAAAAAATAAAAAAACTAAAGTGTGTGACACTGTGCTGTGCGTGGGGCTTGGCAACTGGCAGACTCTCTTAGTTTAAGACTATGTTGGTTTATTCTTTAGAATTTACAAGTTTTAAGCTAAGATGTTATGTTGTTATTGTAATATTGTAGACTTATGTTTGTGATTTTTTGTTTTAAAAGACATTTATCAAGTTTGTTGATTATTTTTTGTCTAAAAGTTTTAATTATGCACATTTTGGAGGGAGAAACGAGTCAGCCTGTGAGCCCTGCAAAATATGGGCCGGACTGGCATTTTGAGCCATTTTAACAATACGGGCCGGGCCAACCCTTATTTTGGCGGGCCAAAGGCGGGCTGGGCCGGCCCACATTGCCACCCCTACTTTTACACATAATTCATCACACCACAAATTATATCTTTCATTTCTCACTCTTCCCAACTTTTTCCTAAACTTTTGTACACCCAATGACCCAAAAGATTCATAACACAAAACATTACTGTTTTTGTTAGAAAGAGAGAAAATTATGAAAGAAATAAATTGAATATGTACTGTATATTTGTCATAATGATCGAACAAAAGTAGCTTTTATTTATTATCTCCAAATTATTCTAATCCTATAAAAAAAATTATTGAGAAATGTTGATATTATTAGTATTTGGTGTGAGTAAGATTCAAATTATCACCCTCCTTCGCTCCAATCTTTCATCATAACCATCATATCGTCTTATAACACATTATTTATTAATTTAGAATGAGTAAGACTTGAACCTATATCATTATTTAAAATTTTCACTCTAGCCATCAAACTAGGAGAACCTTATTATGACTAAAAAAGCATATTAAATCTTAACATACCCTCAAATTCACGTGGGTACTAGAAATCTACTTGAGTTTTCTAAAATCTGGAATAAGATGACAACAAAAGAGAAACCAAACTCCATTGAAAATGAAACCATTTACATTTGAGGCAATGGACCTAATAATTTTTAGGTATCAATTAAGCATAACTGATTGAAAGCAAACAATGAGATGAAGCAGAATTAATCAGATGCAACAACAATAATACTCATTGGAGCCAATGGAACAACTAGAAAACCATAGAAAAAAGTGGAAAGTATGTTTTAGATAAAATTTCAATATTTAGATATCAATGTTTTGTCGACAATATAATTTATGATATAATATGTTAGTAAGATGTACACCACCTAATAGAATATAATTAAGGATAATTGCTTGTAGATTTATTCCATCCTTTTCATCTTGCATGAAGAAATATAAGCAGCACCTAATTGTATAGAGGCCATAACTAATTAACCACGTTAAGATATGAAGATAGAAGGTTAATAGTAATTGAACAAAAGAGAGTTTATGATGCCAGCTAATGCAAATGGTACTAAGTACTATATTTTGTGAGTGTCATCAATTGATAGTTTGATATTTGATCAAGCCATCATTTTATTTTTGGATTTATCTAATAATACAACACCTACTCTAGAATTTAGGCCAAACAACTATTCAATGGAGTTTGGAATTTACTTCAACATTGAATAATATATCAATTAAATCTTGACCCAAAATTTGTGTTTGTACAAAATGTGGCTTGTATTGCATTCTTTAATCAAAATATAAATATTCTATAACAAGACATTAATTTAGTGATATAAAATTTCGTTAGATTAAAAAATTAAAAGATCTATAGTTCAATTTTTGTAAGTGACACGATATATATCTCAAAAAATGATTAGTTAATTATCCATAGGATGAAGATACTTTTGATATAGTTGCGAAAATATATAAATATTATAGCTAATAGATATATTCCATGACACCTTTAGACATTGGTATCATTACCTCTGAAAACAATTTTAACTTGTTAGTAGTTAGATGAAGAACTTAATTATTATTTTATGGATCTCAAAATGTACCATTTTATATGTTACATTAAAGCACGGAACCGATTTCTAAGGTTCTATGTGTTAACCATTGAATAGGTTAGATATGAGGTCAGATACGATCAATGTTTATAGAGTGGATTTAATTAAAGCAAAGAGAATGAACACACGTATAAATTCAGAGTAAAAGTACACAAAACAATAGATATTGAACCAAACAATTAATACAACTTTATTAAAACAACGCTTGAGGTGGTTTGGTTAATATGAGGTAACAAAAAGAAAAGAGATTTCCAAGGATCCAAATGGATACTACTATTTTATGAAAGATTATATATTCTAAAAAAAATTGTACCAAATTAGTCATATTTTATCAAATAATATAATTAAAATTATTTTTTATTTTTATAATTTTTTTATGAGCTGACGGATTGAGACACAAAAAATGGTACAGAAGATCTTCATCCCTATTTTACTCTGACAATGATCAGCATAAGATTAAAATAATCAATTATATAAGTACCCAACATGAAAAAATAATCATTTTTCCCCCTCTAATGCTATCACCAATTTACATGCATGCTAGAGTCCTAATTGACTATTAGCAAAGTAAAGGTATTATTTGTCTTATTGTTAATTATACTCAACCTAGGATCTCTAATTAATTGACTCGAAATGTGAAACGAATTTGAACCCCAAACGTGAGTAGTCTTATGTACAAAAAATAATAATAAAGACGTAAAAAAAATTCCAGAACTTAGTTGGTTTTTCTATATAGTAACACAATTAGTTTAACATTAATGTGTTTCTTTTTCTATACTGTATGGATAATATATAGTTAATTATTGTTAACTTTAATCACATAGGAACAACTACGTACTATACTTGTGTCATATATCAACAATTCAATCCACACTTGTGTACTCTTGTTCAGTTAACTATTTTTTTGTGGCATTGCATTATTGTACGAACTTTGTATAATGTGAAACACATGAAGATCAACAAACATGCATCTACCGACAAGTGAGCTTTTTGTTCTCAAAGTTTGATTCTTACACATGAGAACAAAAAACTATTGGTAGAACTGTTAAAGGCCTCAACTAAAAAATAATTGGCAATATAACAAACATTTAAATCATTCTCAAGACGATGAGGTAAGTGATATGAGACTTACTTCCCAACATGTCATCTTCACATAAGCCTACTGGACCAGACGACTGGTTATCTTTGACCCATAACTAAAGAGTATATCTTTTGGCCCATGAAAATGGGAAAGAAGTTGGGCTTTGGAGGTTTTATCTCAAAACCAATTGACAATGAAAGAAGTAACCCAACATGCATTTAAACCATTCTCGAGACAATGAGGTAGGCAATATGTAACTTACTTCCCAACTAGAACTAACTATGATGTAAAGATTCTTAATTAGTTTAGTAGAGAATATTTATGAATAGACAAGAGATCAACTAACATGGAATTGGAACCCCATTTACTCTATATATCAAAGCCAACACAACTTTATTATCTAGTAATTTGGTGCAACTTACTCATCAATGAAACCATTGCATAATAAGTAGAACTCTAACTCACACCTTATCTATATTATTCTATAAAGACAACAAATGTTAACTTTATATATTGATTTTAACTATCATGCAATAATTTTTTCTATTCCTATTTAGCCCTTTACTCTATGAAATATAAGTCTATTTCTTATCGACTAATATAACCTTCACTAGCTTATAGAATTGATTTTTAAAAGTTGATGTAAAAATAATCTATTTGCATTTAGGAATGGTATTTTAAGAAGATTTAAATCATATAATTGATTTTGTTTGGGTAGAAGTTGAAACTAGTTTAATTATTGGTTTGGTTTGCTATATGATAGAAAAGTATAATATTTTGTATCTCTAATTGGATATATGTTTTAAAAAATTTGTGAGTTCCATACTAGAGTCAATTCCATTATCCTGATAAGGTAAAACTTTTCAGTGAAATGAATTGCAACAGTTAGAATCGATTATTTTATATTATTTTCACAACAACAAATGCGAACCAAATATGTTAAAAATGTGAGAATTGCATTTCACCGTACACTTAATATTTCAGACCTGAAAGTCTAATACAAAAAGCTTCCATAAGCAAAAGGAAAAGGATCTTATATGCTCATTAATTATCCCACCAACTACTCAATCAAGGAAAGCTTTATTCCAAATGATGTGCACAAATATGAGGCATGTGAGTATGTATATTTTCACAAATATGCTGTATGTGACATTAAAACATGCTTGAATGTCTTCAAAAACTTTCACATTTCAAATTATTTATTTATAGTAAATGTATTTGATGTCAACACAATTATAATTATAAAAGTTCGATATAACCCCTAAAACTCTTATAGTTTAATATCAATATGGTGAAATATATTGTATCAATATAAATAATAGTGTATGTATTGAATATGAGAGCTTGTATTGTTGGATTAATTTTGTATTGGGTTTTTATTATTTAGTTAGTTTTGGTTAGGATGTTAGTTTTTTCATTCTTTATATAAATCATTCAATGTAATTTTGTAAATCATCAATTCATTCTTTCAATGAGTGAAATTTATATCATATTTCCGCTCTTGACGGTCATCACATAAACTTCTAATATGACAAAAATATGTGAGTGAATTTTATAGTTTTAATGTAGTCCCCATTAAAAGATTTAGAAGATTGATTAGTTTTTTTTGGTTTCCCACATGTATTTTCGCATTGGAGGCAATCTTGTCCGAGCCGGGAACATCCACAGGTACGTAGGGCTAAATCTCCCAGCGGACATTTTTTCATCCACAAAACTCGAACCTGAGTTCTTGCTTAAGGGGAATCAAACATGTACCACTTGAACCAACGTCTGTTGGTAGAAGATTGATTTGTTTAGGTATACACAAACTCACTGGCTCACAGTAATATTAAAATAATATATACGTTACACCTGAAGATATTAGAATAATTAGGTATAATTTTATCAGAAAGTTTGTTCACAGAACATGATCTTAGGGCTAATATTCTCATTTTTAAACATAATATTTAGGGTATGTTTACAAATTACAATGTGATGGGACAAGAATGGTAGTCCAACTATCATGATGATAAACAACAACATGCATGTAACTTTCTTCATCCTTCACCACCCCAACCCTTCTTCCATTAAAATGATTATTAACATGTGCATGCATCTATCCCTAAATCTGGCTTATTATATATGCATGATATAAATGCTGAACTAGTCTATCTTTATTCACTAACCCTAGTCAAGAAAGATACTCTATCCTCGAAAAAATTATGTTCTCTGTTTCAACATAATTAAGTTTGACTCATTTATTTAATGAGCTTAAATATAATTTATGAACCAAATTTGTCGAGCTAAATAATAAATCAAGTTTTAAACAAATACTGAATTGATTGAATTCATTGTCGGCACTAATCCTTAGCATTCAACCCTAGCCAAGCCAAGCCATTAGTGTGGGACCTTGTGGTGATCACCTTACAAATAAAGTCACACATTTTTCTTTCATTTGTCTCCTCCTTCAAATCCTTTTTCCTTTCTCCTACTAAACCCCCTCCTTCCTCCATTATCCTCATTTCTTATATATCCTACAAACTTTGTCACTATAACACACACTCTCTGTCATAAACACATGTTATACTTTTCATGATGACTTTATCTAGAAGGTATATTAATTAGACTTTCACTAATCCAAGTCTACTAAGAAGATTGATTAAGAGGGTGAAGCTATCTCATCACTTATATTATTCTTTTTCATTCACAATACTTAAACGACACTTTCCTTGAAAGGGATCAAAATCATTACCACTTGCACCAACCAGCATTATACTTACATACCCAAAAAGAATCACTTGTTAGAGTATAATCCCATTTTTTCACTTACTCTAGTATCAATGGGTGAGGCTCCTAGGTCAGAAATTGAAACAAGAACCACACACTACTCTTCTTCTTCTTCAACTTCAATTTCAAAACTTCAACAGAAGAAACGATCAAGAGATAACAGCAACAACAACATATACAGAGGGGTCCGAATGCGCGCGTGGGGGAAATGGGTATCCGAAATCCGTCAACCGCGAAAGAAGAACCGTATCTGGCTTGGCACCTTCGCCACCCCTGAGATGGCGGCGCGTGCACACGACGTCGCTGCTCTAACCATCAAGGGTTCCTCTGCTATCCTCAACTTTCCAGAACTTGCTCCTTTGTTTCCTCGACCAGCTTCTAACTCGCCACAAGATGTTCAAGCCGCTGCTGCCAAAGCCGCTTCCATGGAGCCTCCTCTTCCACCGTCATCGCCGCCACTGTCTTCATCTTCATCTTCTTCTTCCTCTTTTTCTTTGGTAGCGCTGACGGAGGAAGAGGAACTGGGTGAAATACTGGAGTTGCCAACGTTAGGTAGTAGTTTTGAATCACCCGAGCCGAGTAACGAGTTGGTGTATTTTGAGTGGCCCTATATTCATGATGATAATTATATTATATCATTGGAAGACTCAGACTCAGATATTATGGTTCTTTAGTGTCAACCATACTGAGCGCATCCTTGCTAGTGCATGTTATATCAAAGATGAGATCCTTTTCGACGTGGATTATGTGATACATGACAAAATTAATTTTTTTGGCTTTTTACTCATATTTTAATACTTATTCTCCACCGTAAGATGAACTCATGTCACTGATATCATTATGGCTTGTACCATTGACATGATTCTAGTCCATGTCTAATAAACATTCAACTTAAGTTCAAGCATTTGTTCAAAAAAGTGTGTTGATCCAAGTTAATAAGATGGATCAATATATCAATTCATGATAATAAAAGGTATAGGTCAAAAGGTCATGATTAGGTGTTGATATGTAATGCGAATAAGATGCATGTGAAGGTAATAAGATAAAATGTTATATAGAATGCATGACAATTTCATAAATAAAACATGTAATATTTCAAATAAGGATAGAGGTTGCAATTTATTTCTCCTACCACCAAACCACTTTTCAGATTTTTCTTCTTCTAAAGTACTTAATTAGTGCTTAATGTTCAATATGAGAGCCCTTTGACAATTTCAGTTTGAAGGGTTGAATGTATGTTCTTCTTGGTTCTCAAATATAGCTACTTTGCATTTCTCTTCCAACATATGAATGATATATATATGGGTCCCTTTCAGCCTAATCCTACTGTATGATATCAGAGTTCCAAACATTGAAGTAGTTGCAGAAATTGAGTGCCTTCTCTGGTTCTTTTATTGGGAAAGGTCAAAAGTAGTCTACTATGAATTAATGCAAATTAATAAGTGAAAATATACATGTATAAAGTGGTTCTGAGATTTCATTATATAGTTCTGCTTTCAATGACAATAATAGAAGGGTTAGAGGAAGATTCTATATTGCTTTTTAATTTTCCACAGTTCACAGTTCATTAACTTCTTCATTATATTTGTGTTAACTTTTCACCAAAAAAGCTCAACTTGGGTCCCTAAAATAAATACCTTAAACATGAGCCTTTATTTTCAAGGTGGTAATAAAATTCCATTGCCTTTATCATATGATTGAATAAAATGATTAATACGCCCTTAGGATTTGTATTGACCAAGTTAAGTTTTAAAGTGGTTATTTAAGTGTTGGCACGTTACATGGTTTGTATAGGTCTTGGAGTGTGTTCAAGATCGTGACAATATGCACTAAATATGGTCAATATATTTTAAAATAAATTGGTTTGGGTAAAAAACTAATTCTTTTTGGGATACATAATTATCACTCATAATAAATGTCATTTACAAGAATTGAACTCTTAATTTTTTTGATAATCCTAAAGATCTTGTGGGTTTTGTTGTCTAATTAACTATCCACTATTGTATTGTGTCAAAAATTTGTTCTTGTGTGTCTTGTTAAACAAGGTGGCCTTCAAACATTTGGGTTCTGCTAGTTTGAACACAACTTTTTTTCTTAAAAAATAAAGCATTCAATACGTTATTTATTAATTTTAATTATATAATAGTAATACTTTGTTTCTCATTAAAGGGTTATTAATTTATTTAATCATTACCATTAATAAAACCAAGTAATAATAATTATAAATTTTGTGCCCATATTTGAAACAATTAGCGTAACAATTATAATCACACGGAGATTAACTACTGTGTATATCAAATGAAAAATTATAATAAATTTTCACAAGTATAGGGTAAAAAGTATTAGATATTCCTATTGGTACTAGTGTTGTGAGAATCGGACCGTACTGGACGGTTTAATTGTTGACCGGACTTGAAAATGACTCTAGTTTACCATTTTAACTGAGTGAAGGTTAGACCGCTTTGAACCGAAAAAATTCCGGTCCGACCATGTTAACCCGGTTAAACTGGAAGTAAACCGGACGGTTCACTTAAAAATTAAAAAATGGAACATTACTCTAGTTTTTTGTTTTACTTTAATCCAAAGAAGAGATGAAGAGACGTTACTTTAATATAATTTTACATGATTATTAATTATATAAAAGCTTACATTTGTATATAATTATATATTTATATATAAAAATTATTAATTAGGTGTAAAATCACCCTCTTAGACCAAATGGTTTAACTATTTAAACCTAATACAAAATCTCTTCTGAATTGATATCGGGCTCGGGTGACGCAAATGCAGCTCCCAAAAGGTGTGTTTTTGTGGTTTATATAATTTATGTTCTTGTCTTCACCTATAACGCAACATGATTGAGAGATATCTAATGGTTGAGGTGTTTCAATAATAGAGAGTAGCATTAAAGTGCATTTTCTTAAATTTGTTCATCTAATAATTGCCCAAGATTGATACTTAATTAATTTATATGTTGTGTTAGTTTAGAAGTCAAAACTTCATGACCCCAATAAATAGCTTAAGATGTGAGGCAAATAGACCCGTTACTTTAATTTGCTTACCATATATCCTTGTCTTTTTAGCACAAGACTTTGGTCTATTATTTTCAGAGTTTGATGGGTGAACCCATGGAGCTGAAACTTTATGTATTGATCATAAAAATATTTAATTATTAATTGTATTATAATGTTATATTAGGAGTTCTTTCCGATAGAAGTTAAGCAACAATTGTGTAAGCATGATATAGTTTGATTTATGGGTTTATGACAACTATATTGGTGTGTAATACTATATGCGTTGCCTTATATGAAAGATTCTCCTGATGCATGCATAAGCTCAATGGTTCCATATATAACTTCTGAATAAGTGTGTGATAGTGATACTCTTTACTTCTGTTATATTAAAAATATTATTCTCACTCTTTATTTATTTATATTGTTATTCTATACTTTCCTTTTATGAGATAAAAGCAAGATGTGAAACATGAGAGTAAAGAGAATGAAATGCATGAAATATATTTATGTTATGGCTTGGTTGGTGGCAAGGTGTCAAGTCTAGTCATTAATTTTACCATATATTAATTAATGAGACCTTTATTGTTGGTCACGAAAGGTATGAGAGACTGAGGCACACTCTTTTTTTATTTATTGATTCAAACTTTAATATCCATAAATCTCTTTAATATGAGTAACTAATTTGTTACATATAATAATTTATCTTTCTAAAAGGAGAGGGTGGATAAGATCATTTGTATTTAGTGGAACATGACATGCACAAACCAAGACAAAGTACCTTGTAACATGTTATATGTTCCAGATTTTGATGGAGGGAGATCTCGTGTACTATTGATGTCCCCAATGGGTGTATCAAGTCAATCAAAATATGTCAATTAATTGAGAAAAGAAAATATAAAAAACATAAATTAATATTTTATATTATTTTGAGAAAAACTATTGATTAGAGATATGGAGACATAATTTTTTTGGGACACATGATTCTTGTCCGATTTTGATATCCCATGCATTACCATTGTCTCTCTGTTTGTTGAAGCACCCACCAATGATAAGTTACATATATAGTTAGGCATGCGTCCAAGTCATTACAATTCTTGTAGAGTTCTAACTTCTAACTATTAAAAGTTAAAACTACCCCCAAACCCCAATCTCATTCTTCATATTAAATTTGCGTTTTCACATAACCATTTTAATTGTTCTAGGGATATGTGTGCAAAAACAATACAAAGAACATTGAAAAACTCTCTCTATGCCACCAGCTTATAGCACATGTTTGATATAATCTGTAGCAGGCTTGATTTATGAAGAAAAAAAACTTATAAAACAATAATCCCAATCAAATATGCATATCTCAATACATAAATAAAAACAAAATCTAATAAGAGATTTTGTACTAAACAAAATGTAATAAGAGATTTTGTACTAAACAAAATGTAATAAGAGATTCCATGTTAAACATATACTAAAATGTTATAGTCTTCTACTAAATTTTCTTATAAATCTTCCTATTTATAAAAGAGTGATACATATTATTTATAAATCAATCATTAATTAATGAATAAAGGATCATCCTCTTGTGACATATGTCAGTTTTTTGTGTGGGTACCAAAATTAATAGGAGGATTTACTGGATTAATGAATAAAACACTCTATTTACTTTGATTTTATATTTTTGTGACCCAATTTTTTGTTACTTATCTCTTGTGTCCCCACCCCTTAGCATACTTGAAAGTCAAGCAAGAATATAACTAGAATACTTTCCCTGACACCCCAACACCACATAAAAAGAAAGCAAAATTCAACTTCACAGAAACAAAAAGTTTCAAACTTGTCCCCACCCCACAACAAAATCACTCCAATTTCTTCTCTGGGTCTTCTTCCTTTCTCTAAATTTAGTGATTTTTTTTGTTTTTTTGTTTTTTTGTTTTTTGCAATAAGGTTCATTGAGGAATTTCCAAAATTTCACTTCACAGACACAAAAAGCTTCAAACTTGATCCACCCCAAATCAAATTCACTCCAATTTCTCATCTGGGTCTTCTTCATTTCCCTAAAAGATTTGCTTTTTATTTAGATTATGTCACTAAGAGTCTCCAATAGGAACCAACAATTAGAAATCAACATGCCAGTGCACTCAATCGATGATTTTCCTTCTCCATTCGGCGACCCAAGTTCAACCTTTTCCGATTCTGAGCTCCGCGAAACAGCATACGAGGTTCTCATGTGTGCTTGTCGGAGTTCCGGTCCAAAGCCGTTAACTTTCATATCGCAGTCGGAGAGAGGGGATCGGGGTCATGCTCCGGCGGCGGTGGGGACGGCGTCACTAAACAGGTCGCTGACTTCGGCAGCGACGAGGAAGGTGAAGAAGGCGTTGGGTCTGAAAACGGCGTCGTTGAAGAGTAGTGGTAAGCGTGCAGTGACAACTGGGGAGTTGATGAGAGTTCAGATGAGAATTTCGGAGAGGAGTGATAGCAGAGTTAGGCGTGCACTTTTGAGAATTGCTGCAAGTCAGGTATATGTGTGGAAAAAACAGATTTTTGATTATATGTGTGATAATAGATTATAATAGAATCTGTTTTATGTTTTACTAAAGGTGATTATAAGATAATCTGTTATGTTTATGTTGCACAAAAAAGTGGCTTTTATACAGTAAATTACTAAAAATAGTATGTGATTGTTTGTATGAAAAGGGTGGCCCAGTGTAGGAGTTTGCTTTCATTTGTTTGGAGTTTGGACTCATGAGTTGATTTGTTGCTGAACTGCATGGCTAGTGGCAAATGAACTTTCCTCCATCTTGTTTTTCTTCGGGATAAAGTACATCTACCCCCAGCCCGACCAAGCGGGAGCTTGATGAACTTGGCTGGCTTTTTTTAGTAGGTTTTAGGAAATGACACTCTACTGAATATATTCTACTGCTAAAACTACTATCCACCCCATTGACTTATTTTGACTAAAATCGATGTTCTAAAAACCAAAATCGAGATTGAAGATGTTCGGGTTTAGGATTTAGGGTTGAAGTGAATAATGTTCAAACTAGATACATAGTTAATTCATGGTCTGTCTTTGTTCATTTGATTGGTTTGGTCCGGTTTTTAAACATTAGTTACTAGGTTGTGATTATAGTATCTTGCTTAATCCCAACAACTAATCATATATTGCTTAGCTTCATAACTTGCGCTAAATCTTATGATGAAATCTATATAGTTCATGACCAATTGTTGCTCATGATGGGTGGCGGTAATTCTTGATCCGTCTTTCTGCACTGGCTAATGTCCAGTGCAACTGCTAATTGCTGAGTGCTAAGTAGCAAATACCATTCCAGCATATCGCCCTTCGAAATTTATCACGAGAATGGCAAAAAATAACTGATTTGATTCGAAGTCATTGGTTGCATCAATATAGTTTGCAAGGTGTCATGCATAGTCACGGCCATTCCCAACACCAAGGGTTACAGTCATAGGATAGGAAGTCATTCATGATGACCAAAGAGATAATGTATCACTAGTCACAGGGAACAATTAGTGATGAATGATCTAGATTTTATCGTCAGGTTTAGCTGTTTTGCACAAGTTACAAAGATATAAAAAATAAACCATGGTTAGTTGTTAGGTTAAACAGAATATGATATCTTTTTAATAGATTCTGTTACTCAAAAGGAGTTAAACATGTGGAGTGTGATTTTAGCAATAAATTGGACGAAAAACCTTAATAGAAATTAATGTAATTTACTGTGCTAAACTTGATTGGGTTGCCCGATTTCGTGCTGAAGTTATGAAACTGGCCCAGTTTACCCTGTATATGATTGGGCCACCCTAAACTTTAGCACTGTGTAATTTATTAATACATCTAATTAAACAATGTGATTAATCATGGTTTCAAAATTTAGACCGCAATATTGCAGTTGCAGAATTGCTAGGTGATTTTAACTCACAAAAATGCCACATCCCTAATCACAATAGCTGTAATGCCCACAATTGTAGTAACAACAATACAACCGTGACTTCTGCTGCAATTTGAAACCGTGTTATTGAGTAAATAAAAGACATGAGGCTAATGAACATTAGCTGTTGGCTACTTTTATGTGCATTTCATTGGTTCTATGGTATTATTGATTCATCTTTAAAATTTGTATTTCACTTTTGTTTATTTCCTTTTAGTTGATCATGAAATAGGATTGTATTTCCTATGTTCAGAAAAGATTGGGATTGAAACATTTGGATCAAAACTCGAAATCTCAACTTCTATATTATGTCTCCTTACATCTATTTATGAACTAATGATAGCTTACTAGGTATTTGTTAATGAAATAGCTAGGAAGACGCATGGAGTTGGTGGTTCTTCCACTAGAGTTAATACAACAGTTCAAGTCTTCAGATTTCCCCAGTCAACATGAGTATGAGGCTTGGCTGAAGAGAAATTTGAAGGTTCTTGAAGCAGGACTCATCTTGTATCCTCACCTTCCTTTAGATAAGGTAGACAATTCTGCACAACGCCTCCGGCGCATAATCCGCGGAGCCCTTGAGAACCCTATGGATATTGGAAAGAGCACCGAATCAATGCAAACCCTCCGGAGTGTTGTTTTATCCCTTGCTTGCAGATCATCTGATGGGTCTGTTCCTGAGTCATGCCATTGGGCTGATGGGTTTCCGCTGAACCTTTGGATATACAAAACTCTTTTAGAAGCTTGTTTTGATCTTCATGAAAATACTGCTGTGATAGAAGAGATTGATGAGGTCCTAGAGCTCACTAAGAAGACATGGGTTATGCTCGGAATTAATGACATGCTGCACAATATTTGTTTCTCGTGGGTCTTATTTCATCGGTATGTTTCCACTGACGAGGTTGAATATGATCTGTTGTTTGCATCTAGTAATATACTAGCAGAGGTTGAGAAAGATACTAAGGCCACAAAAGATCCTTTTTACGCAAAAACTCTGAGCTCTACATTGAGTTTGATGTTAAGTTGGGCAGAGAAAAGGCTCCTTACGTACCACGATACTTTCCATAATGATAATATTGAATCAATGGAAAGCCTTGTTTCTCTTGCTGCATTGTCAGCAAAGATATTGGCTGAAGACATCTCTCATGAGTATAATCGGAAGAGGAAAGAAGCTGATGTAGCCTGCACAATAGTTGAAAAGTACATTAGGTCGTCACTGCATGCTGTTTTTTCTCAGGCAAGTTCCATCATTCAAACTTCGTAAACTTGAATACTCCCTTTTAGATTGTATAAACATGTGATAAATTATGACATATATTCTACATGGCATACTTTTGATCCCACTGATTCAAATAGGATAAAGTCAAAGTCAGCTCTTTTGCTCTATTATGATTCTAACTTCCCAAAAGTAATTTGCTCTCCGGTTTTCCTCTATGTTTAGAAAGCTGCTATTGATTCTTTTTATGTAATGTAGGAGCTTAAGGGCTCGTTTGTTAGAGCTTAAGGGCCCACTTATACAACTTATGTAAATCAGATGCTGTTTTACATTTGGCTTCAATTATTAAAAATGTTTTTTTTAAGAATCCGACAAATATAGTTTCTCTTAAAATCTGAATTTCATTTTTAGCCTCTACTTTTAGTAAAAGCCTCTTCACTTGTGAGGGTAAGACTGCATACATCCATTTTTCCCAGACCCACTAGATGGGAGCTTCGTGCATTGGTCTTCCCTTTTTCTATTTTTAGTAAAAGCCTAACCAACCAAACATGTAGATGTCAGAAGCAATTTCTTATTAAAAAATATTTGTTGTGAATAAGGCATTAACTTCCTTTAGTCCTTTTGATCCTACCATGTTTTATGAGCTAACATTCTCCAATTGAGGTTTCATCATTTCATGGTTTAATACTTCATTTTAAAAAGCTATCAACTAATTATGGTGCCGTCGGTATTACTTAACTCTTCTAAATATCTTTTAAGGCAGAAATTGGAGAAACTGGATCCCAGCAAACATCTATCTGGAAAACAGAATAAAGCGTTTCCTACTCTTTCTGTTCTTGCTAGAGAGATTACGGAACTGGCTTATAATGAGAAGGCGGTATTTAGTCCCAGACTGAAGAGATGGCACCCTCTTCCTGCTGGTGTTGCTGTTGCTACCCTTCATGTATGTTATGGAAAGGTGTTGAAGCAATACGTTAAGGGTATTACTGAGTTGACACCCGATGCTATAAAAGTGCTAACGGATGCTGACAAATTGGAGAAAGATCTGGTTCAGATAGCAGTCGAAGATTCTGTTGACAGCGAAGATGGTGGGAAATCCATTATAAGGGAGATGCAACCTTATGAGGCTGAAGCTGTAGTTGCAAATCTGGTCAAGTCATGGATAAAGATCAGATTGGATAGACTGGGGGAATGGGTTGATAGAAATCTCCAAAAAGAGGTATGCCAAATTGTGTTTCTCATAACCTAATGAAGTTGACATAGCATATTGAAGGTGTTTCTATTTCCTTTTTACCTTTTAAGTGGTTTTCTTTAAGATGTTGTAAGATTCTACTAGCGCAATGTTACTTATTACAAAGGGACATGATTGTCAGTAAAATTAGAATTTTTAGGCGGCATTTGAAAGAGCTTATAGAAAGCCTTTTTTGGGTTTATGAGAATAGCTTATGACTTTCCTCTAAGCTCTTATTTGCTTATTTCAAAAAGTATATCAGAGAAGCTTATGAAAATAAGTTATTTTTAGCTTATTTCAAAGAAGAATATTGGACAAGCGCTTCATTAAACTGTTTACCCAAACATGCCCTTAATATATTTTTTAATTTCACTTCCTTTTCTATAGCAATGGAATCCACAGGCAAATAAAGAGGGTTTTGCTCCTTCTGCTGTTGAAGTTCTACGAATCGTAGATGACACTCTGGAATCGTTCTTTTTGTTGCCTATACCCATGCATGCAGTTTTGCTTCCTGAATTGATGTCCGGTCTTGACAAATCTCTTCAACAATACATTTTGAAAGCCAACTCTGTCTGTGGTATATATATTTACCAGATAGCATTTGATTTAGCGAATGAGTTATTCAATCCCTGTGTGATGAGGGTCTTCTTTTGTATGATCTGCAGGGAACCGTAATACTTTCATCCCAGTTATGCCTGCATTGACTAGGTGCTCAAAAAAATCAAAATCGCATGGTGTATTCCGTAAAAAAGAGAAGTCGCAAATGACTCAGAGGAGGAAAGCCCATGATGGAACCACAAATGGAGGTAACTCATCTGATATAGATATACCCCAGCTGTGCCTTCGCGTAAATACTATGCAGCGCATCCGAATGGAATTAGGGGTTTTGGAAAAGAGGATAGTTGCTCATCTCAGTAGTTCTAAATCCGCTGCAGACAATGATATAGCAAATGGGGTTAACTTGAAGTTCAAGCTTTCTCCAGCTGCTACTGTGGAAAGTATACATCAACTCTGTGAGTGCATAGCATACAAACTAGTTTTCCATGATCTAAGTCATGTTCTTTGGGATGGCCTGTATGTTGGAGAAGTTTCATCAACCAGGATTGAGGCTTTTCTTCAGGAACTTGAGCAATACTTGGAGATTATATCATCAACCGTGCATGATAAAGTTAGAACCCGTGTCATTGTTCAAATAATGCATGCTTCTTTCGATGGGTTCTTATTTGTTTTACTAGCCGGAGGGCCATCACGTGCTTTCTCACTTCATGATTCTACCATAATAGAGGAAGATTTCAAGCTTCTGACCGACTTATTCTGGTCAAACGGAGATGGATTACCTGCCGAATTGATAGAAAAGCATTCAACCACTATCAGAGTTGTACTTCCCTTGTTTCACACGGATACTGGGTACATAATTCAGCAATTCAGTGAGCTTACCATGGAAATGTATGGTTCTTCAGCAAAATCGCGGCTTCCATTGCCTCCAACTGCAGAACAATGGAGCCCAAGAGAACCAAACACATTGCTAAGAGTTTTGTGTTACAGGAATGATGAGGCAGCTGCTAAGTTCCTTAAGAAGCATTACAACTTGCCTAGGAAAGTCTAACAATTAATGAGTAACCCCCTCTGATCTATAAGGCTTTTGTCATCCAATATAATTTTTCCGCGGCTTCTTTTTCTATGATTCGACAGTCTCATAAGTTGGTTTCTGAGGGTATGGTTGAAGCCAAAGGGAATATATCTATCAATGATGATCAAAACTATACTTCATACATGTGAGATTCTTCGGCTTTCTGATTTGTTTGCCTCTGTATGCAGCATGTGTCAAAATGCAATTTCTGATCACGTGCAGGATACAGAGAAGTATTTATATTTAGTTATTGTTCATGTAGTGGGTTGAGTGTTTTCCATGTGTACTTGAAATGCCTATTTCTTGGTCTTACACGGTTGTTTTTTTTGTGATATTACTTGTGCTTGACCATATGAGAGTCTCTCTCTCTCTCTCTCTCTCTCTATATATATATACATGTATGAGTACAGGATTTGCTGTCTAATATCTTATTTTCGTGGTTGGGAGATGGACCAACCCCATGAATGGGATTTGGTTCATAGTAGGGATATGGTAAGTAGGACATAGTTCACCCCATAAAAGCTTGAACAAATTACCAATGAGATTTTCTGAGCATGCTGAGGATAAAAAGCAGATTTATATTAGCATTACAAAAGGTTATATTTCAACATTTAGTAATAAAAACATATTTTGAAATAAAAGTTGAATTTAAACACATGGGAAGGATACCCGTGCTTGTTCTCTACGCTTGAAGTTCTTCGACACAAGAAAGTTGTTAGTTCATGTGTCTCCACCTATAGCTAATAAGGTTTAAAAAATGTGCAAGAACATAGTAGTAAAAAGTAAATCCCCTCGAGTCTATCCCTCTATTTTCAGGGCGAAATTTCTTATCCTTTAATCCTAAGAGTGTATCAATTATGAGATCTTAACTAACTTCTTTCAACTTAATCTCATTATTACTTATTTCCAATCCTAGATAAAATGAGACTGTAGACATACGTGAAAATTAGAAATCACTTTGCTGATGGTAATTTTAATCCTAAATTAGATAAATAATCATTCAATAAAACATGTGATTCCAAAATCTTCATTTTGATCATTCCACACTCATGAGAGACTAATAATGCAGGCAAAATCTCTCCGTGGCCCCTGTATACATGAAATTAGTCTAGCTTTTCAGTTATTTATTAGACTAAAAAGGGTTCCTTCTTGTTTCTTTTCTTTTGGAGGAGGTTGGGGACTTCGCTTTCTGCCAAAAAATGAGAACAAGGGACCCGGTTATGGCTACGTCGAGTAAGTTTTCCCATAAATATTAAGATGAAATCTAATAGGTATAGAAGTATATACGTACCGATTTCAATTTTTTAGCCTTCCCTCGGATCCTGTTCTTAGGAGGTTTCAACTTGTATATCCGCACCATCCAGTGGTGAGTTGTGAACACCTGAATGCATTAAAAGCCATGCTTGACATTAGAAGACCATAATAGAGGTATGGTAATGATCCCTCACTATCAACAATATCAAACGAAATTTACCCCAAAAAAATAAATCATAAGATCGATTGCTACTATGGTATATATTTATAGCAGTTTAATAATCCAGTGAAAGTCAACTACAAAAGAAGCTCGCCCATGCTAGTCTTTCTGTTATTAGCAAATCAAGTACAACACAAAGTAAAGATCAACCAAGCTTTCTTCGTTAGGAGATGCAGACATAAAAGATGATAAAATAGTGATGATAAGTTAGCAGATAGAAAATCAAAATGCCATGTACAATGAGAAAGGAAGACAATCCCCTCCCTTGTTTGGGAGTATGAAATTTAGATGGGAGAGGGTAAACTAATGATAATGTTATATTTTTTATTTTTTCTTTAAAAATGTAACTAACAATGAGAAATGGACAATAATATATAATTATATAATTTTTCTAAAAATATTTACATATTCTTACATTTTGTCTCTAGGAAACCATCAAATTGAAGGAACTATAAAAATAGTCACTTGGAGGGGAGGGTTTTAGAACCCTCCAAAACCTTCCCCTCTCCTTCATCCCACTCCCAGACAAGGGGGAGACTTTCTAAAGTCATCCTTTCCCTTCCCTTTTCTTCCAAAATCACAATCCCAAACAAAGCCTAAGGCATTTATTTTAATCCTATCTTATCTAGTGTGTCAACTCATCCAATGCAACATTCACATATCTGCTACATTGACTTCATTCTCTTGTTGCCAATTTAACACCTATCGTTCACTACCATATAACATTCCTATAGTTGTACAGAAATATTTTACCTAAACTTGTGCTACACCTTTCAATCACATGACACCTAAATTATTTTGCCATTTCATCCACCATGCTTGAATCCTATGGTTTATATCTCTCTATTTCCCCATCGTGTGATATGGTATCTAGAGAATTGTGCAAATCTACATGCCATAAACCAAAACTAATTCCACCATCATCATATAGGAAATACAGAGTCACATTGATTTGTATGATATCATCCCCCATCACCAAAACCCAGGGCATTTGGCCAATTGAAAAAATACATCAAAATAGAAATCAATCTGACCTCTTCAAAATGGGTAAGTTTGAAATATTTCTTCCCAATTTCAGCCTGCCTCACTCTGTCATAGGCTTTACCATCTGTCTCCACAAATCTGGAGCAATAACAGAGTAGGTAATTATGTAGCCTTACAGTTTGAAAACAAATATTTACAAACAACCAAATTTATAGCAAATCTGACCTGTAATATGAAAGTTTATACATGAGGCAGTTCAGCATTGTTGGTGTGGCCTGAGAATCAATCCGATACTGGCCGTCCCTCTTTTGAACAAAGGGAGAAAAACAAGGGGTTAACACTTCTCATAAGCCAAGTAATGAATGAACAAAGCTAAAATAATCTGATTTCCAAAATAAAATATCAATGTCTTGATGAAACAACTCATGTTGCTTATCTGTAACTTACTAAATAATCCGGTTCCTTTATGTGAGGGAATACACCTCCCCCAATACGAACCATCCACAGGAACTTATTAATATCATCACTGGAATAGCCAACCAGTCCTAATAATAAGTAAAGCAACAAATCAGAACTGGGTGACATGATTAAGATAAACTCAACAAAGAGAAAGGAGTTGACCTCCAAAGACAACAAGAACATATTTGACATCCAAGGAATGGAAAATCTCCCATGCTGCCTTCTCTGGAGAAGACATGGCAGTACCAACAGTAGCAATATGTGTGTTATTCCATGTATTATTGTCAACAATGACAGTTCGGTTGGCCATGGCAGTAGTTTGGTATCCATAATCCCACCAAGATGCCACCTACAAGAAATTTTATATGAGAAATCAATATCTCGTCATCCATAATGAGTTTGAAGCAACGTTTACTCTTTACTGGGGGAAGGAAGCAATCTTAGGGAGAATAACAATTTAGGAACTTGTGGCATAAAAGTTTACAATTTACGAAAATTAACCCAATCAAGTGGCGGATTAAATCTATATTTGGTAATTGCATTTATCAATGCTTTAATATTTCTAACAACTCTCCTCAGGAATTCATAAATTATAATTTCCTTACAATCCCTCTTTGACAACATAAAGAATGTAGCACTGATCTATATTCTATTCAAATGTAATGATTAATAAATTCTCCTCTCCAACTATCTATTAATATGAATGGTAAGGAAATCAACATGTTCATAACAACAACAACCAAGCCTTTATCCCACTAGGTGGGGTCAGCTACATGGATTGAACGACGCCATAATGCTCTATCAGAAACAACATGTTCAAAGGACCAAATAATTTTCTACAAGTGTAGACTGTGCCCAGTTACATTCATTCCGTCATATCAAACTATTGAAAACAGTCAAGTTTCATTATCAGCAGCCACAGTACCCAACTTACTTGGACTACAGAAACATCTGCCACATTTTGTCCATTTAATTTAAGTTGCAGAAAATTTAATTAATTCCAAAACATATCAAAGTTAATTAGTTCAAAAAACATGAAATCACGCAAGCTAAAAAATCACAGTTCACTCCAAACAATCTCCTAAGGAATATCAGTAATCAGCTAAAATGTTGAACGATTCAGAGAAAAATATAGATAGTTTATTCCAAAATGTTTGCAAGATAAATGGAAAATTTATAGACAGCCACACTCGACCATTTGAGCAACAAAATAAGGAAATGCCATGAAACTCACTTTATCATCTACATCTGTATTATGACTCAACCAAGCATAGGCCTCTCTAAAATCATCAAAAACATGAAGTCCATCACGTGATTGTGATGTTAAGACAATAGAAGGGGCAGAGTAAGCTTCTGCTGCAGCCCATACGCTGTGGACCTACAAGAGAGATCAAGAAAGTGAGATCAATATTAACTTTGTTTATCATAACATACAAAGTCTCGCATGATGGGCATCCATGAACAGAAAGATAATAATTAAAGATCAAATACAAAAATAAGACATCATTATCCTAATTGAGTATTAACAAGCAAGTTCCAACAATGTTTAACAAAAAGAAAAACAGGTTCATTTAATTATGAAAGTAAATTGCAAAATTCTAGTGACGAAACATAATGGTTGAATAAAAATTATAAGTTCCTAGTGGGAGAAAATACAGAACCTTGTATAAATAAATAGTCTACCTTTTATAGTTGGTAGACAATCTACATTTCCAATAGGTAAGATAACTACCTTCAAATGAATTATTTCATACTTTGTAAATTAAACAAGGTAGAGAAAATGAAAGTTAAATTACCACATAGAAGGCACCTAGAAACACAAGTAAGATAATAGCAATGATGGATGTTTCCAGAGGCAACACCAAAAGCCTCTTCTTAACTTGTGACTTCCTAATAGGCCTTTCCACAGGTTCCTTTTCCTTCTTCTTGCTCTTTCTTGAGGTCCGTTCCTTTGATGTGTCCTCACTTTTCTCAGTCTTCACCGCATCATTTGGCACAACACTTTTGGAACTGGCATCCCCTGCCTTGATGACCAAAAGAACAATATGAACAGGGCAAATTCGTGAAGTGACTAGAAGTATGTAAAGCAATGCGGAATAAGGTGAAGATTAAAGAACAAGTGCTTACGTCAACACTAGAATGACCCAATAGGCTGGGTAACTGAAACTTAATTGATCGTGTGAAAACATCAAAAGCTTGAGAGAGAGCAATCCCAGACAAAATGCATGCCGCTGGAGCAAGTACAAGCATCAAGCGAACCTGATATTTAACAAGATTATATCTTCAATAAAACAATAAAATTGTAATAGGTTGAAAGAATACAGTCCCAAGATAATTCTTACCATGACTCCAGAAAAATATACCGATGTTACAATGTAAAGTACCGCAAAAGAGCTTGCATCAGATAAGGGCAAAAAGCATGCCTACAACAGGTAAGCACCAACACGACTTAGTTTATATATAGAATACTGTAAGAAATAAATAAACAAAGAACCTATTTCAAAAAATATAAAAAACCTTACAATTATGCCAGCTGGAACCAAGAAAGCCAAGACATTGATGTCCATAAAGTAAGAAGGCCAGGTAGGTGGCTGATGCTCACTTACACTAGCAATGATTGGTATATACTTGCTTGCATAAGTACTGTCATACCGCAAACAATTCAAACAATTGGGAGCCGAACCATAACAAGAAAATATTTGCAAAATAAGATATAAAGCGAAAGCTAGAGAATTCTTCAGGTATATATTCGGTAATTCCATAGTTATTATGAAATTGATGGACATGCAAGGACCTCAAACAGAGATAAGCATTTTATAAAAAATAAAAAAGATTGTAAGAGGCCATGGCATGCAATAAAAGGTTATTTTACTAACAATCATTTTATTGAAGGATTTAATAAAAAGGTTGCAAACGAGGCACTAACGGGTCTAGTAGACTTAAACTTCTTCCACTCCATCCCTTAGTTGGGCTTGAAGCTACCAGTGCTATAAGTACTGCTATCGTTGCAAAACATACTGCCCTGCAAAATATATAAGACAAGCAGATGGATCAGTTTAATTTTGCACCTGTGGTGTTTAGACTAAGTCAAAAAAAACATTCAAAAGGGATACTAACAGGCCAACAGAAACAACTAGTGCCACAGCTACTTTAAACATTTTAGGGGAAAGAATCCCTTTAATATAGTACACAAGAGCCACCACATGGATGATAATGAAAACCTGCTCAAAAAAAATAGGAAAAAGAAAATAAGGTTTCAAAGAGAGTAATCAACTAATAATTACCAATAAACAATAGATAATTAGTATTTCTAAAGATATAAAGACTTGAAGAGAAGGCAGAATACAAAATTTGGATTTGGAAACAACTCATTTTTTAGTCATGAATATGGTCAAATTAGTTGAATTGATTAAAGTAGAACTAATCTAATCAGTGATAAATAATGAATAAGCAAGTAGACTTCGAAAATGAGGAACATTTGTATAGTACATTAGATAACTGAATTTAAAGTCTCACATGGGGTTGGCAGTAGTTATGGATTTCAAACTTAACAAGATAGTGGATATAATATATAATAATATCCCATGTACAATAATAATAATAAATAAGGGAAACTCACCAGAAATGATGCAAAATGCTCTGATGTCATTACAGCATTAAATCCAACCACAGGCACCAAAGACGCCAAGAGTGTGCCCAATACAACCTGCATTGAGAAAATCCATAACATCCGGGAACAGGATAAGATGAACCACAGTTTCCAAGTATAATATGAAGATCCCGTCCGAGAACATGTATGGCTTGAATGTAAAAACACATGCAACAGGCAGCAAAAGTTTTACAAGTTGCAGATTGAAAATCCCTATAGTAAATGTATGTCCCAAAATGAATGACACGTTATCTAATAATGTACGACATAGAATTCAACAGAAAATTAAACTCCACATTTACTGATTGAAACAAGCACATTAAAGATTAAACCTCATTGTGTTGTACTTTATCAATCTGTTAAACTTTACCAAAATACAATTAAGCGTTATACATATTAGAGCTTTCATTTTCAAGCTCAACAAAAGTAACATGCATTTTCCAAATGTCATTAGAAAAAGATAAAAACCTTTATTTAAACTACAATATAACTATATGGCTAAAACAGATACTTACAAGAGGTGCATATGCAATGTACAATCGGGAAGAATAGCGACCAGTTACTATGCACAAGAGTGCATGCATTGGAATAAGGTTAATGATAAAAGTGTACCCTCCCCATGAGCAAACCTGAAAGATAAGTAGATAAGCACAAATAAGAAGAGCCAGAGGGAAAGATAATAAGAAAAACAATATCATAAAAAAGTTTACCATGTAAAAGTATGCTATGGAATTCAAAGTGGCATAGAAGAGGGATCCTGTATTTAGTGTCTGCATAACATGTAAATCAAGTAAGAAACTTAATAGAGAATAAGAAAGGCTTAAGCGATTTCTATCCAGGAGTGTACAGACCTGACAATTCATATACAACCCATATCATTATACAACAGCATCAATATAAAGTAAATTTGCTAGCTTCCGTAGAGCACCTTTATATAGAGATAGAATGTGATGATCAAAGCAAATATAGCAACAGCTTCATTATCATAGCTGCCAGCCACTGATCGAGATATATATGAGGGAACCTGCAAAGAAAACAAGATTCAGAGACGAGCAACCAATCATATGTAAGAGGGAAATCAGGGCGACCAACCGAGACATTGAAGAGAACAGCCATTGCCATTAGTCCAACATCAATTTTATAGTTATAGTGATATACATCAATGCATAAGGTTGTTATTCAACCAGAATGATTTATTGAGAATTAAAATATAGAATGTTGAATGGCTGGACCTATAACTTTGATCATTATGACCATGAATCAAATGCTATAATCAGATGGAAATTTAAAAAAAAAATCATGAAGTCAAAAAGCCTGCTGAGATATTTACCATAGCTAAAAGAACTGCTGCTGTCAGGCCAGCCCCAGTACCCTTAATCTCCTACAACAACGAGCAACTGCAGCAAATTAGCCAATACACGGTTAACATGAAAAATATACAGGGCACAATTTAGGCATGGGCAAACCTTTGTCAGAAGATATGTTGCCCAGGAAGCAAAGGCTGAGAATATAGGTGCAGTAAACACACAGACTGTTTCTACGGAGAGAGGGATGTTTAATGAATTCAGTATCCTGACACCAAAAGGGAATGTCAACAACCTTAGGTAAAGTTCAAAAGAATTGCTTGCACATATATTTAATATTAAATTTAATCAACATAAAAATCACAATATGACAATTGATAACAAACATCTCCAACTGTATTTACAAATACTTACCACCATAGGGTGCCTGCTGTCAAGGTCAAACCAGGATAGACAGTCCCACCAATCACACGACCAAGAGGATACCTAGAAATAGAAGGGTAACATAAGAATATAGAAAAAATTAGCAACCTGATTAAACTACATATATATTGGGGAAATCATATTTCAATGCAAACACAAGTTACTTACCAAGTTCGGTCATCAAACCAATTCCAGAAATCATATATCCCATTCTTTGTCAAATACTGAAAACAACAAATATGTTTGTCATCTTCTGTGAATCTTCATCGCATTGAGATTAACAAAATCAAATTGAACAAAAGTTAACTACTGCACTGAAGAAAATTCAATTTTTTAAAGCCATTAACAAGCATGAGACTTCTAGTCCCCTCAATAATGAGGGAATATGTGTCGAACAGTTCCCTTTCAGACTATGCTCACCTGCGTGACTCTGTAATTGAAATAAGGATCAAATTCGTGAATAACACTCTCGTACTTTATAACCTGTATGCATGAGATAGAAAATGTGAGCGGCTGATACAAAAACTCTGACCAAGAAGTGGAAATAGATAACGTACCATGTTGCTAGAAAAACATGTAAATACATAAAAACGAAAAGAGTGTTACAGAGTCAAAATTTTCAGAAGCATAAAATATTGAAACAAAAACAGACAGAAATTTGAATAAAACTTATTCAGTTCATAAAAAACATCTACACTATCATCACATTTACAAAATAATTACAACACAAGTAATTTGTGAAACCTATACATAACAAAGTATGTGAGTACTCGTGTTTTTTATTTCATATCACAACAACAACAACGAAACTTTTTACCATTAGGTAGGTCAGCTAGAAGAATCAAACAATATCATAAGGTCCTATTATACATCACGTTTAGAGACAAACTATTTACATCTAAAGACTCTAAGTCCATCTTAATAGTTTCGTCAATAATTTTTCTTAGTCTCCCTCTACCTCTAGCTATTGGGCTACCTCCTTTTGATCTAACCTCCTTACTTAGTCTTCCACAAAACTTCTTCTCACATATTCAAACCACCTAAAGCAAGATTCTATTATTTTTCCTACAATAGATGACACATCATCTTTCTTAATCACACTTGGTGAGGTCGGTTACAAGTATAGAACGACTTTGTTCTATCATAAATGCATCACTCCTGTCCCAAAAATAAGAAATAAAAATAAAACATTCTGCTTAATTATAATTTTAAAAATCCAAATTAAAATTCCAACAAATAATAAGGCTAGGACTAATTACCTTGTTTTATTACTAATATACTATAACCAGTCATTTAATTTTCAGATTTCATATGCACCTAAACTAGAAATGATATCACAAAATAAGAAGATTATCTCATCTTACTTTACACTTCACCATTTCAACCCATGTGAATATAACTCAATCAAGTCAAAAAAAATTATAAACAGTTCTAGCTAGCTATGTAACTGAAAATCTTCAACTACGTATTTTTTTCACCACTTTCATCATGAGCCAAAAGAACGACAAACTGTTAAGTAGAATGGTTATTGACTCCATTGAACTCAGAAGGACGTAACCTATAAATCATATCACTATTACATAAGATTATATTATCTTAATTCGCATTTCACTATCTCATTCACAGTGAACACTAAACAGCTATCGCTATGTCACTGAGAATCAGCAACCATTTATTTATTTTGCTTTGTTCTCATCACTTCGTTGTGAACCAAAACAGTGATGAAACGGTTTAATTGGACAGTTACTAGTTCCATTGAATTCATAAGGTTACGGATCTGAGAAAGATAATGAAAAAATGAAAATGCTTACAGAGAAGAGACGGATCGAGAAAGCGAGAAGACCGATCAAGAGGAGGATGAAGAATGCGAGGACGTTTCCGAAGGCGTTCCTGATAGCGGTGCCGTTGTTCTGAGCATCGGTGACCGCCATTGACGGCCAAGTTGATAGCTCCGAAGACGAGAAGAGAGGGAAAGTGCGACTGAAACAGAGAGAGAGAGAGAGTGTGTGAGAGACTAACTGGGGTGGTAAACAGCGACTGTTATTTGAAAAGACGACTTTGGGTCTGTTTGTTTTGTTTATGACTACAGTGCCCTTGTGCGTTTCACGTGAAAGAAGGGTAATAACGGAACTGTGGTAAAATTGTGATGAAAATTTGCCACGCTGTGTTCTATGGGTGGATGATGCTCTCTCTTCATGTCATCCGACAATGTTGACTTTTGATTTTAGGTATGAGTTCCACGGGTGAGGATAGTCGGTAAGTCTTGCCCCTACCCGATCTTAAATCTTAATTGAGTTATATTTTGAATTTGGATTTTGCCCTAAATTTGAATTTAGCTATATCCTAAATATTAATTGGATCAACCTTTAAATTTGAACTTGACTTAAAATTTAATTAAATGTAATGATATTACATATTATTATAAGCTTAATATATGTCACATATAACATGATAAATGAATAACGATGAGATAGATCAAGTTGGGTCATGCTTGTTTCTTATTTGATCCTAAGTATTGACCAGGTCAAGTCACCCATTGTGTTCTATCTAATTTATATGCATACTTATAAAATGTATTTAAAAGTTAAAAATTATTGAACTTTTATTTTATCTATATTATTTTCAAAGTAGGTTAATAATGCTATTTTTTTATATATAGGGTATTCACTTACTACATGAGTAAGTTAAAAAAAATATTTTACATTATAGTCATTTATTCTATAAAAAGATAATGATTTAGTTTTACTGACTAATTTAAATCACGTAAATCATTAAATTTTTATATAATAGATGACGAAGATGTAAAATAGATAGTTAAATCTGTAAGAGAATTAGGTCTCTGTATTTTTTAACTGTTGTTGGTGTCTTAAAGAATACATCAGTTGCCCATTAAAATAAGCAGGTTATTATTGCACTTAATTGTACTTTAAATAGTCTTAAAACATGCACTCCGTTAGTTTATAAACATTAAATATAAAACACTACCTAAAGTGTTTTTTCCTCAATAAATCAACACATATAATTAAAAAACAAGCTATTGTTGGAACTTGGAAGTTGAACTATGCCTTTATCATTCCAAACCTTATGGTAAATCTCCTTATCTTGGACCCCTTTAAATACCTCCCAAACCCTCTACAATTTTCAATATCAAAACATATTCCAATTGAAGTTCTCTCTTATTACTCACTTTCTCTCTACAAAGCAAACAACCAAAAACACATACTCATAAATATTCTCTCAAAAAATGAAAATTGAGCAATGCACACCCTTGGGGGCAAAGAAGCTATGGAACATATTACGCATAGTGTTTAAAATGATGAGAAAAGGTATAGCCAAGAGCAAAATAATAATGGACTTCAATTTCTTCCTCAGACGTGGCAAGCTCGTCATCGGTAAGGTCATAGCCAAAACCCTCATGCTCCACTATCATTATATTGCGACCTTCGCCTGCTATCGTTCTGACATTTCCTTCATCTCTCCCCAAGATTACGAATTCAGTTGTAGCAATAGCCCTACCTTCCCCCTTCATAAGCATAACCATCACTACCAACATCATCGCTATAACCGTTCGTTTACCAAATTCTCCAAATCGTACCAATACAATGAATTCTCCAAATCATACCAATACAATGAATTCTCCACCATAAACGTTGTTCAGAAAGTATTTGAAATGTTGAACGACGATGATATGGTGGAGGCTTCACCATTGGTGGCATTGCCAGGTTTTGGGAAGAGTCCCATTGGGAGGCAACTTAGAATTACCGATTCGCCTTTCCATTTGAAGGATGAAGGGGATCATGGCCAAGTGGACATGGCAGCTGAAGAATTTATTAAGAGATTCTATAAGGATCTCAATTTGCAAAAGAAAATGGCTGCTATTGAATCACCTCACCATACCTTGTGGGACACATGAAAAAAATGGATTCCATATGTACTTACATCATGCACATGGGTCTAGCCTAGATAACTTTTTCTCACAATAAGCACCTATTACATGTTTTTCTACGCTTTCTCAAGTCAAAATCACATGATTTTATGTAATATGTATGAAATGTTAGTGTAAAGATTTATACACATTCAGTACATTATTTAACATATATTTCTATTGTTTTTCCGAAGAGTTAATGATGATTAAACATGAATAATGAATGATACAGTGACGATATATAAAATTCATACACTATTGATGATATTTATGTAATAGGAGGCGTGGGTCAATGAGTAACTTGTGACTTGATTAATTATCTTGATGTAGTATTTTATTTTCTTGGATCACGGTTCAAAGGGGGAGAGGTGCTCACAAATTTCATTGTTTCAGATCACATTGTGATTTTGGTTTTCCAAACTCTATTTTCTATATATTTGGTTCCCATGATCTACTGTTGATAATAACAGCTTAAATTTAATCCCTTATAATGTCAAATGTTGGATATATTTGTCACTAGTTTCAAATTATTAATAATAAGAGGAAAACAAGTGGTTATCAAAAAATCAATTTTTTTGATTCAAAATTCTTTTTCAATATGTTCTGTTAGTATTGTCAACTTTGTGACACAGAATGTAAAAGCTAGCACACTGACCCAAACTAGAAACAAAACATGGCCAAACCAGACTATTAGAAATCAACACCATCCATTCAATCCATTAAGCCTAATTTAGACCAATAAAATAAATGTTTGGCAAACACAAAGAATAACACATAAGAGATTATGATATTAAAAAACTGATTTTTTTTGAATTCCTATGGTTATGTTATCTCTAGTTACATCTCACTTTGATGTTCTCATGTCTCTATTTACTTGGTTAAGCCTTTTTTATGCTTAATAGATACCCTTTTTTAGAATTCTCATGTATCTATCATGCTCTATATGTTTAATGGAATAAGACAGAACATTTCAGTATTATCATCAATTAGTTTTACAAAATAAAAACTCTCAAGTATTATCTACAAAAACAAATAGTTAATTGTCTGTACCAAAAAATATTGTGCACAAAAAACTAGTGTACCAAACAAATACTGTACATAAAAAATAGTGTACCAAAAAAACAGTTAAATGTTCCACTCCAAATTAATTGAGCCCTAATTAAATTTATAAACAATAGCTCTTCAGACAAATATATGAATGTATAGTATTGTCTTGATGTTTCTATATTCCATATACTCTATCTGCAGAGTCTATATTGATTGAAAAGTCATGATGACTTGATGAGTAGTTATACTAATTAATCAAACACCTGTCAATTATGATTAGCATAAATACAAGGCAATTCAGAAACTATGGGGTGGTTCTAGATTTATTGTCTAAGACATATATTTACACCTTGATTATGTATTAGTGAATTAAAGTTATACAAGTTTATTTTTAATCAATAGTGAAGATGTGTTTTTAATAATTGATTCGGATTATCTAATAATTTAGTGGATGATCCACACCTAAAAACAAATGTATATATTGATAATGTAAGTATTTTTCAGACATTGTTTTTGTATCATCCAATATTCATATTTAATTATCATTGACTTTTAAATATAACTAATACAAATATAATATATTAACTATATGTAAATCTTTATACTGTCAGTACATATACATTACATTCATCAAAATATCATATCAGTTGAGTTGTTGTAACATTAATGCATGGCAGAGATATATGGGTGGAGAATCATCATTCATCAATTATGATGAACAAAATGCAAAATTCATGGTAGACAAATACCAAGAAAATATATACCTGACTTTATTTTGAGAATAAGAATGGTGGAGAAGAGAATGAAGTTGTTTTCAGTTCATTAGAGCTTTGAAACCTAAAATATGCATGCATGGGTCTTTATCACATGTGCTGTTTTCATAGTTCAGAATTTTGAAGCCAAAAATTTAGCATGAGTCCCTATCAAATGTTTCCACCTTAATAAACTTTGATTTATCTCCTTGGTTCTGGCCCCATAAAATTTAAGCTCTTGGCCATACATATAAATTTGTAATATTTATAACATCTTAGTATTTTACATCTAGGAGATAGTTTATACATACAATATATATAGTATTTAAGAAATATTCATAAATAATAAAATTATATAAAATTCTAGTGGGGGAAAATGCTCTCACCATGCACAATGTAGGTCCATCTCAATAATAAATACAATCATACCAATATTTTTACAAGTTGCATTTGAGAATTGAAAATGATTGATGTACTTATATACTTGTAATTGATATGTTCAATCATTAATTATCTTTTGATATGTTTCAAGTTACCATTTATGTGTGACTGAAGTGGTTTTATTATACTGTTTTCAACACCTAACATGTAGGTATCTCTCAAATCTGAAGATATAAGGTGGTGGATCTAGAATGCAATTAAACTCATATGCAACACAATTTGTCTCCAAATATAAAAAGAGACTAATCTAGTAATATGAGAAAGTGGAGGCAAATAACACTAATCTAGAGAAAAATAATAGGATTTAACATGTATACTCTGACAGTGTAAGTGTTTTTTACACTGTCAACACATCATCTACCATATATATTAATATTCATTGATTCTCAAACAAAGTAATACAAATCAATGGTATATGATGTGTTGATAGTGTCAAATTCTGTTTTGGCCTAGAAGATAACCATCATTCACACCAATATATATAAAAGGGCAATGAAAAGGAATAAAAAAAATCTCGAGTTACTCGATCATGACAAACACATTGGATTAATATTTTTGATCTTTTGGAAGAAAAATCATCTTCCATCATATGGTTAAATATTCAAATTGCTCTAACATACCCATTAATATAACAACAGATTTTTCATTCTTGATATTGATGTAGCCACTTGTATATTGAATGAACTCAACTGTTCATAGATTCATGGCAAGCTACCACATTTTTTAATCCAATATTTTCATTCATCATTCATGTTTAATCACTATTAACTCTTCAAAAAAGTAATACAAATCAAATGTAAATCATATACTCAATATACATAACTCATTACACTAATAGTGCATATATATTACACTCAGAATACAATTTTTATCCATACCAAGTGGATCAACACATTCATTAAAAATTCATCTTTTTGATAGATTATAGAGTGGTATTGTATAAAATTATAAAATGGACATAGGAAGGAAAATAAAAGATTAATTTTTGTTTACAAGTCTAATTAGAAATTGAATGATATATAAGCATGTAATGGAAGCAATCCTAGTTTTCTTCCTCCAAAAAATAAATAATATATAATATGGCTAATGTGTGTTGTTAACTTGTTATTCCTAATACATTATGCAATTCAAAATTGCTTGAAGTGATGAAGTTTGAAAACAAAAATCTTCAGGTTTCATAGCTCCAAAAGAGTGACTACTTAAGCTTACTTTAATTGTAGAAATCCAAATCAGCATAAGTATCCTTGTGGAACTTTTTTGACTTCTCACACTTGCTGTTTCTTGTAAACATTCAAATCCGCATGAGTATCATTGTAGCGCCGGGTCAAGTAGTCGCCGCATACGATAGGCGGAAATCTAGAGAATGAGAAAATGCATGGATGTAAGACATTAACGACTTAATCAAGCACTTATTCAATAAGCTAAATAGAGCTTATGAGAATGTCATATGTTGTTTTTATAAGTTTAGTTTCGAAAGTTGTTCTCATAAGCCGAAATAAACTCTCTAAAAAGCTCTTCTAAATGCCTCCTAAGGACACATCTTCGCGTTTTACTCTCCTATCGAATTTTAATACCGTGATTGCGTCTGCTATTTTTTCTATATAGAAACTATGGAAATGTATTAAGTTACTTGTTATAGTATTTTCTTAACCAAATAAATAGATCTAAGAATGAAATATGATTGTGTTGTTATCTTCCGAAAATACAACATGGTCATGCTGTCAACTTGGATGGTATTTTTAACTCACTTGGGAGGATTGCTGTCTGATTTGCAGGTTGGTAAGCATTCCACTAAACAATCATGACTCGGTTCTATGAAGTATGCAATCTGTAAAAGGAAACGATATTGGTATGAGCAAATAACGAATGCTTTTCGCCAAAATTAGTGATCAAAAGATGCATATGCGACGAATAAGCCAAATATCGCAGATATTAAATTCCGGAAAGAATAACAATCTCACTATCTATAAATCTACCAAAGGGAATGACTACGACGTAGCGAGTCAATTGTGACTTTCGGATCATGGTACATGGCTATATGGCCTATAAATGTCCTTATCATTGCGAATTCTAATGCTAGCAGAAGGTAACAGATAACTACAAGTTAAAGCTTGAAATTTTGATTTATTGGGCAAGGTATTAAGTACATATAAGGATTATAAGCTGCAATTATAAATTCAAACATAAACAACCAACTTGGTCTTCACAGGGGCAACATAAGTTAAATTTACCAATGTAACACTGGCTTTGCGACGAAATTGGAAATTAAAAGGGGAAGAGAAAAAATGTTGAATTCAAAAAAGAGCAGGGGCTTACAGAATATCTCTCTTGACCATTTCCTAGAACTCTGTGCAGTGTGGACCTGAGCATAGATGCAAAGCAAGGTGTTGATTATACAATGAGTAAAATGCGAACAAAAAGGACGCACTATGAAGATACACCGAAGTACAAATCACAACATCTATAGTCTAAAAAGAACACATAAAAACACTAAGGGAGTATGTACACATGCAATTCTCTACTTGAACTGAAGTTTTCAATTTTATTTCTAGCAGCTAGAGGACGTAAGATAATATAAGGGCTTTGAATTCTTAAGAATCCTCGTAAACATGATCGGTCGACCATATGCACGTGCAGTTTCCATTGATGCATTTAGAGCTAAATTTCTCATCTAAATGAAGGAAACTTTCATGGCAATAAGCATTGTTTTCAACAATGAAAAGGACATATTATGTTACAGATTTATAAGTACACTAAATTATATCAAATGACTAAGAAACTGATATAGTTTTTTCATGTGTCCTTAATCCTTTGAGACTGAAAAAAAGGTAACAGCAGTATGAAATGTTTCTTACTTGAAAACACAGTTGCTCCAGCGCTCCAACATGTCACCGATATTTACTATGAATGCTCTGCAACACAAACAAACAGGTAATTAATAAAGTAAATAGTTCATGACAAGGACATGACATAGGTAATTCAACTTAGAAGATCTTGTAGAAAACTTCCAATCTTTGCTGTCAATTGTGTTTAATACTACATATCACGCTAATTAAAAATATTTAACAAGTTAGGAATAAATCGGCATAAGCAGATATTTGCCATCTTACTATGGTTGAATTGTTTTTCGGTATAATGTGAAGCTGTCATTTAAAGCTACAAGTTCTTACATGATCCCATCATATAGATTGCGTGAATGACGATTGGAAAGCATGGTTATGACATTAGGATAAACAAATAAAAGAATAATTCTCCGAGGAAGAAAGGGGGTGCTTAGAAATTTTCTCAAGCTAAAAGGTTAGGATAAACAAGAATGGAAACTTTCAATACTGCATAGGATGCACATAGCAATCTTCCATAATCTCCTTTTATAACCTATAAAAACTACAGCGCCGTAGCGACTAACCCCTTCAATGGCGCCACATCCTCCCATATCTGAGGTTTAGCATCCCTATCTTTGCATATCTGCAATGAAATATATTAATGTGCTACATTAGTTATAAACGATTTTGTAATATCGAAAGAAATGATAAATATCAGTTGCCTTCTTACCTGAAGACCTGAGACATTATCAGTTGCTAACAATGTAATTAAACCATAGTCAGTATGAGCTCCGGCACCATACAATCCTTTCGACGGATCTGATGTTTGACCTTCACGGAACAAGGACAAATAAAACTGCTTAAGTTCTTTTTCTTCATAACTAAGTATAACGGGTATGAGACACCAAGACAACCGATTCAATACCTTCATAGTGTAACAAACGCAGCGTTGCGATGGCCTCTCCCAGCATTTCTGGTCCATCGAAAAACTTAGCATCCAAATCAAGTGCAAGGGCTATTATCCTTCCAACTGCTTTCCCCACTTCTCTGGATTCCCCAATACAACAACACAAATATGTTAAACCCTTCTTCTTTACACTGATAAACACAGAATTTGAGTCCACATTTTCTAAATACGAAGGGAGGTGTAACATTCACAATAAAAATGAAGAAAATAAGGCTACAACCCCCACCCCCTATGGCAAAGAAGAAGGGAATAGAACAAAACACATAGCAAGGATTCAGGGGAAGAAATGTTTATCGAAAGGCAAACACATGCTCCATGTTAGAGACTCGGCTTTCACCAGAAATTACAGTAAGTTGGTAACTAAAAACTTAGCTAGTTCCACATGCATAAATGGCCAAAAGATGGTAGCAAACTAGTAAAGTTGCATGTAAGCGATTCAAATCTTGAAGTCATCATTTCAGGGAGGACTCTAACCAACCAACAAATCCGGCTCAAAATCGTGCGAACAATTGCAATGTACAAAAATTAAACAAAGTAAACGATCTTATTGCATATTTGCATGACAGATAAGCAACTTCACTGAAACTTACAAAGCCTGATGATGGTATTTTTCCATAGCCTCCTTCCACCCAGGCAGAATATCTACACGAAAATGTTAAAATAAAAAAAACATCAAATGAAAATCCAAGAAATTGGATCACTTCTGAGGGTTGGAAGAGCTAATATTTGGGTTGTCAGATAAGCACTTAATTAAGAAAATAAGCACTTAATTAAGCTGTTTAGCCAAACACCACCTTAAGTTGTAAAAATTAGATTTTTTTTCTCCAATGTCTGAAAAGCCAAAAAATTGAATTGTTTACCTGATGCAGGCCATCTATTAGGGCCATAAAATGGTTTCTGCGATTCTGGGTCATCTTCAGAAACTTCAACTCCAATATAATACCCCTCTTTGTAATCTCCTACTTAACTCGTTATAGAAAAAAGTGCATATGAAGTTTTATGATAAACAAGAACAAAAAAACAGTGGAATCTATCATCTATATAAACATGCAAGTATGCACCAAATGAACAAACACATAAGGACACGTACCATGTACTTGGTTTTCAGGATCAAGTAGTTCATCAAGAACAGGAGTATATCCTCTATGCTTCTCATTCCTGAGAAGTTTCATCTTTTCCTTTTGTGGAAGAGAGAAGAATTTCTTGCTTTGTGCAAAAACCTCATCCATGAATTCTTGGCTTATTCCATGATTCACAACATAGAAAAAACCAGAATCCAAACATGCCTTTTTTTCCAACAACAAAAAAACAAAAAACATGATCACATAGAAAAAACAAAAAAAGTTTAAGGTAGATTAATTCAAACAAAGTCAATTAACCCAAGTTGTATGACATGATAACTTAATTACCTGTTTGAGTAAATTCACGGATTGGTTGATATCATGATTAGAGAGGTCGATACAATTGAGCAAAGAGGTTTGTGTGTTATGTTTAACCATGTTGGAAGAACAATGAAGAAGAACCTTAAATTTTCTGAACTAGTTTGTTTTTGTTTTGTACTTCCAAAGAGAGAGAAAAGGTGAATGGGTTTTGCTTATATAAGCATATTATTGTTGAGAACAAAATCACATGTTCACCAAGGTTGCATTGCACCACTTACACCAACAATAGTTTTTTAATACATTATAGAATGTTGCTTATTTAGGAATGAACTTAATTCTTGGTTACCAGATTCTTCTAGTTTTGATTATTTTATCTATTTTTTCCTATTATTTTATTGTGGCATTGTAATCTGAGCCAGCTTATCCATAATTGGATTAATTGTTTTCTTTTTTGTTTTTCATTTCGTTAAAGGTAAACTATTTATACTTTTTTAATTATTCTAGCTGTCATGTTATATTTAGGTTATGTATATAAATTATAAAAAAAGTTGATATGCTTGGAATAAAATATTCTTATATTATTTTTAAAATTAACTACATTAATAATTTCTTAACATAAACTATACATCAAATTTTCATAAATGTTTATGTCTATTTAAATTTAAGAGAATGAATACACCGAACTTGTGATCAATACTTCAATTAATGAGTTTTTTATGACTAAATTGAGGATGGAAAATATGATATGAAAAATAAGAGTCTATTTAAAAATATACATAATTGACTATGTGATTTCTAAAATATTAAGATATGTAGACCAAAAGAGAATACTAAAGCATTAATATTAGAAAAAGAGTGATCATTCTCCATCCTTAGATAAGTGTTTTTCTCAACAACAAAAAGATTTTATTTACATTTTATTTTAAAAATTAAGACAACATTAATGATTATTTTTATAATTTTATTCTTATTTAACAAAAGAGATAATGAGTATAAATAAATTAAATTTCTTTAGTTATTTTATAAAAATAAAGTAAAAAATATTATTTAAATTAATATAAATAGGTATATTTTTTATGGGAACTAGTGCGTACAGGCACTTCGTGCCTGCCGGCGAATATTGTGTGATACTTACTATATATTCAATTTTTATATTTTTCATTTTTTGAATTAGAGTGTATTTGTTGTGTTTGGTGTACTTTATATTATATTTTTTGTGTTTATGATAATGTTTAATTTAATGTGAGATATGTGGTTAATTAATGTATTGGTGGTAGTTGCGTAGGATTATATAGTTTTTTTGTAAAAATTAAATAATGTGAAGGGCAAAATAGGAAATAAAAATTATACCATGAGGGAAGTTATTTCAAGTTTTGGCTTTATATATAGTATAGATATAGATATCAATACCAGATTTACATTTTTAATCTATATAGAAACCGATGGATAATTATCACTTATGAGTTTAATTAATATGCTTAATGAGTTTTATCTTTTAATACTTACCTTTGTTATTTGTTAGTACTATCTTAATCTGTCACCGATTAAAAACAGTAAATCATAACAAATCAAAGATGATTGATTATCATTTTTTACCAGAAAAGCAAATGTTTGCTGGTTGAACTGGTAAGGAGTTTAATTTCTTTGAAGGATATTGGTATGTTAAAAAATATTTTTATGGTAAGTCCAAAAAATTGCTCAAAGGGTGCAATAAGAATATCTACATCTATTTTTTCAGACTAAGAACATGTACATCTAGATATGAAACCTTGTGTATTGGACCACTTTTTATTACCATGCATGTGTCAGAGTTATCAAACAAAGGTTTGAACAGAAGTTCTGTGATTATTTTTGACATTAATTACTGACATCACCTTCTTCTCTAGATGTGAAATAAGGGTTTATGAGAAACTACAAGGAAAGAGAAGCATAAAGTTTCAAACAATGCCACAAATGCTTCTGAATAAATGCCAAGAGTTAGAACCCTATTATGTGTATATGAAGATCAGGTCCATAGGGTTTAGGCCATTAAATTTAACATGGCCTTCTTAATTCATCACCTTGTCTTTTTAATTCAATATATTACAATGATCTTAGTAGATTCTGATGATAGTAATAAGAACTTCATATCTTTATCTTTAAGGACCTCCATAAGCCAACCTCATAAAAAGCTTCTGACTTTTTATGGTTTCGATCAAAGAATTGTTTCTTCGGCATTGGTGCACTATGGTACATAACTTATAATAGAGTACTTAATAAAGTTTTGCTTTCAACACTGTGATTTTGGAATCTCAATATTCCATGGCTTTTTACCTGCACTAACTAATATGGGATCTCCTTTAGCTTTTGAATCTCTAAAATCATTGTATGAGCAAGAGCTATAAGAGTGTGTTCTACGTGTGAAGGAAAAATGGAAATTGAAAAAACTGTGAAAAAGATTCTTATCCTCCATTCTCATTCTCATTCTTGATTGTTGTATATGAATTACATATCTGAATTGTTACACTTACAAAATCAGCCCCAAGGTGAAGGGACTAGGGCAGAAAAATCATAAAGAATATTGGATGTGTAATGAAAAAAATGGAACATGAATCATACCACCCTAAAGAATCAATAAATAATGAATCATCAGGCAATAAATAAGACCAATTGATCTACTAATATCCTTGCTTCCAAAGTGGCATGCATTCTACCCCAAAATTATTGCCTCAAAAAATTGGGCATAGATACAAAGGACTTTGTATGCTGAATGAAGTCATTTCCTAGTTTACTCATATCTCTTAGGTTGACGCCATTGCATCAAACCCTTGGAGAAAGAAGTGAAAGAACTAAGGAATGAGCCTTTTGTAGGAAACCCTTTCCTTCCATATAAATGTTTTCCTCCCAAATCTGTGAAAACTGGAGCCATATCCTGACTTCTCTGAATTCTTTCGATCTGAAGAATATACCAAAAATGTTATAAAAAAGATTACAAAAGTGTTTGGTTTCAACAGGACTAGATGGAGTATATATATATTTATATATATATATATATATATATATATATATATAATATAGAGATATATATGTTAGTGTTCTATGGGATCAAACTGTTCTATCTGGTGTCAAAGCTATATAAAATGTTATCCTACCTTAAATATTAATAAATCAACTTAAATAATTTGTGTTCTTTATGGAATATGCATCTATGCTGCTACACAAAACCATTATAACAACAATTCTGCACTTGATCCAATAGGGATATAAGAAATAATGTTTACTGAAGTTGACATAAAGCCTTGACCAACTTACCTTGCTGATTTTTCCATCTTTCAAATAGTATCTAATACCAGACCAATTGATAGATTGAGAGAAAAATGAACGAATTGCAGATATTGGGTATAGGAAATTATCCACCAACATTGCAATAAACACCTGCTCAAAAATAAAATATATAAGTAAAATGAAGTGTTTCACAGTTCACACTGCTTGGCGTTATATTAATTCATGTATATTATTATTCACATATATATTATAATCTTTTTCACACTGATATTCATACAAATTTCATGCAGCTCTTTCTCTATTCCATAGCAACTTTATCTTTTCGATTAACATGTTTAATTCAATATTTGATGTGCCATGGGCTTATGTTAACATGCGAAGTCTGAAAGCATTTATATAGTCATTAACTTTGGATAAAAAAGTAAGAGAAATACTTACAAGACACCAGTTATAGGAAGCAAGGGAAAGTGGGGGTGCCTCAGGGGACAAAACATTACAAAGTTGAACTTCTATTCTTGTCAAATTCCACATTGAAAGAAGCTCAGCAAAGGTGCATGTGGCTAAAATACTTGCCAGTGATAACCCTGAAAAACAAAGGCAAATTGTCAAGCTTAATGGAAAATTTCATCTCAAAAAATGAAAAGTAGTGTACTCACCACCAGAAATAGTGGTCACTTCTTCAAGTGAGTATCCCTTAAAATAAAATCTGAGAGCTGCAGCAACATGAATCATTGCCATAAAGTATGGTGCTACAAATCCCCATGACAAATAGCAGTGGACAGCAAACAATGCACGGTTCATTATCTGGTTAACTTTTGTTGTATATGACTCCAACACAAATGTTTGTTTGCTCAAATAATTCCAGTACCTGCAATAGGTAAGATAGTTAACAGAGACTATATACAAGAAACTTTAGTTTCAAGTGATTGATAATCACAAACCTTCCGAAATTAAGATCAGTTGCAAGTGGATGAGGAAAGACAGCAACTGGAGGAGAAGTAATTAGCTTTTTGTGAGCTCCTGAAAGTGACAGAATTGAAGTAATCAGGAATGAAAGACTAGGGAAAATATCAAATGAGTGGCACAGTGCACGAGGCTCCCACTTAGTGGGATCTAACGATGATAGATTTATGCAGCCTTACCCTGCAAACGGAGAGACTATTTTCCAGGGAAAAGATCAAATAATTGCACAAAAAGAATAAGTCTATGATAGTTGAATTGCTGAAACATCATTGCACTTCAGTTTGAAAAAGGAATAGAAATGTGAATTTTTATATTTAAAGAGGTGCATGATAGACAAAATATGACTAAGCATTAAACAATTGCAAGGAGGTAACAAAGCATTGGTCTAGTGGTGTAAGGACCCACTAGATTCGACGATCGACTAAAAGGTAAAAAGTTTGATTTCCGAGAGTGACACTTGTTAGGAGAGATAACCATACATTCTAAAATGAATTAGTTCTTTACTCAAAAAAGGTAAGAAGATACAAATGAAGATCCTCTATCCTCATTGGCATCCCCACGGTTTCCCATACCAATCAAAATTTGTTATTTTATTGAGAAAAAAGATTATAAAAATTTAAAATAATATTTTTATATTATTTGGTGTTATTCTATTGGATAGAGACATAGAGACAAAGTCCTCTTGGAACAGAGTATCTTTGTTCAGAAGATACCAAAAACAAAACAATTACAAGGAAAATTGATTTTCAGAAAGTAACATCTTACTACTTAAAAACCAGCTTCTTTATGAATCAATAATCATTATTTTCATTGAGCAATGTGGATAAAAACTGCTATATGATTATGATTCTTGAAGTGATTAATTTAAACTTACCAGCTATGGCTGCAAGAGTCATATCATCAGAATATCCACCATCTCTAAGTCCTGAGACTACACCACAGTTATCTTGCCTAAAGTCATTAGCATGCATCTGAAGAAAAACTTAGTAGTTAAAATATAAGCACTTATAATATAAGTACTTTTATGAACCAAAAAGGATAAACAAAAGGTAGAAGCTACTTGCCATCATGCACCCTCCCCATAGAAAGAATGTTTTCCCACCAGTGGCAAATCCCATTGAACAAGGCTGTTAAAATAAATTAAATAGAATGACAACAAAATCAATTGAACAAGTATAGTTCAAACATATTGATATAGATTATTTCAGAATCCTATATTAAAACCCATCATTTCTAGTCCACTGTCAAGATCGGGTCACGACCCGATCTCTCGACATGGACCGCCAACACTTAGAAGGTTTAAAACAAATGGACAATGTGAACACCCGATTTTGTACGACTAACAATAAAAAACGAGAGGTCGTTGTGTACCATATGGTATTCATATATGCAGTAACTCCCTAGACTTCCAGATGGAAGATCAAGAGGGTATCCAGTTTGAATAAATATCTGATAAGAATCAAAACAGTTAAGTACATAACCAAATAATTCCAAGCAACTGAAACCATAAATATTCCAAATAAACACCTTAGAAAAAGAACCACAAGAAACAAATTTTCATTTTTTTGAAGTTAAATACCTCAGGGTTCTTTTCCATCTCACGAGTGAGTGTGCCAATTGATCCAGGATGTAGCCTAATATCATCATCCAAAAACAACACATATTTGCTCTCTTTATGCATTGCCTCCACTCCAACCTGTTCAGGTTCCAAATACTATGTAATAATAGTGTAGTTGTAAAATTCATTTAGCAAAGTCCAAAGTTTAGAAAATGCAGGTCCTTCATATATACATGTATTGCCTAGAAAGTCTTATATAGATTATGATTTTCAAGTTTCCAATATGGTTAGATCTATCACCATTTTAAGCATAGATTTATATTATTCCAATAAAGATGAAAAGACTAAAGTTTGAAATCAAGTATTGGTTGTGAAAAAACTAGGAAAATATGTTGAGAAACTTTCATACCAATTGATTGTGAATTTTTTGGCTACAAGTTGTTGACAAACCAGCTACAACAATCCTAGCATCAACAGAACCCTGCATGCATTAAACAGGCCACAAAGTTAGCAACATTCAGGCGAGATTATCGACTAGTCGAAAAAGCACAAAACAACTATAGCATGCAAGGGCACCAAAACAATAGAATCAGGCCTCACTATGAAGTTTTATTTGTACCTCAAATTCTGATATTAGCCTTGATACAGGGAGGTAAGCAGGATCATCAGTACTTTCTACCAATAGAAGAAATTCTAGAGGACCACCATAAAGAGATGTTAACTGCATTTGTAAAAGAACAGAATCATAATAACAAAGATTTCCTATTAAATGTAGAAGCTTCAGAATCATAACTCAAACAAATGATGTATTATGCTCTATACCTGAGTCCTCCAGTTATGTAGATTGTGTTCTCCAAACCCTTTTAAGGGCATAATTACTGTTACTCTTGGTAGATTGATCTGGTTTGAGTGTTCAAGTTCATTAATATCATCACAAATGAAAGCAAAGTTATTGCCATTTTGCATACTATTCTGTATTCTTTTTATTTCCCTGTTCCTGTAAGGCCAAAAAAAATGCTGTAAAATTTTCATTGACAAATAATAATGAGTTTCTTTCATAACTTTGTTTAACATCAATGAGTACCTAACATAAGCAGCACAAGCCCACCCAAAAGCAAGGATTAAGCAAATTAAACATCCCTGCATAGAAATCATAAAAGTGAGGTTTGTATGACACAGTACATGTTACATTATAAATATCATATATACATAATATATACTTATCTCTATCTTTCTCTTACTTTTATTTCCTATATATATAAAAGTACATACATTTATTTGTCCCATTGTTGTAAAAAAACCATATTCCTTGAAAAAAAGCTCATTTTGGGAAAAGGGGTGGTTGAAAATTGAAACTTGTTATACAAGAAACAATGAAAAACAAAGGGATGAGAAATGCAGAACCTGTATCTGAACAAAAATGTATAAAGGTGAAGAAAAGGTTGTGCTAAGAGAGAAAAGGAAGGAATCAAGAGACTCAAAGGAATTCATAGTTATTCCCCTTGTTTCTCTCTTCTCCTTTTTCCCTCTTGTTCTTTGTTCCTTTTCAGAAACTCTAATTCTCACAACACAATGTTTAATTTATTTATTTTTCTAAGCCTATTTTGTATTCCATTTTTTCACCACAGGCCACAATTCATCACAACATAAACCACTCTTTCTCTATATCCATATCTACCTCTAATTATTAGTGTAACATAGGCTCAAGCTTAAAATAGAAGAGAAGGGGAGTGACCGTTGGATAAGTAGTTATTTATAGTTATTATGGTATTGTTGTTATTATGAAACTATGTACCATGTTGAGAAAAGGAACACTAGATACTAACAATAACATGGTTTGGTGCAAGGTGTCACATGCAGATTTGGAGACATTAGAATAGAGAAATGCTTCTCAGTCTTTCATTTTCTGTCTCTTTTACAGTAGAGAAATGTTTTATGTAAAAGGGTTTTTTTTTGTTGTGATTTTCATATATAGATAAAAGATAAAAAATAAGTAATAGAGAGAGATAGAAATAAATTTAATTTTGCTAGAGAAATAGCTAAAATTTAGTTGAACAGATATAACTGTTTATATTATTAGCTTTTTTAAATTCTTTTTAGGCTAAAGTACAAAACAAAAGGCCACCAAATCCACCAAAGTTTGGAGCTATGGTTCAATTAATTAAATTGACTTAATTGATTGTTTAATTGAGTTGAAGTGGAAAACATAATAAGAAATTATCAAACTACAGTAGCTGATTCATGATCTGATAGGTAGAAGACTACTAGCTTCAAATCAATTTTAAAACATTAATTTAGAGCTTGGGAATGTTTATTGATTTGTATATGTGAATAAAAAATGATAGATAAATTCTTTATCATTTGATTCCTAACACTTTTTTAAGAGCTTCACACTGATTCTGTTTATAAAGAAGGAAATGATAACTGCTTAACTTTTTTCCTTATTTTTGTGTTCTTTTCTACCATGGTACCAAACATAGCACTAAAGGAATAACATAAGTTTGTGAAAGTCTTGTATTGTTTTCTTTTTTCTTGGTTGAATAAGTATGGTGGAAAGCTCACATATGGTTTAACTTTCAACAAAGGAGTGCTGATTTCTTCTTGACATAACTATATACTATATGATAAGCAGAAGACTAGAACTTTATTTAAAGAAAGAGTAAACATTTAAGTCTCTCCTACTTTTTGATTGTTTGGTTTATATCAAAATTGAAAAATCTAAAATGATTTTAATTTTTTTTAAATATGGATCAAATTAGTTATTTTTATCATGTTTTATAATATTTAATAAAGATTATTTTGACCCATTTTAAATTTTTGGAACTATTTTAAGTTTTTCATTTTTTTAAAGAACCAAACTAGTAAGATAAAAAAAAACATGAAGTATCACCATTATATTGTTGGTGATTAATGTCATTTAAATGCTTTTCTATGACTCATGTGCTATCCGGGGATGTGGGTCAAAGTTTTATGTGTGAAAGCAGAACTCAATTTTCTAATCAGAACAATGGAAACTTTGGTTTATCTTATAAGCAAAATGAATCTAGAAGAGGCATCTTATATCTCTCACACTTGTATCAATCTAATGTGTCTATAGGGTGTCCTATTTTTCATTTTTTTGTGTTAAAAATAATTTTCCTTAGTTATCTTGATATGTTCAACTTTCTAATAATTTGTAAAAGAAGTGATGATAGATTTGTACTTCTGATTCATTGTTTGAGTTAGATCAAAAAGCAACTTTTGAATTCCGACTAGTGTCTCATTCCATGTCTTAAGCTAATTAGATCGCTACTTTTTATTATTTTTTTCTTTTGTTCACGTGTCAATATGTGATTGATTTATGACAAAAAATGAGACGCCGTTAGAGAGGTGATCTCCATCCCATTGAATAGTCAAGTATGCAAAAAGCCAACAGCTATGAACTTTTCTGAGTATAAAACCAAACATTTGCATTGAATACTACAAGTAATATTTCTTATCCCTTATTACAAACTAATTCATTTACAATATACAAACACTAAAAACAAGACACACTCAAACAAAACATGACAACATTAAACCAAACATGTCTTAAATCACCATTTTACTCTCTTCTAGCTTTCTTCATCATTATCAGCAATGCAAACTCTCAGTCTCAGCTATATGATCAAGAACATGCAGTTCTTTTGAAGATAAAGCAATACCTTAAAAACCCTTCTTTCCTTAGTCACTGGATCTCATCAAACTCCTCACACTGTTCTTGGCCAGAGATCACTTGCATCAATGGCTCTATCACTGGACTTGCTCTTGTTAATACTGATATCAATCAAACAATACCAACTTCCTTATGTGACCTCACAAACCTTACACATGTTGATTTCAACTTGAATTATATTCCTGGAGAGTTTCCAATATATCTCTACAACTGTTCCAAGCTTCAGTACTTGGACCTCTCAATGAACAACTTTGTTGGTATTGTTAGAATATCTATCTCAGAACTTTTCAGGACAAGAATATGTATCAGCAACCTTTTTTGGAAAGTAGGATAAATTATAGGAGCAACCTTTTTTTAGATTTAACTAGTGTTTTAAATCGTGGTCGAGATTGCAGTAGCAGTTACTATGATTGCAGCGGTTATGGTGTGAATTTTTTTTTTAAAAGTATTTTTGAAATTGATTCAGTCCAATTAGCCTAATTGTGGTTGTGTTGTGGCACAATGCAGTCACATTATTGTAATTTAGTGTCACACTATAATTGTGTTGTTATGCGGTTGCAACGGTCATGACAACCACAATATTGTACGTGACTAGCTGCATCGGGTGATGCAGTCTGCAATTTAAAACAATGCCATAACCTTATTGATATTGTCTTTTGTTTCTCTATATTTTCAACAGGTAAGATACCTGATGACATTGATAGCTTGTCCAATTTACAGTATCTGAACCTTAGTTACACCAACTTCACTGGTGACATTCCTTCCAGCATTGGAAGGTTAAAGGAACTGAGACATCTTCCACTTCAGTATTGTTTATTCAATGGAACTTATCCTGATGAGATTGGCAATTTGTCCAATCTTGAAACCTTGGATTTGTCCTCTAATTATGAACTCCCTTCTTCGAAGTTGCCGTTGAGCTGGACCAAGTTGAACAAATTGAAGGTCTTTTATATGTATGGCTGCAACTTGGTTGGTGAAATTCCTGAAAACATTGGAGAAATGGCAGCTTTGGAGAAATTGGATATATCACAAAACAGTTTAACTGGACACATTCCAAGTGGCTTGTTCATGCTGAAGAATCTGAGCATACTCTATCTTTTTCAGAACATTCTTTCCGGGGAGATACCTGGTGTGGTTGAAGCGTTTAATTTGACTATCGTTGATCTCACAAACAATGATCTTACAGGGAAAATACCAGATGATTTTGGAAAGCTACAAAAGTTAACAGGCTTGAGTTTGTCACTGAATAAGTTATCAGGGGAGATACCAGAAAGTTTAGGCCTTCTTCCATCTCTGATCGATTTTCGCGTCTTTTTCAACAATTTATCAGGTACTCTTCCTCCTGACTTCGGTCGCTCCTCAAATCTAGGATCCTTTGACATTGCTTCCAATAATTTATCAGGAAAGTTACCAGAGAACTTATGCTATTATGGAGAGTTACTTAAGTTAACTGCTTATGACAATAATCTCAGTGGTGAGTTGCCAGAATCATTAGGAAACTGTAGTAGCCTGCTTGACTTAAAACTCGATAATAATCGGTTTTCTGGTGCCATTCCTAGTGGTCTTTGGACATCTTTCAGTTTGATGAATTTTATGGTAAGCCACAACAAGTTCACTGGTGTGCTTCCTGAAAGGTTGTCATCAAATATTTCGCGCTTTGAGATTAGTTATAATAACTTTTTCGGTAGAATTCCTGCTGGAGTATCCTCCTGGACAGGTGTAGTAGTTTTTGATGCCAGCAAGAACTTCTTCAATGGAAGTATTCCACAAGAGTTAACAATTCTTCCCAAATTAACCACTCTTTTGCTTGACCAGAACCAGCTCATAGGGCCACTTCCATCAGAAATAGTATCATGGAAGTCTCTAGTAACTCTAAATTTAAGCCGGAACCAACTCTCCGGACAAATCCCTGATGCAATTGGCCAGTTACATGTCCTTAATCTGCTTGACTTATCAGAAAATGAATTCTCTGGCCAAGTACCTTCAAGATTTCGAAGACTCACCAATCTCAACCTATCTTCCAATAACTTGACAGGGAAGGTTCCAAGTGAGTTTGAAAATTCGGCATATGCGAGTAGCTTTTTGGACAATCCTGGCCTTTGTGCTGATACACAAGCACTGAACCTTACCCCGTGTAATTCTAGCACTCCCGAAAGTTCAAGCAAGGACTCATCTCGGTCTCTAGCTTTGATTATAAGCCTTGTGGTAGTAGCCTTCTTACTGATTTGTTCGATGTCATTCTTGATTATCAGACTATGCAGAAAAAGAAAGCAAGGACTTGATAACTCATGGAAGCTCATTTCCTTTCAGAGGCTGAATTTCACTGAATCAAACATAGTGTCTTCAATGACAGAACATAATATCATTGGAAGTGGTGGATATGGTACAGTATACCGCGTCGCTGTTGATGGTTTAGGCTACGTCGCTGTGAAAAAGATTATGAATAACAAAAAGTTAGAGAAGAAACTAGAGAGCTCTTTTCATGCTGAAGTTAAAGTATTGAGCAATATTCGTCATAACAACATTGTAAAGTTGTTGTGCTGTATCTCCAATGAGGAGTCTATGCTGCTTGTATACGAGTATCTCGAGAATCGTAGCCTAGATAGGTGGCTGTACAAGAAGAGTAAGTCAACATCAAATGTTTCGGGTTCAGTCAATCATTTTGTCCTTGATTGGCGAAAGAGATTGCGAATAGCCATCGGAGTTGCTCAAGGTTTGAGCTACATGCACCATGATTGCTCAACACCTATTGTTCATAGAGATGTGAAAACAAGCAACATCATTTTGGATTCTCAGTTCAATGCAAAAGTTGCTGATTTTGGTCTGGCTAGGATGTTGATCAAGCCTGGTGAACTTGAGACCATGTCAAATGTGGTTGGCTCATTTGGTTATATTGCTCCAGGTGAATGACATACTAATCTTCTTCTTGCTTACTAACAAATATATATTGTCTTTATTATATTCTATCTCTTTTTCCATTCATAATAACCTTAATGGATTTGGATTCTCCACATTCAAATAAAGTGATAGTCACTGCATTCAAATTTTAACTGCATGAAATCTCAACCTCCTGAAAAATTAAAGAAACACATGGTTCAAATGCTATCAACACATAGATTCCTGGCTTCGAGTATAGTCATAGTCGCCGAATTCAATGAATCCAACAGCTAGTAGTGTTTGAACCACGTGCTTCTTTAATTTTCTAAGTGTTGTAAAAGTATTTTGGAAGGTTGAGATTTCATGAAGTCGAAAATTGACTGCAGAGAATCCAAATCCATCGAATGAGTGACAGGTTTTTTGAGCCATGTGTCTCTTTACTTAAGGTTGAGATTTGGAACAAGAGAAAATTTATTACTTGACATTACTCAACTCTGCTAGTGTCATATTTTTGTGAATTTAATGCATGCCTAGATACATGCATGATCATGACTATTCATACACCAATGAAATCACTCTAAATGCTATTATAGCAGTGTTCTAGTAAATACATAACCTTTCAATTTTCTATATTATTTCTAACATTTTCATACTTGAATGGTAGAATATGTTCAAACTACAAGAGTCAGTGAAAAGATTGATGTATTCAGCTTTGGTGTTATCCTATTGGAACTAACAACTGGTAAAAAAGCTAATAAAGGAGATGAACATTCATCTCTTGCAGAATGGGCATTGCACCAAGTTCAAGTAGGAAGCAACATAGAAGAGCTTCTAGACAAAGAAGTAAAGGAACCAAGTTACTTAGATGAAATGTGTAATGTTTTCAAACTTGGTATAATGTGTACTTCAACATTTCCATCTAATAGACCTTCCATGAAGGAGGCTTTGCAAGTATTACTTAGGTGTGGAGAATCATTATCAAATGGAGAGAGGAATATTTGTCACTATGATGTTGTTCCTCTTCTTAGAGATTCAAAGAGGGAGTGTAGGTTGGATGTTGAAAATGATAGCTAGATAGATTGGTGAGGTAGATAAGTGGTTTATGTTGTATATCATTTTTATCCGGTTTGGGCTTAAAAAGAGAGTTTGTCGCGACCCGTTTTTTGGTTGGAAGGCTGATTCTGTGACTTATATCATAGAATTGTGAGTAACTATTGAACTTGTTTTGAAGGAGGTTAATGCCAATAATATTGTAGATAGAATTACAGTGAAACATAGACGTAGGGTAGCAGGTTTAATTAGAATATAATGCTGTATAACTATTATGCCTAGTCCTTGCATTTAATACTCATTATATAATAAATCTTGTCTTAAAATTTCTAACAAGCATATGCACTCAACCATACATACATGTTTCATGGTTCATTATATGATGCATCACTTGCCATATAGTGCTTAATGTACCACTTTAATTTTATTTGTGAAAGCTCACTTAATGTTTAATAGAATGTTATGTTAGAGAGTATTTACTCCAAAAAAAGTCATTGATCATGTTCTGGTTTCTCATTTAGTAACATCATAAAAAAATTGAAATAGAGAAATTATAGCTACTATATAATATAATGAAAGTATACAAAAGAGAACTTCAAGATTTGGCTTTTCCATCTTATTTGATAGAAATGCAGAAAGGTTATTAACAAAGTTGGCATCTAAAATGAATAGTCTTCAAGTCAGAATTTGAGTCCATGAAACTCATGAGACTTCTGTGTAAACTACATAGAATAGAGCATGAAATGGACCCATGTAAGGTGTAGTTACAAGTAGGGATTTTTGCACCAAATTTGAAATAGAGGTCCACTTGCTTTTCACATTTGGTGCATAAATATATGTACAAGTAAATTTTATTAAAAAATAGAGGTAATGAAAGTACCCCCATATACAAATTAATACAATTGAGAGTCAGCACAATTATATACCCAATCTGCTATTACTATAAACCATTTCAAAACAATTCCCGGATACTGCAATATGTAAATTCACTTGCAATACATTATAAACAAAAAATTGAATTAGTATTCCTTCGAATCAATACATGGATTTTTCTTTGATCCAAAACCATGACTTGAGTTTTACCTCATCCACAATTTCCTTCATAGTCGTGTTCTTGTTGTTGTTGCGTTCCTACTAGTCCAAATTGTCCGAATTCCAACCATCTATATCATTGTCAAAATATTACACAAACATTTTGTCTTCTACTAGTAAGGAATATTGTAACATATACTCATTTCTTGATGATGGTAATAGTGAATCAACAACCAACCATTGGTAAAGTCACTGCCATGCCAGATACAAAAATGACATGAGAAAAATAAATGATCCACATATTTATCCTAAGTATGACACCAAATGTATCAAATTTTGACCCCAGTTTAGTTAATAGATATATTATATGATTATTGATGGACATTAATATCCTATTAAATATATTGATTACATAATATACATAAAAAATCATGTCACTGATGGCTATAAAAATAGGAAGGTTATTGGAATTTGAAATTATGTAAAACATAGAATGACTCGGTGAGTGGTGCATACACTGAAGCATAAGAGTGGGGTATATAGTGATAGATTCAGAAGAAGTAATGATATATACGTTTTTATGGCATTACTGAATGTATCCTTTACTCTTTTTGGTAAGGAACTAATTATTTTTAGTGTATGTAATTGTCCTTAAGTGTTATTCCAAGAATCGAATTATTGGTCTTTTGATCATCCTGTGATCTAACGGAATCTTATACCACTATACTAGTGATATATAGATTTGTAAACAGTAAGGTGGTCATCATCACTGTATACTGAATACCCCTCGTGCATGCACTATGTGCTTCTGAAAATAGAGACAGTACCCTATCTTGTTTGCCCTAAGTACCTCTCCTCCTCTCACTCCACTGTGATATCAATTTGGTCTCTTCTGAACAGACCCTTTCCTTGTTTCCTTTCTGGCCTTCATTATCTGCATCATGGGGACACAATCCAACTACTTCTTCTACATTTTTGGATTGGACCACACTCTCCATTTTATGCTAACTTGTCTCTTCCTTTTTCATTCCAGTTTTGGGTATCAAAGATAACATTATTTCAGTTAACTTATTATACTAGTACGAACTCATTTCATTAATGCAATGCTTGGCATATATACAGATATTATTTACTAGGATAAATTTGTGTATTATCTAAAAGTTAGTGCAAGTGCTCAACTAATAACACCTTACAAAAGTTTATTATCAACTATTTTTTGGGTATAACATTCTATATTTAGACAACACAATATAAACTAATCTGTAACAGAACCACAAGTACTAAGAAATTATTCCTACAAAGTTTATCAATCTTGCTTTAAGTTTGGAAATAAAGCATGTACTATTTGTTAGAAGATAATGATTCCAAAGGGGTGAACATGTTCCACAGAATACTTCAATGGAGGAGGCAGCACAATGAGAATCATGCATGTTAACTGTTTTTGACTTGTTTTTTCCTCCTTTTTCTCTCTTATATTTATGGATTTGACCCATTAGACATAGGTGGTGGGGTTCATATTAAAGAAGCCTTGTGTCCCCCCTCTTTATGTGGACTTTGCAGAAAGACACAAGGAAGTGAAAAACCAATTGGCAATATAATATTAATCATATATCATGCATTAAAGTTAGCATTACATTGAATAACAAAAAAAGAAGAAGTTGGAATTACATTTGAGTTTCAAGGAAGTGATGTTAGAAAGTGATTCTAAAATTACTATAAACGTCATGCAGCATGGTACCTTTCCCTTGAGCCATACATAATTTTATACGTTCCTTGCATCCATAATTTCACTTGTTATCCAGTATTATCGGCTTGTTTCCATGAAAGGAAAATAAAAATTTAATACTCTATCGAATTATCAAACTTAAATAAAACATAAATCTTACTTTAAAAATTAATTTGTCTAAATAATAATATTGTGGACCATCAAACACTTAAATAAACTATTATATATGAGGCTGTTTTGAGCTTATAAATATTGAGTTCAAGTTCATGAAAGAGAGTGCACTTGTTCTTAATCATTTGTCTATCTAACCACTATGAGCCTTCCTTTGCAGCAGAGAGGAAATGGAGTAGAAAGAGAATGAGAGAAGAGAAATTGGAGAGAATGGTTCTCTTTCTCTCCTTTGGTTGAGGAGAGAGAATAAAATTTATGTGGAGCCCACCAAATTTTCTTCATCTCACATGTGAAGAGAAAATGGGGGAGGAAGAGCGGAGGATTTTGGACAAAGATCACTTGTTCCAAAATATTTTTGTCTTTATATTCTAAGCTAATTACATTGAACCAAATAATATAAAAAAATATTTTATTTTTTTAGGATTTCTTTTTTTACTTAGGTGTCACTTTTTAATTAAATTGGTATAGAAATGAGACACCAAAAGTGGGACAGGTGATCTCTGGAAGTTTAATCACTCATTTATCTTCTTTTTCTATACAACCGAACAACACTAAATTTTACTCTTTCTCACATCTTTCTCTTCACTTTCTTTCTTTTCACTCTCTTTCTCACATATTTCTCTCCTCTTATTTTCTTCCCTCACATAAAAAAATACAAAATCATCATCATCAACTACTTTTATCCTCCATAACAAGCTTCTATATTGCAAAAAAAAAAAAAAAAGAGAGAGGTGAAGAAAATAATAGTAATTCATATTTCTTCTTTATATAGAAAAATAAAAAATATCACACCATCCATTCATATGAAGATCACGTTTCTTCATCCTCAACATTAGTCAATGGCTCTTTCTAACCGTCTGATACATCATCAACGGATGTTAGTAACTGGGCCCGGCGGGCTTGGTACTCCCAATCGGTGGTCCCTACCACATATAGCATGAGGCCCGCGCAACAAACCTGGGCCGATAACAGGCCCATCCAGAGCCCACGGAACCCAATGTCCAGCCAGAACCCAAGCCCAACCGCCACGGGCATTCCAACGAAATAGAACGCAGCCATGTTCACGTTCGCCGCCACGTTCGGCTGCGCCGTCCCCCTCACGACACCGCATCCCACCGTCTGCGGGCAGTTTCCGAGCTCGCAAAGCCCGAGAATCGGCAATGCCGCCGCCGTCAACTGCAAAATTTCCTTATCTCCTGTGAACATCCTCCCCCACCGGTTCCTCATCGTCAAAGCAAAAACCACCGCCGTGAATCCCATCCCTCCGGCGAAAAACACCGCCACAACAGCCGACAACCTTGCCCGGGAAGGACGATTAGCACCGAGCTCGTTCCCGACGCGCGTGGAAACAGCAAACCCTAGCGATGAAGGAAAAACGTAAATCAACGACGTCGTTTGAATCAACACTCCCATGGCCGCAACGGTTGCGGTAGGGTCCACAAGTATCCCACACATCACGATCATAATCTCATACCACCACCACTCCAAGCAAACGGAAACGCAGCTCGGCGCAGAAAACCGAATCAACGGCTTCCATCCACTGAAACACTCACGGCTCGGATTCTGCCACGTGGCGCCATGGATCCCGCTTATCCACAGATACGCCACCACCATAACCAAAATAGAGAAATTCGAGGCGGCAGACGCGGCGGCGACGCCAGCAACGCCGTGTTTCATTAGTAAAAAGTTGAACGGTAAATGAATAACTGTTCCAGCGAGAGATGATAACGTAACAGGGTGGGTGACGTTTTGTGCGCGAAGGTAGACTCTGATTGGTTGAAGGAACGAGTTGGTGACAAGGTCAGGGAGTAAAAAATAAAGATATGTTTGTGCCAGGGTACTAATCTGGTGCGGTTGGTGTAGGAGGAGTAAAATTTTAGACATGTTGATATATAGTAATGTAATAGGGATACAACATGTTAAGAGAAATATGATACAACGTTGTAGAGTTAAGGATAATAGTTTAGGACGTTTAGCCCCAAAGGCTTGAGAACATAGTGGTTCCATTCCAAGAGAGAGACCTGAAAGGATTGAGTAACCAGTAATGTTTGCAAAGGCTATGGCTAATGACCCTGCTGCTAGTTCTAACTCACCAAGGTGCCCAAGGAAGAGCATTGATACTATAGAACGTGTGTAGAAAATGAGAGCTGTTAGTGCTATTGGGAAGGCTAGAGATAACAGAGATTTAGCTTCTGTTATTATATTGGAGAGAGTTACTAGCTTTTTTGTTTGTGTTTGTTTTTCTGGGTCAATGAAGGTGTAGGGTGAAGATAAGAGTTCATCTGTTTTTGTTCCCATCATAATGGTGGTGCTACTAGCATTAGTAGTATTAGTAGTGCTACTCTTTGATTCAATCATGTTAATTAGCCTATTTTTTAAATATGAATGTATATATACTGTTGTTGGAGATTTGATACAAGAGGATGATGTTAGTAATGAATGGTTTGTTTGGTTTAGAATGGGGTTGTTTTGTCTCACAAAAGTGGTGTTGAAGAGATACTCTTGTAAAGAGTACTCTTGTTAGAGAATGGGATAGAGGAAAGTGATTAGTGTGTGGGATTCATGAAGATATGAGAAGGATATGGGCATGTATAAATAGAGGTATATCAAGCTTGATTTTCCTGTTTGAAATATGTGATTATTTTTCATCCCATTTGCTTCAGTTTAGGAGTGAAAAAAGGTTGACATATCAATTATGGTATGTTTTGTTCTGTACGCATGATTTGACATCTTATCCTCAATTGATTTTTTTACCCCATAAACTTTTTTTAGAAAACAAAAATATGAACTTAAGTTTGAAAATGTTGTTAATCTCTTATTCAGGTGACTTGATACAAAATTCCATTTCAAGAAATGTAAAAAATATGTCGAACTGGTCAGCATATTAGTATATTACTGATTGGAACAATTCCCAACAATAATGAAAATATTCTCGGTATTCTAATATTTGCTCATAAAGCATTATTTATCTGTTTGCCATTTGATTACATCTCACATACAAAAATCTTTAATTTAAAGCTTTAATATTATTATTTTTGATAAACAAAGGATTCAATAAAAATGCACAAGGGTAATTTACCCCAATTACAAAGTGAACACAATCAAGAGTAGTTATTACTGTAATTAATATAAGACCAAGGGTGTCAAATCCATGATATTAACATAACTAACATCTTTGTCAACAAAGATTATATCATTTATTATGAGCCAAATGGACCATAGGAAGTAAACCATTTTATTATATATTATAACTAAAGCTTTAATGTTTTAGTATTAAGGTTCAAGTACTTCTACAAATAAATTATGTTACTATATTATTATCATATCTACCCATAACGGATATCAAGCTAATTTGAGACAGTAGATTCCATTCCTCACTGCAGTAGCTGTTGGGTCCTAACCAGACTTGTCTGCTCATGATTCATGAATTGAGTTTAAACCAGAGATAGCAAAAAAGAGAACTTCATATGATTGAATTTAGGAATTGCAATAAATACTCCACCCATTCCTTCATAATTGGCATTTTTTTTAAATTCTTTTTATTTCTTTATAAGTGTTGTTTTCAAATATTTATTTACTATTTTTATAATTTAATTGTTCCTCTTCTTATCACAAACATTTTCAAAATAAAATATTATTTGAAATCCCAATCATGTAGAAAATAATTCATTAATTAACTGATAATGTAAAAACTGAAATTAAACTCTAAAAAATTGGGAAGCCAGGTTGCTACTAATTTGGTCTTTTGGGAACAAGAATTTAATATCCCAAATTATATCTCAAACTAATGAGAATATATCATTTTAATAAAAAACTTAAAATTTATTATCTATTTTCTATTTGTTCTTTAATATCATTTGTCGATGATATGATTTGAGACAACAAATCCTTAATTCGTTATGGACTGTTGGAGTTGGAGTGGACCCGAGCAACAAGAAAAGAAATTGTCAGCAAAAGCAACATCAAACTAAATTTGGGGAAGTTCCATGTCATTTGTCAAAACTAGCTTCCATGGTCTGGTTTTTAACGTCCCAAACACTATTTATTTTTGTTTGGTTTGGTTAATTCTCACAAACTCTAGTTCCACGTCACTATTCCTCACCTCCATCAGAAACAACCAGCACAACACCACAAATCTTGTATCCCTACTTCACGACTCTGTGGTGAGCAATTCATACGATTTAAAATAAAGAATAGAGTGGAATATGATTTAAAATATACTTTGTGATAATAGATCTTTTGTCATCCTACAAACTCTAAAAAGTAATAGTAATGGTATCCAAAAAAATCATTGAAATATACCATGTGAATATGTTATGGTTAGGCCAAATTCAACGTGCTAATTAAGATTAATTACCTTAACAATAAATAGGTTATGTTATTGCGTGATTGGAGTGAGCATGGTCAGGTTGGGTCGGATAAGGCTAATATCTTACTCAACCCTAAATATTATCTGAGTATAATTTTTTGAACTCAAACTTAGATTCAGACTAATCTGACCCCGAATGTCAACCAAATTAGCTTTTGAACACGAATTCGGCCTAGACCTGATTAAATACATTTAGACAAAGTTTTCACAATATTTATTATTATTTATATATAATTTGATTTATGAAATGATATATATGCTAATATTTTGTTAATCATTTATATATACAATATAAATGATAAGAAAACTAGATAATCAATAATATATGAAATGATATATACATTGTGGCAATAAAACAATTGTACAAAAATATCCTAAATAACTAACAAAAACAATTGAAAAAACACTGATGTGAAACTATATTAATAGATAAGTTGTGCACTACCTACTCTACGCCAAATAAATATCATTACTCTGTATACAATTGTATATATACATACAAACATGAGAAATAAGTGATCATATGTCAGGTTGGGCTGAACCATGTTTGTCCCTTACTCAATCCTAAATATTGTTCGACTTTAGTTTTTGAACCTGAACCCAAACGCGATGAAACCAAATATGTTTGAATCCAATCATGATCAGACTAAACCAAGAGATATGTAGGATCGGGGTCCTCACCTTATTGCATGGCAAGTGGTAGACATTAAAGAGTGAGAGATAGATATGAAATATATGAACATGAATGTGTGGTGTTAGGATTGGATTGGATTTTTGTAAAGTTAAACTTGAAAGAGTGGTCTCCAAGAGTTGGCTCACATCACATGGGAGAGTGCCCAATATACGGAGGCTGTGAGCTCCCATTTTCACAACATATGGTTTGAAGGAAACATCCCCTTATCCATTTGTCAATCATAATTGTTGCTTCTCTTCATTTCTCTTTCTTTCAGTCTCTGTCTTGTTGAGTTGTTCTCCTTAACTTTATGTCTCTGTACTATTACTGCATGTGCATTTAATATTATTGGGACAATATAAAGTACTATACATACTTACAAACACATTAGAAAGTGGTTAAATTCATGGTCCCTACCTCTTAGGGTTAAAATTCATGTTGTGATAAGTGTAGAGTATTATGTTAGAGTTCATGATATTGATCAATTGTTATATGATATTTAGCAAAATTATGCTTCATATCGTAATAATTAGTTGGAACCACATCCATAAGATAGTATCAGATCAAAACAAATTCCTAGTGCACATGATGAAATGCAATGTTGTTGTGCCTCTTTATTTCACTGCCCCAAAAAACTCTCCTCCACCCTCGGAACCTAGCACTCACATTAATTATTTCATCAAGTTCAATTTAATACTTAAGTTATAGGACTTTTCCCCCTAATATATAGATTAATGTTGAGCTGCACCTTACATCTTTAAGCCCTAACAACTTTCGTCTTAATTTTTTTTCTTTCTGTTTACTCTATTCTAAGCTAGGTTTAACAAGATATCTAGTTATTTAAACCAAAAATGTTAAAGATGCCTATATCATACGGAATCATCCAAGAAATTAAACCACTTGATGAAAGCTTGTGCATTTAGAGCAATAAAGATGAAATTGAGCTTAAAAAAAACCTATATGGTAAAATACTAAGAATGGCGCCAAAATAAAGTTAGATACATTCTTTTAGTCCTACATTTTCATAAAAAGGTGAATACAACCACTATATCTATTGTGATTTAATATATATACACCGATAATAATTATTTTCTATACTGTCAATACATTATTCACCATTCATATGTTAATTATTGTAAATTTCAAATAAAATTAATACAATCAATAATAAATGATATACTGTGAGTGTAAAAAACTTTACAGTAATAGTGTATAGATACTAAGCTCTAGCTAGTAAACCAATTACATATGAGCGGAGATTCACTTACTCCAACCATCCTATGCATCAATTTTATGGACATATAATAATTTAGATGTACCCACTAATTGAAACCATTGGATTTTCCTAAAATTGATGGCAACTATATATATATATATATATATATATATATATAGCTAATGAGATAACATGTTGATGTGGGAGGTTTGAGTTTGGGGAACAAGGTCATTGTTATTGGGCAGTGGGTGGGGTGTGATCCTCCTTAAGAAGTCACGTAGAAATGGAGCATCTTTGTTGGGTAATGAGGAAAGCTAACAAGCTCATTCTTATTCTGCATAGTGAAAGTGCCAAGAACCAAGATTGAATGAAAAATTCAAAGTTGTACTTTATTATTATGATTCTTGATTAATACAAAAGCATAAAGCTACAATATATATAAGATTAAGAGCTTGAAACTAACTAATAATAGAAAAAAGATATAAAAGGGAACTTTAACCAAATAACGGTTAACAGAATTTTGAAAACAGACAAAAAAAGGAAACTGAAAAAACTAAAAACTTCATCTTTATTTCTCTTTGGGCTTGAGTATTGGGTGGACAAACTTTAAAATAAACATTGCATTTTTTAGTTTATCTTCTTGCTATATTTGCTTTTCATATGCACCTGTGTGTGTCTATATCTCTAATATTTATATAAATAATTTTATAAATATATGCAGCAATAATACTATTTTCTTCTTTCATATATGCTTGTCTACGGGAATGTCCAAGATGCATTATTTGGGAAGATAACATTGAAAATTCGCCTCATACTTTTGAATTGACTTCGCTTTTTATTGGTAGGTTTGGACCGACCATAAATGCTCTAAACTATAATGGTGAAATACTATAGATTAAAGGAAATAATGATAGAAATGTAATATGATACTTTTAATGACTATAATATTTTTTCTTGCATCTATAGAATGCTCATGTAACTCCTAATGCCTTTGGTACAATAATAATATCAACGTTTTTGCCAATAAAAAAGTTCAAAACTAACATATTATCATTTAAAAAATGAGGTTATCAAGAAAAAACCCACTTGGATGTCTTTAAAACTCTTATTAAGACCCTAATATGTGCTCATAGAGTTATTCTCATTTGTTTATTTATTCCCATATGTTAGCATGATAAAGTCTAAGAAGTCGTATAACTAGAGTGTAAATTTCTTAAGGGTCTAAACTTAACTCTTAGGAGAATACGAACTTCTAAGGTAAGTAGAAATTAATATCATAGATATACCTCAAAAAAAGTAGGGCACCTTGCAGCTAATCTAAATGCATGTACTTTTCATTTTAACATTATTTTATATTCTTTTTCTTGATGTTTAAGGCTGATTTTCCTTTTCTTTATTTCAGAATACCCTTCCTTACTTGGAATCTATGTTGATATGAATGTGTTGTACATTGTCAAAACTATCAAAGAAAAGAAGAAAACAAAAGTACTTTGGAGTTAGAGACCCACACTCATGTCATATATCCCATGTGGGTTGCATTGGTGCACATGGCCATGACACATTCTTGTCTAAATCACAAGATTGATCAACTTTCTTTAGTTTTCTCAGCCAATTTTAGAGTGTTCATCCTCTATGAGCCCTTTTGCCTAAGCTTCATGCTCTTGGCTTGTCACCCTATATATGCACACTACATTAGGGGTGTTTTTTTTATAAACTATATATAGTATATAAACCAACTAGATATGTATTGTGTCATCACTCATCAGCACCTTCACCACTCATTTCTGAGTAACATTGTGGACTATAACCTGATTATTGAGACAATAATCAGCCTCATACTAGACAATATACTCAAACTAAGATTATCTGTCCCAAAAAGTCTCTGACCCTATGTCTCTATTCAATAGTATGCCATAAAATAATATAAAATATTGGCTTATTTTTTTTATAACTTTTATTTTCCAATTAAATAATGCATTTTGATTGGCTTGGGACACCAATGAAGACATGAGATCTTCATCCCAATATACCCTACCCCAAATAAAAGGCATGTAATTAACAGCTGATTGCTTATTGTTAGACCTTAGAATCATCCTTTAAAAGATGTTGTTAATGGGGCTAATAAATGTGAAACTAATTTCCCTGGACACCTCACCCCACAGAATAATGTGAAACCGATTTCCCAGTCTTGGGGAATGATAATGTTCAATTTGGATTGTTAACATATATCTAAGGTATAAATTCAGTTCGATTTGGATCTGACAAACACAACAAATACACTAACAAACTGAAGAGAAACATAACAAGTACTTAGATCAGATGCATCAAACTGAAGAGAAACCAATATAGCAGCGTCTTCATCACATTCTTCAGCGGCAAGTGGCTAGGTTTGAGGATGAGTGAAGAAAGGGAAGCTACTCTATTCTTGTTGTGGAAACTCAAGTTAAGCAAACTACTTTAAATTTAAAAGTATTATGTTCGAAAAATTAATATGCATGTGCACATATGTACATGTATGCGACAAAAAAAAACTTAATGCATAAACGTACATGTTTGTATGAATGCAATGCAATAAATTTTGAGAACCTAGAGCTCACACAATCACCTAAACAACCACTACAACATTTTTGACCTATGTCAACGGCTGAAAATTGTAGCCATTAGTCAAAAAAATCGTCCTCGTTGCCAAAGGCAACTGTTTTTTAACTGTGGTAGTCTGAGGCGTTGCCTTTTGTTTAGGCCACGGTTTTTTAACTATTGGCAACACCTTTTTAAAACCATTGTCTACTATTTAAATAGGCAATGGTTTATGTGCAATGTTAAAGGTAACAGTTAAAAACCATGATCTAAAAGGAAAGCAGAAAACCGTGGTCGTTGTTGTTTATAGGCAACGGTTTTAAAACTGTTGGCAGTTTGTATACAGGCACTAGTTTGAAAATCGTTATCAGTTGTGTTTATAGGCAACAACTTTTTAAAACCATTGTCTACTATTTAAATAGGCAATGGTTTATGTGCAATGTTAAAGGTAACAGTTAAAAACCGTGATCTAAAAGGAAAGCAGAAAACCGTGGTCGTTGTTGTTTATAGGCAACGGTTTTAAAACTGTTGGCAGTTTGTATACAGGCACTAGTTTGAAAATCGTTGTCAGTTGTGTTTATAGGCAACAACTTTGAAACTGTTCTCATTGTCTATAGGCAAGAAAACCGTTGTCTTTGATCCTATGTCTATTTTGAAAATATATAATCATTGCCTATGCTACACCATATATACAATGTTTAACTACTCTACCTTTTTCTAAATAAATTTGTTCATTTAGAACTTTTATTTTAAGAAAATCATTATTTTTCGATAATACTCTGAGATCAATAATTAATAAGAAATATGAATAAATATTTTTTTAATAGATATTCATAACATTAATTAACCAACTTTTTATCTATTGACACCTAGTTGTTTGGCGCTGAATTAGATTACCCTGAATCATTCTAGAACTACACGACAACCGCATAGGAGTTGCACGACAGTCGCACAGGAACTGCACGACAACTGTACAAGAGTTGCACAATAGTCGCACATGAGTGACACAACAATAATTTCTAGCATATCAGTGACCCAACTACAAAAACGTCATATTTTATATATCATGTCACATAAATTCAGTTTGGTTTGGATGGTTAATGTATATCCAATCACATAATTAGTTCCTAGTTTTTCGCAATGAAATGGGGAGAGTCCACAGTAAAGGTTGCACAATGATTAGTTCCAGTTTTTCGCCCTTTGGTCGACATGTTCTTGTAGTGTCATCCCATTGAACAATGGTGTGATCAGCACCAACTCCATCTACGGTAATGAAGAACTCTGAAGGAGGAATATTAATTTTTGTAAGATAGAACTAGATCTTTGATAGAATTTAAGTTCATCTTGATTGAGAAGATCCACATAAACCAATTCCAGATGTTGATAGCCAATTCAAGAGATCCACATCATTATTTCAATTCCCACATTCAACTAAACTTGACCCATTCGGATCCATTAATAAATGTAAGAGAAGTGAAAGGTTTGGCTCCTTATCATTGAGTTCTTTCGACCACCTTACTCTCCCTCCATTCCTAGCTCCTGATCCTATGCATCTATACTCTCTGTAGAATATGGTCCTGGTGGTGGACCCAACATAATGATAAAAAACATGAGAGAGTATTGTGTGATATATTTTACATAGTATTAAATTAATTATTCACGTGTTTGAATGTGTGATTAAATATATGCTTAAATGTATTTTCTATTAATCAGATATTCAGCTTCTATTTATGTGTAAAATTCATCTCTAATTTTTTAATGAGCCTTTTTTATCCTCGAATTTTTTTTATATGCAACTTTAATTAAGTTTTCATCCAAAAAATTAGGGAAATAACCTACGTGACTCACAACTAGCATAACCACTTCAATTTTATCTTGAGTTAGTTTTTGGGTGGAAACTATAAGATGCATGATCTAAAATTGAATAATTGAAAAGGTTTCATAAGGAACAAAACTGCTCACAATAAAGACCGGAGACAAACTTTGCATATGAATAAGAGTGGAAAGGAATATAACATACCGATGATAATTAGGGTGACCCCAATCATCCCAGCCTTGGGAATGATGATGTTCTCCATATATGTGTAAGCAAATATGACCAAAGAAAAAGGTCCCCAAGTCCTTCCAAAATATATATTTCCCGACCCTATGATCTTAGACTCCACAAAAGACAACCCCTTGTTCTCTGAGCTACTATTCTTTCTTTGAGCAGTTATTACACCTAAATTGTATGCTATCGAACGTATGTGACACCCCTAAATTAAAAGTATAACAAATTTAGTATTAATCACAACACAATATCAAACTCAAATTTCCTTATATATATAGAGAGAGAGAAAGAATATTAGAAGATGTTGACTTAATATATATAGTCTCTCAGTATGAGCTCTAAGCAAGAAAAGGATCCATGCACTATCATGCTCTTATACTAATAAAAATAAACATATAAATTATGGAGAGAAAATATAACCTCAAAGAGAGAGCGTTCATCTCCGAATATAAAATCAACAGAGCCTTCAATATAACAATTCTTGTAGTAATGTCGGTCAAACTTATCAACGGGTGTATCTTGTGCTCCTATGAATTTGCAGCCAAGAAACATTGCCTTATCTCCTGAAATCATAACTGCCACACCTTGTTTTTCATGTGCACCTGGTGGAGGAACAGGAGTCGTGTTCTGCAATCACATTTTTTCATTATAAAATATTCATTCACATATAAAAATATTGGAGTAAAGTAGTTGTATAATAGAGATTATTATAATAGTGATAAGTAATTATTAAATGGGTGGAGAAAAGATACCCCAAACAAGAGAGAAAAAGTGAAATGATGCAAAATTTAGAAGAGAACATAGGAATGGGCTTGTTAACTTACCTTGAATGTAATATTCTTCGCAATGAAATGGGTAGAGTCCAACGTACAGGTTGCACAACGATTAATTCCTAGTTTTTCGCCTTGTGGTCCACGTGTTCCAGCAATGTCACCCCATTGAAGAATGGTATTATCAACACCAACTCTCTCTATGGTAACGAAGGGCTTCGAAAGCGGAATTTTAACTTTATCCCTGTACATAAAATACAATGAGACATTTTTGTTCAAATATTGTTTATCAAAAAATATATGACTATATAATAATACTCAAGTATAAACTCTTGCATGGCCCTTGATGATCACTCCCACAACATTATCTTTTGGAAGGTAATCAACCGCTCCTTGAATTTATCTGAACTATCTCGCATGACGGTTCTTAGAAACATGCAAAGTATGAGGAGTTGATATAGTATTCTTTGCTGCATTAAAAAATGTGTTGAAAAGTGAGTCTACCAAATAATGACAAAGTTAACCCAAACATTTTTAACCTAATTCTATACCACATTTTAAGAACTTGAAGCAATTTCAAAAAGTACCTGAGATCATATGCATCAAACTGAAGAGAAGCCCATATAGCAAGATCTTCATCATATTCTTCAACAACAAGTGGCTAGGTTTCAGGAGGCATGAAGAAAGGGAAGCTACTCTATTCTTGTTCTAGAAACTCAAGTTGAGTAGACTACTTTAAATTTAAAATTATTATGTTAGTAAAATTAAATATAAAGTTGTCAGCCAAACAATGCAAGTAATAATATAATATGCATGTGCACATATGTACATGTATAGGACAACAAAAAAGCTTAGTGCATAAATGTACATGTTTGTATGAATGCAATGCAATAAATTTTGAGAACCTAGAGCTCACACAATCACCTAAACAACCAATTTTTTATCTCTTGACACCTAGTTGTTTCGGGCTGAATTCGATGACCCTCAATCATTCTCGAACTGCACGACTACCACACAGGATTTGCACAACAGTCGCGCAGGAACTGCACGACAACCGTACAAGAGCTGCACAATAGTATCATTGAGTTCTTTCGACCACCTTATTATCCCTCCATTCCTAGCTCCTGGTCCAGTGCATTTATACTCTCTGTAGAATATAGTCCTCGTGGTGGATCCAACATAATGATAAAAAAGCATGAGAGAGTATATGTGATGTATTTTACATAGTATTAAATTAATTATTCACGTGTTTGAATGTGTGATTAAATATATGCTTAAATGTATTTTCTATTAATCAGCTATTCAGCTTCTATTCATGTGTAAAATTCATCTCTAATTTTTTTAAATGAGCTTTTTTTATCCTCGAAGTTTTTTTATATGCAATTGTAGTTAAGTTTTCATCCAAAAAATTAGGGAAATAACCTATGTGACTCACAACTAGTATAGCCACTTCAATTTTATCTTAAGTTAGTTTTTGGATGGAAACTATAAGATGCATTGTCTAAAATTGAATAATTGAAAAGGTTTCATGAGGAGCAAAATTGCTCGCAATAAAGACCGGAGACAAACTTTGCATATGAATAAGAGTGGAAAGGAATATAACATACCGATGATAATTAGGGTGACCTTAATCATCCCAGCCTTGGGGAATGATGATGTTCTCCATATATGTGTAAGCAAATATGACCAAAGAAATAGGTCCCCAAGGCCTTCCAAAATATTTATTTCCCGACCCTGTGGTCATACACTCCACAATAGAGAACCCTTTGTTCTCTGAGCTACTATTCCTTTTTTGAGCAGTTATTACCCCTGAATTGTGTGTTATTGAATATATGTGACACCCTTAAATTAAAAGTATAACAAATTTAGTATTAATCACAACACAATACATTGTATTTTTTGTATCAAACTCAAATTTCCTTATATAGAGAGAGAAAAAGAATATTAGAAGATGTTGACTTAATATATATATATATAGTCTCTCAGTATGACCTCTAAGCAAGAAAAAGGATTGATGTACTATGCTCTTATACTAATAAAAAAATAATGATATAAACTATGGAGAGAAAATATAACCTCAAAGAGAGAGCGTCCATCTCCGAATATAAAATCAACATAGCCTTCAATATAACAATTCTTGTAGTAGTGTCGGCCAAAATTATCATAGAGTGTATCTTGTGCTCCTATGAATTTGCATCCAATAAACATTGCCTTATCTCCTGAAATCATAACTACCACACCTTGCTTTTCATGTGCACCTGGTGGAGGAACAGGAGCAGTGTTCTGCAATCACATATTTTCATTATAAAATATTCATTCACATATAAAAATATTGGAGTAAAGTTGCTGTATAATAGAGATTATTATAATAGTGTTTATAAACTTTGTTTACTTTATTTAACTCTTTTTATATACTATAATTATTATTGATAAGTAGTTATCAAATGGGTGGAGAAAAGATATCCCCAAACAAGAGAAAGAAAGTGAAATGATGCAGAATTTAGAAGAGAACATATGAATGGGCTTGTTAACTTATCTTCAATGTAATATTTTTCACAATGAAATAGGGAGAGTGTACAGGTTGCACAACGATTATTTCCTAGTTTTTCGCCTCATTGTCTACGTGTTCCAGCAATGTCACCCATTGAAAGAGGAATTTTAACTTTCTTCCTATACATAAAATACAACATAGGAGTTGCATGATAGCCACATAGAATTTGCACGACAGCTGCACAGGAGCTACACGACAGTCGCATATGAGCTGTACGACAGCCGCACATGAGTGACACAACAATAATTTTTAACATATGAGCGACATAACTAATTTCTAGCATATCAACGCATAAATTCAGTACGGTTTGGATTGTTAATGTATATTCAAGCACATAAATTCAGTTCGATTTGGATCTCACAAACACAACAAATACACTAGCAATAGTTTATGCACTTCCCTTTTAAGTTGACAAATACATGCAGAGATCTGCACATGTCTGTATAAAATTATATATAATTATTAATTATATAAAATTTTGCATTTATATAATTATATATTTATAGATAATTATTAATTATATATAAAATCATCAGGTCCGACCGAACAATTTAACCTTCTAACTCATTTAAATCTAATACGAGATATCTTCTAATTTGATTATATGTATAATCCTTAATGAGCACAATGATATATGCAAATTAAACTCGTTTTTTCATCAATAAAAACCCTAATTATATAAACTAGTTACTAGCCCCATCATTCCATGATTAAAACATGGGAAGAGAAAATGATTTAGCTGAATTAATGAATTACACTTTTGTAAATGTGATACAATTGTTTACAAATTTAATGAACTACTGAAAATGATGTTATAAAATGGAGTGGGAGGTGGTATTATATAAGGATGTGGTAGGCAAAAGTTTCCCAAGCTAAGAGTTTTAATTAGTTTAATTATCAAGGGCACTCACATAATTCAAAAATTAAACTAAACCACTATATTAGGGTTATCTGGTAGAACTCCATCTGCATCTTTATAAAAGTTTACATTAATTAAAAAAGGAAGAAGAGAGAACACAACATTATGATTTGCTATAGCTAAAAACACAACAATCAAGATCTAACTACTAACTCGACTGTAGCACAAAAAACATCTTGGTTAAGCCAACAAAATGAAATAAGATAGGTAGTACAAATAAATCAAAAAGGACATAGAAAGAAAAGTTGCCAACCTCACGCACTAGATAACAGAATCTTCTTCCACCACCGGTGTCAAAGAAAAAAGAGAAATGCAAAGTCCAGAAGGTAAAAGCAACTGTATATTACCCAAAAATATATATGGTTAACAAAAATCCAAAACCTATATGCTAAATTTATAATAAATAAAAAAGATAGGGTTGAAGTGTGTAGTTCTAGCTATGTGTTTCCTTCACCTTGCTTGCAAGTCAATTAATTAGATTACAAGGTCTTTCTTATGTAACCAATAGAATATTTGATATTTTGATTATTTTAGGATCCCTTATACGAGTATATCAATATTTTATTTAAGGTCTTTTACACACAAATATAAGAAGAAAGATGAATAATGTTTTTTATCACTTCATGTTAACTTATTGAGTAATGAATAAGTGGCCAATTTAACCTTTTTAAAAGAACGGGGATGTTAACAAAGTGGGGAGGGATTCTTTAAAGAAACAAAATAAGTATGGAAAATGTAGTGTTAAAATGTGGGAATTAGTTTTTTTGTGTTGACTTGTTTATTTTGTATTACTTAAAGAGTGAGTTGTTAAAATAGTTGAGCTTTTTGTTAGTTGGTTAGTTAATTTGGTTAGGGTAGTTAGTATTTTCTTCTCTTTATATAGATGATTCAATGTAATTTTGCAATTCAATTCAATAACATTTTATCATTCCTTCTTGTTCATTAAGAAAATCTCTCTTATCCATGTCTACTACCATTTTAATATGGTATTCGAGCGACGTAATTATGTTTTCACTGTTTATTCATCACCCTTTCGTCCTCTCTTCTTGTGCATTCTTTGCTTAAATGGTGGCAGAAGTTCTTAGTGAAGAACAAATTCTTAAGATCAAAGAAGTTTTTGGCTTGTTTGATAAAGATGGAGATAGGTGCATTACTATGGAGGAATTGGCCAGTGGCATAAGGTTGTTGGATTAGATCCCACAGAAAAATAGTGAGGAATTGTTGAGTTCTTGAACTTAATGACCAAGAAAATTAAAGAAACTAATGTAGAGAAAGATTTGGTGATGATTCAGCATTTTGCTGCTGCAATGCCTTGGATAAAAGTGGTGATGATTCGGCATTATGGTTTAGGTATGTAAAATGAATGCATAAAAAAAGTTATGAAATTATGCAAGAATGGTTCTTTTATTTAGATGATGCAAGAAAGGGAAGTGTGGCTCTTTAGTTGCTGTTAGGAGAATTTGGCAGGGTCCATGTCATTCAAGTTTTGTTGAGATTAAGAAAATATCACCTCTGACTTCTATGGAGAATTATGTCACACCTTCAGGCTATTGCTAATTTCTCTTCTTCAAATTTCATCACACTTCTTCATATGCATGCAAGTACATCAAGGATGAAAAATGGCTTTGGTGCAAATGAATTTTTCTCTTATTCTTTATCATTTACCCCACAATTATCCCTTTGTTTCTTCATACTCTATTTTTCTTTACCCCTCTCTCTCATTAAACACACAACATTATTTTTAGTGTGTATTTCTCTTCATTGAAGCAACATATTAGGATCAAGATTAAGATCCATTTTTTCTCATTTTTCATCCATTATGGTTGATTTGGTTAGTTAAGCTCCTGTCAAAATAGATGGTTAAGCTTTGGATGAAGTTGCTTCTGCCTATGGTGGTTAAGCGTTGGTGTTGCTTCACATTCAGATTTCAAGACTAGGAGACGAAGATTCGCTCACCAGCAAGAGGAGGTATTAGAATATGTGTGGTGTTCATCACAATCATTTCAAGCTTGGAATGTTTGATACATTCTAACTTGCGGGGGAATGTTAAAATAGTTGAGTTTTTTGTTTGTTAGTTAGTTAATTTGGTTAGGGTAGTTAGTGTTTTCTTCCCTTTATGTAGATGAATGTAACTTTGAAATTCAATTCAATTCAATAACATTTTCTCATTCCTTCTTGTTCATCAAGAAGATCTCTCTTATTCATGCATACTACCATTTTAACATGAGTATTCACTTACTATAAGAGTAAGTTTAAAAAACTTATTCCAAGGGTAAGAGTGAAAACAGATTAGGTCAGACCATACTTTGTCTTAAACAGGTCGAGCCTATATAGCATGTATGAGTCTGGGTCTGGTCTGTTAGTATATTTAAAAGAAATTCAAAGCCTAGGTTTGTCTTGTTTAAAAGCCTGATATGACATGTTAGCCTATTTAAATGTCTATTATACTATATTATCTTGAAACAAGACATCATGTCTACATTTAAATAGGTTAATAGGCCTACTTTTAACTAGATCCTTATAACCCTAATAATTATATTATATTTTTGTACACATTTTTATATTAAAATTACATATATAATAACAATATTTATATTGAAATTATAAAATAAGAACATTATTATATAATATAACTAAATAGGTCGGCTTATTAGGCTTAATAGACCTTTTGGATTGCCTAAAGTCTGACGTGTTAAACTAAATAGGCTTTTCAAAAAGCCTAAGTCTGGCATATTTACGAAAAAAACTTGTCTTAACCTAGCATGTTATGGGTTAAGTAATAGGGCCTGATAGGCAACCTGACTTGTTTCCACCCCTATCCAAAAAATTTATTCTTGGAGTAAGTGGATCATCTTCCATTCTTAACCTATGATGTACAAATAGTACTTAGTCAAGTAAGTGTTTGAATGATTAAAATGATGATGAAGTTAGTATTATGCAAAGGATTAACTTAAGTATTGTTTTGAACATTTGGGACAAAAAGTATAATTTTAGAGTATCAAGAACTAAGTTGCATGACCACAGTGGCACTTTTTGAAATGCAATTTTGCAAACTCTCGTTGTATTGCTCTCACGCTAAACTTGGGAACTCTCATTGAAGATGAAGATTGCGCTAAAGATAATAGGCAGTAGTTACATACGATGGATAATTTGAGTACAATGGGGAGTGACAACAAATCTTGCACTTTGGTTGACAAGGTACATTACAGAGGTAGCATTTCAGAATCATTCATGACATTGGTTTAAGCAACTTTCACTGGATTATTCTGATTTAATCAAATTTAACACAATCCAACTATTTTTGTCCGGAGCTAAAACGGTCCAAACGTCAACCAAGTTCAAGACTAAAACCAAAGTTGTTATAGCAATTGTTGGTGATTAAATCGGTTGAACCATCCATTTTGGTCTAAGTTTGATATAATTGTTCAGTCTATGTTAGTATATGTTACATCTGATTACTTTTTTTTAGATGTTTGATGAATGAATTAAATAGTCCCATTTTTTTATCAACTAATTAAATAGTCCCATTAGTCCCATGCTTTTAGGCTAGTTTTTTTATATATAAAAAACAAACTAGTATCTTATCTTATTAAAGTATTTAAATACATTAAAAGGAAAACAAATGCACCAAAAGAAGAATATCAAAAATCAAAACATTATTTTTGCCATTACTCTTTTTCCTCCCATTAATTTACTTGAATGTAGTCTTATCTCCACTGTGGAACTTGAACAATTAAGCTTACATTTCTGACATAAATTTTAAGATAACCAAAGAAAAATGAATTTAGTGAAAGCTAACGCCTCTGCATTTGAAATAACGAAGATACAAGCAGATCCATAATCTCATCACAAAAACCAAAAGCACTTTACAACATTTAATCTCCAACGATTCATTTCACATTATTATTAAACTCAAAACTTTACAAATAGCACCACGCTCGTTAATACTTAACCGTTTCTGATACTACGCAGCAACCGATGACAAAACCACCGTGATATTCCGATCAGGCGGCGGCGATCGCGATCTCTGCATCAATATCTTCGAAGTTCGGATCCTTAGCATCCACCGCCACGTGTTCCATTCCGATCTCAATCTTAGAGTAACCATGGCCTCCGATCCACGTGAACTTGCCTCCATGGCCTCCTTTCTTCGGCGATCCGTTCATTCCCGTCGCTGATTTCCTATCCCTTCTCCTCTCCGGCGATGATTTTCCGTTCGACTTGTGACTCTTTCCGGCGTCCTTCATTCTTTATCGCAATGACTATATCAACCTCAGTGAGTGAGTGACGGAGAAAGTGGTCGTTGGGAGTTTATATAGGAATGGATGAGGGTAATTTCGGGATTTCGGTGAAGTAATTGAAAAGTGTTATTTCAACCGTTGATTGTGTTTGAATCTATGGGTATGTGAAACTGCGATTAGATAGGGTTATAGTGTCTCATTCATTATCGGATAAGATCAAAGAGGAATAGTTGTGTACAATGTGGAGCACGTTAGATTATTATACAACTTCAGCCCATTGAAACGGCTCACATGGCCCATCTAAATTTGAACTACTTTAAGTCTTTAACACTTTCTTAAGGTATGGGACTAATTTAGCACATTTTTTGAGGAAATTTCTATGGCTTATTCAGACAATCCATAAAATATTAACGTTTGACCAAGTGGCTAAATCAACTTAGTGACTAAGTTTTTTATATTGCTTATAAAGTAAGATTAGAATTAAATGTATTATGCATAAAGAAAAGATGGTAGAATTGTGGTAGATGGTTTGGACGGATTAGAAGTTCTGAATACAAAGTTAATCCAATTTTTATATGAGGATAATTATCAAGAAAAATTATAAGAAAAATGATTCAATTTTTTAGAGATAATATTTTGTCAATAAATATAATTTAAATGAAAAATATGACTTAAATATCAATGACTAAGTACCATTTCATAATTATTGCATAGACAAGGTGATTAGAAATGAATACTCTAAGGAGGAATAAAATGTATTTTAATTATCTTAAAGGGTTTGAATAAGTGTGGAGAAAACAGTTAGGAGTTTTAGTAAACATGATATCAAATTAAAGTTAATCCAAATTCTCGAAGAAAAGAGGTCAACAAAAGTCGCAAACCAAATAATCTAGATCGATGTTTTGTTGATGAAGTCAGTAGTTAGCTATTAAAATGGCTACACTTAATTCAGCCAAAAAAAACTAGCTCATATGGTGAGGGTCAAAGCCTTAAAAGGAATGACTTGATCATATCATTGTCCAATGTGAGACTTATCTTAACACCAAAAACATCCTTAAAGTTTGGAAAATTAGACATTTGCAAGTGGCCTATGAGGAGGGTCACACTCTCATACTATATTAAATTAACTATATCTAACTCAACCCAAATGGTAGCTCATATGGTAAAATCTAAACCTTATAAGTAATGGCGCATTAGTTATTGTTATATTATCAGTCAAGTTTCACCTTTTGCTATTAGAGTTAAAGGGGTCTGTTATGTGTCAGACAGTAGGAAAGTTACATTGTCAGCTGTGAATGTTATTGTTATGAACATTATTTCACGGTGCAATTGTTCTTCTGATTCAGTTCTGCTCTTGCATCACCAACATAATGAGACAGTTTTGTTTGAATGTTGTTGTTGTTGTTATAAACAGATTTTCTGGGGTGAAATTTGATGATTATCATGGGTGAGTTTTTTTGGGTTTGGGGGCAGAGGTGAGGGATCTTCCTTTCACTTGATTGGAAGAATGCAATACTATAAACTAATGAAGTTTATGGTTTTCTCCTTGTTTGATTATTTAGCTTAATCAACAGCAGTTAGTACTTAACAAAAAACATTCCCCTTGCAGACCTTACAGAGGATGCTAATTGATGGTATTGATACATGGACACTGTGGTTGATTTTCCCTCAACTAATATAGCAAAGGAAATGCATGTTGGTCAGATGAGATCTACCATTATCAACGACACATTAGCTCGAATGCTTGAGTTTTCACACGGTGTAAGTTCTCCGCAGAAATCGTGTTGGCGACTGAGGGACTCGGGTAGATCATAACTTCAGAGAAGTTATTTTACTCTTGTGCTATGAGATTGAAAACAGTGCATGTTTAGTCTGATGTTAAACACTTTATGTCATTGGTATACACTGTCAAAGCAAAGCTAGGTTCCTTCATATGCCTCCTAAATCGTAACTCTGGCTAGTTCTTTTGCAACAAACATTTAACTTTAGAAGCTTATGTTCATTACTTCATTACCAATTTAGCATTTAACTAATTTATATTTGGGACAATGGATATTGGCTGATATAAATTGCTCTTCTGACATATTTTACATTCCTCCTTATAGGATGAAGATATCATGTGCATTCTCTGTTATTCTTTTTAGCCTTGTCACCTTAAACAGTTGATGTCATAAAACAATGTTCTGTCTCTGCTGAAAATAGTTCAGATATTGAATTATTTCAATTAGTCACTAAATAAGAAACAGACTAGGAAAGTTGTCATTTTGGTATGGGTACCATATGGCTTAAAGTCCATGCATATGTTTTGCAGCAACTTTTATACTTGTGTTGTCACTTTTTATAGTTTAAAAAGTTGAGGAAAGTTAGGCATAAATACATAATTGTTTGGGTTATGTTTCATTATGCATTTTTCTCCTTGTTAATGATTGTACATGAACATTCAACATTGAAATGGCAATGATTAATGTCTTGAAGGATAATATTCTCTTTAATTATATGTGATTATGAAAAGTAAATTGTTGTACTGGCAAGGTCAATTGAAATTTGTTTAGATGCTATAACTATAAGAACCTGTGTTCAGTTTAACTTATGTTCCTAGGGAATTAACAAGGAATTACTGGTTGTGAATTATAGTCTAAATAAAACCACAACTATCAGAGTCATTGTACACTCAGTCTTCAAAATAGTCTTGTTAGATGACAAGTTTTAAGATCCAAGAGCAAAAGATTATGTTCATGTAGAACTTTGACTACAATTTTGTGTATATAAAGGATCTCAAAAGTTGTCACATCAAGTTTGATCAACAAATAAAGTATATATTTTGGTATTGAGGGTACCTTCTTATTTTATGGGTAAGGAACTAGTCTCTTTCGGAGTGCGTGATTGTTTCTCCCAACAAGTGTCGCTTGCAGGAATTGAATTTTTAAAATTTTAGTCATCCTAGGATCTAGCAAGCTTTATACCACTATATTAACGCTTTGTTGGTGCAACTAAAGTATATTGCAAACATTTCAAGTAACTAATTCCAACTACTGCAAAGTTATTTTCTTAATCATGATGAATTAATTGATCATTTCCAGTCAGCTATATTAAATTTGTATTTTAAACTGAATGTACTTGATTAAATTTATGTAACAACATCACAAATTTATGTTACTTGGTGTAGTCATAACTGTGAAGAGAAAATGTGGTGGTGGATTCATACTGAGATCTCTGTGTTGAAAGTTTTTTTTTTAAGAATGTGGAAGTCATACATGTTTCATAGCAATGATGGAAGACAATTATACAAGTATGAAGAAAAGAACATGAAGCCCAAAGTTGGAGATGGAGTTTTTATGAATGGACAAATCTTGCTTTGAAAAAGAATGTTGAAGTGAAAGACTATAAAACTAGACAAACTTTAAAACCCATCTCTCTAGTGTTTCTGGCTCCTCAATCCTAATGTCTTTTATCAAAGGCTGAGTTTGATAAAGTCGTTGCTTCGTGTACTAAACTGCCCTTTTTAATTGTAACATCTTTTAACCATTGTTCACTTGGAAGTGGATACTTCTAATTTATAAAACTTGAGTAGCAAAATTGCTTCAAAGATCCAAAACCTATGATCATAGGTTGAACAAATATTTCCTAGTTTCATAGATTTCCTTTCTACTCCTATTTGTCAACTATCACCTAATATTGTTGCCACATGCCTAATTAGCTACCACTGAATCTAATGATAACAACCCTAACAGTTAAGGAACACATCATGAAAAACAAAGTTATATTGAGTGCAATATGTATCTAATTAATAATGTAGCTTAAACTCAGAATTAGCAGAAGATCTTGGATTCAAAAAATTACTTGATTTTGTACATGAAATAAGTAAACTCTAACTGGTTAGATTTCAAAAGTTCTTGTTTAAAGCAAATGAAAGCCTAGACCCTCCTATGAAATTCCCTCTTTTACTTAATACAGATACAAAATTGGATCCTCTTGAAGCTTTCTTTGATATTTTAGCCTTTGGAGTTAATGATATTATGTGGCTATTATTCAAGCCTCCACCATAGCTTTTGCATGATTTCATTCTCTCCCTGTGTGATGTGCATTTCTTAGGAAGATCTTCTACACTCTCCACCATTGCTAAAGAAGTGAAAGATTGTGCCTTCCCTTGATAAAACATTGACAACCCTCTTCTGAAAATATGAGAAACCAATCAATATAAATATAACAATTCATGCCATTTTAACATTTCTAAATGAAAAATGAAAACTTTATAGATATTTTGATATAACCCAGGTTAAAAAAATTCATTTTTCCACACAGTTTTTTGTAAAATGAGAGACTAAATCAAAAAAGTTACAAGAATAAAATTAAGAAGGGTAAGATTATATTGCTTACTTTATAGGTAGATGGTTCATGAGTTCTGATAATTCATATAAAGGTCCATTTGAATGTGAAGAAGGAGAAGTTGAAACAGAAGATGTTTCCTCTAGATCAGTAAAATCTGATGAAGAACACATAGAGTTCATTGAATCTTCTGAGAAAGATCCAATGGATATTGAATCATTGCTACCTTCACCATCTTCTTGAAATAAATGTTGTTCCTTCTTGTCCATTATTATAAGGAGATGAATAATACTGAAGATTTTGCTTTGTTGAAGTTATGCTCAACATAAAATATAAGAGACTCTTATATATAAGATTACAAAAGAAATGGATATAATTTACCAACATTAAGTGACTTTTATATAGTACTATATGTTGCAGTTTTTTTTGTCATTATGATGTCATATCCTGTTATTTATGGTGTAGGATTCATAACTCATAACTTCTATCATCCAACTAGGATTGAGGATAAGTTCTAAATTTGAAGATATCCATATTCTGAGTCACCATCTAAACGTTTTTTTAATTATTTTTGGTTATTATGCAATCAAATGAGGGGTCCACGTGTAGCAAGCTTTGCTTCATAAAGCAACGACAAATAGGTATATTCCCACGTTTTCATCCAACACCACCAAGTTACCTGTGCGGTATCTTTTTGCTGCATGATTAAAAATATATTACATGGGCATTGTCTCTCTAAGCATAAGGAAGGACTTTAAAAAAAATTTATTTTGAAATTTATATATTCTTCAAAATTCAATATCATTCATTGTTCAGCCTAACAAAGTTTAAATATATACAATATCATAGTGTGGAAGAACTTGATTTGATGATTTGGAAGACCAAAATTTGTAAAGGAGTTCAAAACTTGACGAGTTAATAGGTTGAATGTTTAGCACTTATTAACATTACACATATCAGTAGAATCAGAACTCTTGTATTCTTTTTTATCACCTAATATTATTTAGTTTAAAAATATTTACATCAACTTAATAACTGATTTAAATGAATTATAAATATTTTTACTTGGAATTAAACTCAAAACATATTCATTTATTTGATCGATGCAAGTATTATCATTGTTTATAAAAACTCTTCATTTTTTCGTGATCTTGTAAATTTGGAAAAGTACTTTGAACTATGACATCTATTAGGTTGTCAAAATTAATAAATGTATATGACATTAAGTAGGAAATGAAGTAGTTATGAGAATTGTAAAAAAATAATAATATAACTCTAACTAATATAGAACAATATTATTATATTTTTGTGCTAGCAATTATATACCATTACTAATAGTTTATTATAATATTTTGAAATTGTATCATTGTCATGATTATATGTCTTCATCCATACAATTTTTACACCATTATATTTTAATAATCTGCAAGGAATGATAGATGACACATAAAATGAATAAATAATATTAATTAAGAATATTTTAAAATCTATTTAAATGTGTAATTTCTACTTATTTCGTTTACTATATTTAAAATATTTTTTAAAGTTTTATAGCAACTTTAATATATAATTTTAAAGTAAAAGCTAAATCATCATAATTAATGTTCTCAATTCCTTATAATTATGGGAAATGAAGCATTTGAGAACTATCAATTTTTCTTCTAATTAATATACATTATGAGTGATAAATAGAATAACTATATATTATGAGTAAATTCAGTTATTAAAAAAAGGGAAAAAAGATAAAACAAGAGTGTTGAATTATACATTATGAGTGATAAATAGAATATTATTTATTTTTAATTGAAAGTTAAAAAAGAAATTCTCAAATCCCAAATTGCAGCATAGATACATTTTTTTAGCTTTTTTTTCAAAAACAACAACACCTCAAACCTTAACTTTTTTATGAGAATAACAAATTATTTATTACACAACATTATCAATTACATTACGTTACATTTTTATCTTCTTAAAATTTTCAATTAATTTGATGTCTTTTTCAGTGGTTCAAGTTAATGCAAATTTTTTGAAGCAATTTGACATAGAAATTAGCAAAAATCATGGTTCTATTTTTTTAATAAATATATAACATATGTAATGGTTTATGAATTCAATAAAAATATAACATGCAAAAAAATTATACTCGTTGTATTTTAATTAGTTAACTAAAAGTTTTGCTTTTTACCATAACCCGGAATCAAAAGTAAACAAATATGATTAGCTTACCATACATGTACAATCACATACCACTTTTCAGAACAATGAAGAAACTCCAGATTCTTGACAGTTGGATTATTGGAAGATACATAATCAAATATCACAATTGAGGCAAAAACTTATATACTTGAGGTGTTTATGAAATATGAAAAAACAATCAATAAAAATAGTAATTCATTTGAAAAAATATATAAACAAAATAAGAGATTTACATAGAGAGAAAACTAACTTATGAAGATACTTTAAAGGAGAACCAAACTGCAGATGAAGATAGAATAATACAAGGACGTGATAAGATGGAGAGATGCATAGATTAATAACAACAACAAACAAACAAATATAATATCGTAAGTGAAGGTTTGATCGTCCTTGAGGGTGTGACCCTTGTAAATTAGACACTAATGAAGATGATTGTTGGACGAACAGATCTACAAAATAATAAAATCAATGAGAACGAATCTACAAAATAAAGAAATTAATGACAAAATAAAAAAAAATAACATTTTCAATAAGAACAACAAACGAAATAAACAAAAAAATCAATAAAAATGCAATTTAAGGAACAAACTTATAAAATAAGAACAAGTATACAAGATAAACAATAAATCAATAAAATACACTTTAAGAGGGATTGTTGGAAGAGAAAGACAATAATGAAGGCACACCAAGATAATGAAATTGAAAAATGAAATGAAACTGAAGAGGAGAATGAAATGGAAAAAAATGGAAGTAAGTGAAGAGAATAATAGAGATAACATGTCATTATTTGAAGGAGAAGCAAACAATCAAAATAAGTGTTAAACAACATATATTTTCAAAACCATAATTCTTACCTAATTTTAGAGGAGAATACACTTTAGACAGTAGGTGTTTCTAAAAATAAGATTATATCTGCAAAAAAAATCAATAATAAAATAATAATAAATATACAAAATCGGAATATATCTACAAAATGGACAATAAAATCAATAACAAATGAACTTTAAATATCATATATATAAAATAATAATAGATTTATAAAATAAATAAGAATCAATGAAAAACAGTACAATGAAGATGCATAATTGAACACGTTAACATTTTTATTATTAACCTGTTCATCATCATGCATGATTTGCTCACAATTTACTAATGCACGTTTCAGGTTTTGATTATGTATTATTAGAAGGTTTAATTATCATTATTAGGCAGTTTAATAGGAAGTTTAATATTTGAAGCACATGTATTTTTTTTTATCCAATTATTATTATTATTAGCATGGGAAAATTATTGATACTTAATGTAAATCATTTGGAGGGAAAAAATACAATTAGGCATGACACATGTCATAGACGATGTAGCAAGCTTTTTGAAAGGAAGAAATTCAATGAAGGCTTGACGCGTGTCATAGATGATGTGACAAGGAGTTTTTTTGTTAAATAATAAATAGATTTATCACCTCTCAAACAAATTCTTATCAAATTGAACTCTACTCTAATTCGATTCAAATTGTTTGAACTTAGCGTATAAATGAAGAAATTTAGGAGTTGTTCTTTATGATATTTTTTATCCGTTAGAGTACAGATAGTTAAATGCAGAAGTAGGTTTCAAAATCAAGAGTTACACTTACTTTATTCATTAAAAGATAGTTACACTTGCTTTCATATGAGTCTAGGTTACACTTATTTATGTAATTTTTATCTATTCAATCACTATTAGATTTCAATTTTCCATTATGTGAACATTTAGAATTTTACAGTTTTTTATACAAATGAGCCTATTTTTATCTTACCTATTTTTGTTTAATATCTACATGTGTATAATTTTTTTTGTCTTATTAAAAAGAAAAAAAATTATTGTAAAAGAGAAGATTATGGAAATGATTCCTTCAAAATAACTATGTCCCAATGTCTCACGTTAAAGGTAAAGGACAAAGCTAATATATATAAATAAAGATGAGTGAAGTTTCTAATTGGAAAATTAAGATAAAAAATAAAATATCATAATATAAACCATTATTAAAGTTGGACTTAAATAACTCAATATTTAGATCATATTCAGGTTAAACTGATATCTTTTTTAGTTAATAGGTTCAAAGATTTTATCCACTAGCCCAGATGATATTATATATAACAAAATTAATGAAAAACTCCTTTAGTTTGATGTGAAAAATATGTATACTATATGAATTTTAAACATTCTTATTATATCATTTATCATTAATATTTAATTATTATTGATTTTTCAAAAAGTATAATCTAAATTAATGATGTATGAAGAAGTCCATATCTATAAATCTTCACATTATCAGTATATGTGATTATTCTTTAATATAATCTCTTTCATATACTCACAAAGAATCATTCATTTATCAACGGTGTTGTTCAAGTGTTACATGATTGATTCTCTTAAATAAGGTCTCGAATTTTATGGGTTGAAAAATATCTACTGAGAGAGTTAGTTTCACATACCTATGAATATTCATAGGTCATATATGATTACCTCTAATACTTGAGAACCAAACAAAAAAGAATCAAGAAGATGAAAAGTTATTTAGAATGAAGTGGATTGGTACCCAAAAAAAAGTGTATAGATGTGAGGATATGAAGATAAGAATGAGGTTGACTTAATTACAAGTCATGGGTCATGACTGATATGGTTGTTATTTGGATATGCCGCCAATCACTCTGCCACCACATATTCATATATGGTATTCTTTTTATCAATGGCATAGGGAAAATAGGATTAATAATATATCATATAGTTTGAATATGACATAATTTAAAACATATCTTCAACGTTTCATTGATTGGAATGTTTGGTTCCTTCATGGCTTGTCAACATTGACACTATATATTCTATTTTCCTTCCCTTTGAAAAGTTCACAAGCAGCAGAGTAGTATATAATAAAATATAATAATCCTCACATTCATTATATCCACAAGAAGAAGCTTATAAATAAAGGGTATTTTCAAAGTTTGGTTGAGAAAAGATATTCAAACCAAATTAATTAGTTTTATTTTACATTAGGAATCTCTTAATTTACTTTTAAGCTTTTGTTTTTTATTCTATCAATTTAATTTTTTATTATTATTAAACATCCTGTTCTTAACTAAAAACAAATTTGATTTCACATTTTTGTTGCAATTATCATACACTATTAGTATATAAGTTTTTAAACTAACAATAAAGTTTTCATGTTTGGATATTTCTTACCATAAAAGACTAAACAAAATATTTAAGCTTTGATTTGAAATAGTCAAAAAAGGTAAAAAAAATAATAGAGAAAACCATCACAAAGAATAAAGGATTATTTAAGAAATATTCCTTTCCGCTTCAAAGCAGTTAAATTAGTTCAAGATAATCAATAAGTTTAATTTTATAATGTTACTTTTTTATTCATAAACATGGATGCTTTATGAAAAATAATAAATAATTAAATCAAGAATAAATATTAAATAATGAACAATTTTGGTAATTCCATGGCCAAGCTCTTGAATGCAAATAACTATTATACAAATCAGTTTGAAGAAACTATAATGAAGTCATCAAAATCTTAAGGCTAATACTAATATATTATATTATATATTTCAACACTTCTAGTATAGCATAATTGACTAGAGAAAATTCCCTGTTCTATTGTCACAAAGAGTATGGCTGTGAAAATATAAATTTTACATAACACATAATAAGAAATTTATCTAGTAAAGTTTACAGGGGGTTCTAAGCTACCCACCAAAATCTCAAGATCAAGATCTTTATCTTCAAACTTTTTGATAAAAGGGTGACTCTGCAGGTACAATTAAATTAGAAGAATCATAAGTCATGAATTTTGACTAAGGTATGATATAAATAATAGGGAAAAACATGGTATTAGATTACTAACCAGAAGCTCCAAGGATGTCAATCTGTCCCGAGGATCCTTTTGAATGCTGTAATAAAACCAGAAAATGAACTTAGAATCAAAAGAAAACCAGAAAGTGTTCAGAACTTGCAATGGTTTTGGTGATACTAGGTTGCATGTAACAAAACAAATGAGCCAAACAACTACAATGGAGTACTAGCTAAAAGAAGTAAAACAGGTACTACAAGCACCAAAGTTCTAAAACTGCATAAATGCGCAAGAGACAAATATTTGGTATTTTTATGTGAAAGTAAAAAAAAGGCGACTCAATGCACGAGGCTCCCACTTAGTGGGGTACGAGAATGGTAGATATAAGCAACAACCTTAACGTTGTGTTAAGTTCAACCTCTTTTATTTGGAAGTGTTGAAACAAATTTTAACCAACCCCATTTCCCAGATGCTAGATAGATTTTAAGCAGCCTATAGTGTTGTGGCATGCTTGAAAGTTGAAACACACAAGTACCATGTTACAGTTTTCTTGGTATTCAAGCTAAAGAAGAAAGAAACAATTACCAGGATGACACGAAAGAACAGAATTCCGGAGAGAACTGATCAGATGGAGCAGAAGGTGGGGGGCTTTGTACAATATCTGCCAAAAGCTCATAAAAACTAGGCTGGCCTTTCTGATCTTCGGATTGTATATAAGGAAACCTTCCTATGGCACACTCAAGCACTACCATGCCCAAACTCCATATATCACTGCTGTAATCATAAGTGCTCCCACTGATTCTTTCTGGCTAAACAAGTAAATCAATACAGTGATTAGCATAACATTTACTATGGTTATTGATGCAAGGATACTAAGTTGTTACTGGCGACATGGAAATGGAACGATAGCAACGAAAGAAAAGTTACATACCGACATGTAATTGTAAGTTCCAACGAATGTATCCCTTTGGCCCATTGAGGTTGCCAGCATAGCGCTAACACCGAAATCAGTAATCTTCACCTCTCCTTTTTCATTGACTAATAGATTGGATGGTTTGATGTCCCTATGTATTACATGCCTTTCATTATGCAAGTAAACAAGACCTTGCAATATCTGGAATATGGACATGAATGATTAACCAGAAAACAGAAAATGAACTAAGAAATGGAAGTATGATCAAGCATACCTGCTTACAAACCACAGCAAGATATGGTTCTAGTATCGTTTTGACTTGTCTGATTACATCGGCTAGAGAACCACGATCCATGTATTCTAAAACAAGAGATATGACTCCATTGTGATAGAAAGAGTGGTAGCAAACTACAACATGTGGACACTGTGATGCTTGGTTTATTTTCAGTTCCTGAACAATCTGCTTTCGAATATCCTCTTGTATATTCATCTGAATGACCTGCAATACAGAATAAGTTTTCCTATCATATAAAAGTTCAATTTACTGGCTTGGAACATGAAAATGATTTTCAATACAATTTTTTTCAAGGGTGATAGTTAATGATAGTTCTGATGTGACAGCATGCTTGGACAAATTTTATAGATATCAGTATATCACATTTGCAATTTGCAGAAGGCATTATTTTAGACGAGAAAAGGGTAATCTAGGAACCTTTTCTGAAGAAAAATGCAGCTAATGAAACAGCTTCATAGTAAAAATGAGCTGTCACCTTCATGTTAATGTATTCCAATCTCTTTAGTTGGTGATCTTAAGTTTAATTTTAAAATAGCTGTGAAAACAAGTTAACGAATATACTAAGCAAAAAACACTGCACCTCTCTTAAATTCAGCTAAACCAATACCTTTTACATGACTCCATATTATGAAAGAAAAGTAAAACTTAAAACAAGAGATAATATGAAGAATATTACAAAAATGTGTTAAAAGAATAAGTATACGAAGCGGCTAAAATATGCATGCATGCCAACCTTTAAAGCAAACAATTTTCCAGTCCACTTATGGCGAACAAGTTGTACAACCCCGCCACTGCCTTTCCCAATTACTTTGACAGTCTCAAGGTCATCCAGGGAAAAATCAAATTCGAGTTCTTTACCATCAGAAGGCTGTTCAAGGAGGCAAATTTCAAGACATTAGATTAGATGCAAGACGCAAAGAAGATTTAAAAAAAATAAAAAGGCATGATCAATGAATGATGAATGTATGAATAATGATAAAGTACACTGAGGGAACAAGTAGAGAGAATTATAATCAGCACCCAACACCATCCTAGATTGTAAGGTATATGCCAATCTAAATTCTACTCAAAATAACATGGAAGCTAGTTTTGAAATTCAACAAATCAAGCATAACAATGATTAAATCTTTTTCCCCGATGATGTGGTATCGGCTATATGAATTCCAACACAACAACCAAGCCTTAAATCCCACTAAGTTGGGTATGCTACATGAGATACGCCATATGAATTCCACTGTTCTATCAAAAATCAAATCCTCCATTAGGCTATTTATGTTTTAATCCTTTCAAAGGATTTTACCTAGAGTTTTTCTTAATCTTCCTCTCCTTCTAATTAAGAGGTCAATTATTCAATTCTTTAGCCGGGGCTTTAATTGGTCCTTTTGTCTTATATCCAAATCATCTTAAGCGCAATTCTATTATCTTTCCGTCAATATATATCACTTTTATTTTCCCTCTAATACATCTACTCCTGATCTTAGTATAAGTTCACTCATTCGATGCAGCATTCTCATCCCTCTCACACAGCCTATGCAAAATTGCACACTCAGATAACATACATTACCTAATAATAGAAACAACAAATGAAAATGTGAAGCAATAGAGTTACCCTTGACTCTTTTTCTTCAGAGATGAGACGCAACCCTTTCTGGTTCAAAAGCAAATCTCCATCATGAAATGTGCCACTTGCAGTCCTGACAAATGTACCATAACCAAATCAGTTTCATAAATGAACATTCAAAAAATTAAAAATCAAATTTTTTTATGCCTAAAATCAAAATGGTTCCACTCTTCACTTTCAGAAATAGATTGGTTTTCAAATCATTATAGGGAATTAAAAGTCCAAACTATAACAGATTAAAGGGTAGTTGAACCCTTTAAATCAATTCACCTTTTGGAGCTAATTCTCTTACTAACTACGAAGCACAGATACAATAAGACACAAGCACAAGTATATGGCAATTTCTAAAAATTATACGAAACAACACAATCTATAATAAAAAGATATACAATTTACTATAAAATTATTCCAAACGACATAAACGGTACACTATCAGTGCATAGATTTTACGTTCTTAATTTAAAGCCAAAAATGTATCTTTAATTCCAGTTTATGAACAAAACAGAGCATAGATTATAACCCAGATAGGAATGAGAATAAAAATGGAAACTTTATATAAAAAATTACAGGAATGAAGTGATGGGGGCATCTTGAGCAGGAACAGAAAGCTTGAGGTGCTTCAATGGAACCTTGGTTTTCATTTTGGTTGCCATGAATGTTGTTGTTATTGTTGTTGTGGTTTTGAAAGTGAGGGTTTAAGATTCAGGAATTGAGGAATTGATTAATAGCAAAAGAAAAAGTGAAGTAAAGTAATGAAATGAAGAATTCAAACCAAGGAGGCCGCGCAAATCATATTATCTATTATTTTATGGGAAAACTCATTTTACTCCTTCAATTTTTGTTCTGCTCTATAAATGGGAAAATTTAAAAACCATTCTCATAGATAATAAATATGGTCGAATTAGTTCTTATATCATGATTTTTTGGGACACTTTAATTATTTTAACCTATATACATAATCATTAAATATTAGTTTGGATTTCAATATTATTAGACATTAAACTATATTTGACATTTATAGCATATACATTACATATTACAAACAATAGGAAATCGAACTAATTTAAATATATTGAAACATTTCATGACAAGCATTATTATAAAGTTATACACTTTACTATAAAAATAAATGCGAATCATTAAACTATTTGAACGTTCAATTTATAAAAAATTAACAATTACATCAATAGTTAAAAACACAACTGCAAAATACCCTTATTTAATACAAAATATTATATTGGGTAAATATAATATACAGATTACACGTTACAAACAATAAGAAAGTGTGTTGACAAGACAGAAGAATATTTATAATCATTAAATATTAGTTTGGATTTCAATATTATTAGAGATTAAATTGGTATATGATAAATATATTTTATTTTATTTCATATACAACGGTTTCTTTAAATGATGTGTGCTCGTCCACTTCGCTTGTTTCAATTTTTATTTTATTTTTTTATGTTAAATTAAAGTTTTCTCTATATATAATATTTTTATACTCATCTTAATTCAGACCTTCTATTTTTATTTTAAATTCAGTTACCATATTTATAAAAAACTACTTTAGCATCATCAAATAGGTATACGCTAATATTTTTTATATTTAATTATTCCAAGAGTTGATTTCATGAACAAAAGTATCACATATTGGGACAAAATAAGAATTAAAAAACACATATATTTTTTATTATAGAAAATTAGTGTTCAAAGTGATAATTCGATTCTTATGAGCAAATTTGTTAGGAGAGGCAGACATAGATCCTAAAATGAATTAATTTTTTACCCAAAAAAGATGAGGAAATACTTATAATGGGTAGAAATGATAACTGGTACCGAGAAGTACATGTATTAATCAGTAATACTTACAATGGGACATGTTATCTTCATTTTTTATGATAACTAATTGGTAAGGAGGTATTGAGATCTGTAATTCTGTATGATCAATATTGTAAGAATCAATTGGTCTAACTGTTGACCAGACTTAAAAATGGCTATGGTTTGTAATCTTGACTAAACGAGAGTTGGACCGCTTTGAATCGAGGAAATTTTGGTTTAACTGTATTAAACTCGATTAAATCATATTAACCTAGGAAGTAAACCGAACAGTACACTTAAAAATAAAAAAAAAGCTCTAATATTTTGTTTTACTCCAGACCAAAAAAGATAAAGATGTGTTACTTTAATATAATTATAAATAATTATTAATTATATAAAATTTGACATTTATATATTATCATATACCCGGTCAGATCGAACAGTTTAACGTCCAGCTTTAAAATATTAACAATTGAGTATAATAATAATATAGTTTTATATTGTTAATTAATCATTATAACATCATAATAATTCATAAATGTTTCGTTGTTAAGCGGCAATGCTATATCATTAAGCAGCAATATTATGTCAATGATTAAATATTTTTTCTAAATGAATTCTCATTATAATGTTATGTTGTTAAATAATAATATTATGTTATGTTCTTAATACATAACTATGATATAATGTAATATTAATTAATCATTCTCATTTAAATAAATATTCATCCACATATTGAAGTAATAATTTTATTTTTATGTTTGTTTCAATAATAAAGTTATGTTCAATAGACAATTTAAATTGTGTTTAAATTATGTATGGTGATTTTTATTAAAAACAAATTCTGATTTTGATTGTGTAAATAACGTGATGTTATTTACCAAAAACAACAAAAGAAGAACAAGCAAGATCTTATTAATTTTTAGTGTTAGGGTGAAACCATATTAGCTCATCGAGAATGGCTTAATCATGAGTTGGTTTGAATAGAGTCGAGTCTATGATTGTTTTTGTGTTTAAAAAATGTGTGTTTCTTTTCAACTGTGTATATAATAATGACATTTATTTACTTGAAAGTATCATTGATTTTCTATTTTTCATCAAATATATATATAATTTTATATGTCAAATTACATATTCATAACAATAACTCATATTGCTTCACCGAAAAACCAATAAGTGACACTCAGAATAATTTATCTAAAATGAATATACATTATATTTAATTTAATCGGATCTATGGTCGAGTTCAAATTCAAATGCCGACCTAGTTAACATTATAGTTGGATTAGGCCTAAAATCAGGTTCGGATTAAAAAATAATAATATGACTAACATTTAGAGTCAAGTAAAAGATAAATCTTATACAACTCATACTATCATACTTGGTGTTTTGTATGTAACGTCTTATGCAAACCATCAATTAATAAACATTATTTAACTAGTCCTTTCAACCCTGTAATATATTCACCCTTCAAAAACAAAAAATTATACACTATGGGTTCAATTTTCATACAATGTAAAATATATTAATAATTGACACATAGAGAAGCATATTTGAGAAGGGAGTACAGTAATAGTGGGAGACAGAACAGAACAAACATGCCAAATCAAGTCCCGGAATCGAGAAAAATGTATAATGTAATTTTGGGAAATAAATTTGAGGTCCATATAAATTTGCTGACATGACACCATCCACATTAACAACAACTATTGTCCTTTTTTTTTTTTGCTGTGTTGGTGTCATATTTATTATTAGAAGATAAAAAATGTATGAGTTAAATAATATAGGAGTTAAATACATAATTGTTTATCATTCATATTTAATTATTAATAATTTTAAAAAAGTAATCTAAATAAATAATATATTGATTATACATAAATTTTTATACTGATATTATACAAATATTATACTCTTATTATTATTATAGGTATATATGAGAGTAAACTTTATATGAAAAGAGAATATAGATGCATGGTTGCCCGGGAAAATAACACAAATTCACTTACAGATTCACTAACATTTTATGTTACTATATCAACTGGCTAAACCGAGATTATTTGTTTTCAACAATATCTTATTTCATGTCCTAAGTCAATCACATATTGACATGTAAATAAAAAAAAGTTAAAAATAAAAAATAATAAAAAGTAACATTTTGATTAGTTTAAGACAGAGTGTGAAATACTATAGTATATGTATAAGGATTATATCTTTATATATACTAAATACATCCTCAACATCAAAAGTACAAACCAAATGTCCTATCTTTAATGTAAATAAAACTTTACTCTAAAACTACTATGCTTTTTATGAAACTGTCTCTAGCTCCTAGCCTATAGCCATAAAAAAGCACTTCACTCAGCTCAAGAGAGACAAAGCTGGTGCTTTATGAAGCTTTGCATAGTTGAAGCCAAAGAAGTGAAAGAACTACTACAAAAACATTAGACTTCACTTTCTTCTGTGCATTCAGAGATATAGAGAACAATGACAAGGGGCTTTATGTTCATCTTTGCTGCTTCACTTTTGATTATGCATCTTGGTTTGTTATTATTCCTTTCTTCCATTGTCCATGTTTGCTTTCTAGTTTTGTTTTTGCATATAACTAGTGTGTAAGTTTATATGTTTTCTGTATATGGGTTCTTAGAGTCATTTCTCTATCTATGTTACTTGTAGCATATCACCATTTTCTTAAAGATCTCTTCTGTTTTCTTGTGACTTTGGTAGCAGCTTAATTTTTCTAACTATGATTGAAAGGCTCCCCCTTTTATTTAACTATAATGCTACTGCCATTTTTCTCTTGAAGCTTAATATTATTTAACTAGAAATGTGGCTTTAGTTGTTCTTTCTTCTGTACAGATTCTTTGTTTGGTGGTATGTAATTGAAATGGTACTGCAAGTGTGTTATTATCTATGAGACTATGACTGAGGAAGGATATGGGAGATGGAATAATTTTAATTTTAGAGTGATAGGCTCAAGTCTAGAGTGTAGACCTCACTAAGTAGGAGTCTCGTGTATTGGGACGCCCTTTTTAGGTTGAAGTTCGGCATTCTAAATTAATGTGTATTCACATCAGGTTGGAGTCTTATATTAGTAGTGTTCTTCCTTGACATCAATCCCTTGAAGTGGTCTAGCTTCTTGGTTTCTTTTGTGATCAACCACTTAAGTTGAAAATTAATAGTTGATTTTTTGACTTGTAGGTAGAACTAGTAGAGTTAGTATATTTAACTAAAACACTCACTTCTCTTTGTAGTTCTAAGTTCTAAACTTTTTATCTATGAATTCTTGACAGATTGTTGCTCGGCGAGTTTTATTGGCATCTGCTACGGAAGAAATGCTGATGATCTCCCCACACCTGATAAGGTTGCACAATTGGTTCAACTTCAACAAATCAAATATGTTAGGATCTATGATTCTAATATACAGGTTCTGAAGGCTTTTGCTAACTCTGGAGTTGAACTTATGATTGGTATTTCCAATCTAGATTTGTTGCCATTCTCTCAATTCCAATCCAATGTAGACACTTGGCTAAGAAACAGCATCCTTCCTTACTATCCAGCCACTAAAATCACTTACATAACGGTCGGCGCCGAAGTCACGGAAAGTCCTAACAGTGTCTCTTCATTAGTAGTGCCTGCTATGAACAATGTCCTCACAGCACTCAAGAAAGCTGGCCTTCATAAGAAGATAAAAGTTTCTAGTACTCATTCCCTCGGCGTCCTATCTCGGTCATTCCCACCTTCTGCTGGCGCTTTCAATAGCAGTCATGCACATTTCCTGAAGCCGTTGCTTGAATTTCTTGCTGAGAATCAGTCACCTTTTATGATCGATATATATCCTTATTATGCTTATAGAGATTCATCGAATAAAGTGTCTTTGGATTATGCATTGTTTGAGTCATCCTCTGAGGTTATTGATCCAAACACTGGATTGTTGTATATGAACATTTTCGATGCGCAGATCGATGCTGTGTATTATGCACTTATGACATTAAATTTCACAACAATCAAGGTCATGGTTACTGAAACAGGTTGGCCTTCAAAAGGGTCACCTAAGGAGACAGCTGCTACTCCTGATAATGCACAAACATATAACACAAATCTGATAAGGCATACTATCAACAATACCGGTACGCCTGCAAAGCCTGATCAGGAGTTAGATATTTACATTTTTTCGCTGTTCAACGAAAATAGAAAACCCGGCTTGGAATCTGAGAGAAACTGGGGACTATTTTATCCTAACCAAACAAGTGTGTATAACCTTGATTTCACTGGAAGAGGCACTGCTGATACGACTACAGAGGTAAATAATGGAACAAGAACAAATGGAACAATAACATGGTGCATTGCTTCGAGTACGGCCTCGCAAATTGACATGCAGAATGCTATAGATTGGGCTTGTGGTTCTTCTGGCAATGTGGATTGTACTGCTATCCAACCTAGTCAACCTTGTTTTGAACCAGACAACTTGATTTCACATGCATCTTATGCTTTTAATAGCTATTACCAGCAAAATGGGGCTTCTGATGTTGCTTGTAGTTTTGGAGGAACTGCTGTAATAGTTGATAAAGATCCTAGTATGTTCATTACAACCCTTCACTAATATTGATTTTCTTTTCTCTATCAGCTTTTGTCATATACTATACTATTTGCTTATAAACTATTGCATGATTACTATATGCCCATGTGAGCATGCATGTTATTATTGTCTTTTGTGTATCTGATTGTTAACTAAGGATTTGTTTGCAAGTTGAGTTTTTGAGGGGAACGAAGGGAAATGAAAGGCTTCAGAACTATAAAAACACCGGTGAGATGATTCCAAAGTCTTTCCTTTCTTTTTCTTCCCCTCCAAAACTCAACTCACAAATAGATCCTAAAAGAGTAAGTCAAGTTGAAACACTCACTAATAGCTGGAAGTTTTGTGTGTTAATATGGTTGTATCCAATTCTGCAAATTATTTGGAGAAGGAATATCTTTGTTTTACAATTGAGGAGCGTTTAGATAAAGAACCTAATTAATTTCAGTAAGTTATTTTGAAATAAGTTGAAAAATACTTATTTTCAATCCTTGGGTGCGACACTTCGTGTGAGGTCAGTCACACACCATGAAATAAATTAGTTCCTTAACCATATGGTAAGAGATATCCTAGATCTTCAACAATAACAACAATCATGTCTCTATCCCACTATGTGTAGTCGGCTATATTGTCGAACGATGCTATAATGCTCGATATGAGTACCTCTCGGCCACTTGTATCCTTCTTTGATAGAATATACATTCCAATCATTGCCACACCATGCACCATTACTGAATGCCTTATTTTGTGTTGTTAACTTGTTAGTAAAGTATTGTTGTACACTAGTTTCATCACTGAACAACTATTTGTTTCAAACTCTGCAGCCTATGACAACTGCATCTACATGAGAACCGGGTAAGTTCAATGCTTGAGTTGATTTTTTGTTCATTTTATTCTCAAAGACTTTACACTATGCTGTAATTATTATTACTATTAAGACTACTTATTATTTCCACCTTGTTTATGCAGAAATAACAAAACTATGGCAAGTAATACTACAGCAATATCTTCAACTCCGTCCTCGTCCTCATCCTCATCCTCATCAAAGAATGAAGTTTCCTCATTGATTTCTAATTTGCGTGTTTTAGCATTTCTCTTCTTTCTATGGAATATAGGACAAGCTTAACAAAAAAACAAGTTTGTTTGCTGAAAGTGCAGCATGATTAATGATATCAAAACGTTAAGATGTATGCTGCTTTTGACATGAAGGAAATGTAATGATTTGAGAAGGTTATTACTATATATCTTGCTGATTACCATACTAGAGAAAAAAATGAAATAAGAAGACTCTAATATTCATATTTTTAATGATAATATGTTTCTTTTAATGCTAGTTATTTATGTGTGTTGCTCCGAACATAAAACTTTATGTGAGGCTTTGGGGATCACTTATGTACAACGATATCTCATTTCCTGTCATAAGTCAATCACGTATTGATAGTGAATAAAATAATTTTCTTTAAAACAAAAATCATTAAAAAGCAGCATTCTGATTCTGATTGGATTGAGACAGAGAGTGGGACACTGTTTGGGACAGAGAGTGGGACACGTGAATATAAGCCTATATACTTTCACTCCTTCTCATCCGGTACATACCACCATAGTTGGCAAGATCGAGATTTTACGTAAGATCGGAAGGGTAGATGAAAACGTAAAACGTGTTATCGTAACATAGATCGTAAGATCCTACCAAATATTGACTTTTTAAAACATACATATACATTACACCATAAAAGAGAAAGAACCTCACTTCAGAGAGAATAAGGAAAACAAACATGTTGAAGATGAAGATGATAATAAGGAAAAGTCTTGAAAATGAAATCTTGGAGAGCTTCTTGTTGTGATTGTAACTTCTACTTCTATTCTAGTTATGGTTTGTTTGTCATTTAGTAATTTAGGGGATACAAGAATTTTGGGCGAGTCAAATGATTTTGGGTCATGAGTTTCTCATTCTATATGGGTTTAAAAGATGAGGATTTTGCAATTTAGGGCTATAAAAATAGAAAATCACAACGAGTCAGCGATTTTACTATCATGCGATCTTCCTCGACGATCTCACTAGTGGCGGTGAAATCGCATTCAGAGTGGGCACATGACTCGCTAACTCTTAAAAACTCATAAAATCTACTAATCCTATAAGTTAAATCACAATCTTAACTAGCATACAACAACCTTCCATTCAATTATCTTTCACTTTTCTATTCTCGTTTATTATAATCATGTATGGAAAGTTTTAAGGTGGTTGATGTATAGGATCTTAAAACATATAGAATTTGAATCTTTGTTCACACATCATTTGATTGATTATGCACTAAATGGTTGTGATTTGCATTGCCAAGTTTCAATTAAGCAACGGGTAATTCATATTGTTGACGTTTATGAATCAACATGTTGTTTTTGGTGGAGTCGCCTACTCGCATAGTATATCAGTAGGTGCATGACAAAAATTATAGTATAAAATAGAGTGAATTTTATACATGGACCAACTTATTTTTAGTACTATTTATTCTATGAATAATGAATTAATTAAGTGCTTGATTGTTCCTCTAATAAATGTTGATAATGAGAATCAAACTTTTAACTTTTTAATTTTTCTAATAATATCTTACACTACAAAATAATATATTACTGATATATTTGGAGTTTAAAAAGCTAAAGAAGTATATTACATTGGAAAAGTAAATAAGTAAACATTTATTTACTTGATTTCACACTTATCTATAAAAAAATATATACTTTAAAATTCCTTAACATCAAACCCTAGGAAATGAAAACAACAAACCCTAAAATATATTGAATAAAATTGAATATTTATTTTCAAACTAAATTCGACCTTAAATCCAAAGCTAACTCATTCCTAAATGTTAATTGGATTAGTCGTTAGAATTTGACATTGAATTTAATAAAAGATAACACATCTATTTAGATAAAATCTTCTTAATATTACTTATTATTATGAGTAAGTAATTTGATATATGAAAATGATATATGTATATGTATTGTTTTTTTGGTACAATTATTTTTTGTACAAAATATGTATATATGTTACTACATATCAATCATATATATTGATAAAAATTAGTAAATTAATGATATTTTTAACTAAAAATATTTTATTATTATGTTCTAAACATTGGCGATCAAATCTAATTCTTGAACTTAAACTTATTTTTAAATTCAATAATATCCATCCATCTTTGGATCTAATCATAATTATGTAAAGTCGAGTAAGCAAATAGAGTCGAGTGATACCCATCCTAGAATTCCTAACCCCGAGATTGATAGAGGATGGAGGAGCCACATCGCGTCCGAACTTTGAACCAATAAGCATCCACGAAAGGATAGCGTCCGAAATTGTCCACGTCAATCTGTTCACCTCTTATCGAATCCAAGTTTTATTCAATCGCTTTACTCTTTTGGTTTATTTCGCAATCACTCACATTATGCTATTATTCTATGCCAACTTGCAACTCCAACTACCCCATTACTTTTTAATAAATATATTTCCAATATATAATAAAGTGCAAAACTACTCTCTCTCTCACTCATCTCACAACCATAATTACCATTATATTTCCCCACTTTCACTAGTTACCGTCCAAGAATATATCAATAAGTAAATGTGCTACCTACATAACTTATTCAAATCAATTAATTAACTTTATAAACTCCTTAAATTACTAGATATTTTAAATCAACAATTTACTTAGAAAAAATGTTTGACGTATTTTAATATTATTATTTAGGTTCATATTTTGTTTTATTATCATCCCTAAGCAATAAAATGCTACCTTATAAAATATAAAAATTATGATTTTATATTTACTAGGTTCTTAATTTATTTAAATTTCACCAAAACTAATAAAACATTAGTTTAGTAGTATAAGATCCTACCAAATTCCAAAAAAGTTAAAATATAAAGAGCTCGATTTCTGAAAATAATATTTATGGGAGAAACAACCATACACCCATACGAGATTAGTATTTAACCTAATGTAAGAAAAATCTTAGTACAAAAAATCATTACCAAACAAAATAAATATTAAATTAACATTAATTATAAATGATAAAATAAAGAAATAATTAGAATCAAATGTGTTTAAAATAATATATAATGTGGCATGAAGTGATTGGAAGAAAGATAAATTAATTGTTGGGAAATTAGAAGATGAAATAACCAAAGGTGGTAGTAGAAGATATAGAAATATTGATAGGATCAAAAATATCTAGCTAAGTCGTCCACGGTGGCACTCAAATTGCACTTTTTGCTCTTTCCCCATTAATTTCTAGAAAATTTAATCCCAAAAATTAAATGAAAACACCAAAAAGTGATATTATTTAATTTCTCTCTCCACCAAATATCTACATCATACACCACCGCCTATTTTCCCTTGCTTCTCTTTCAACCTTCATTTTAGATCAATCCCCAAAATCGCTTCAGATAATAATCACTTTTTTTTTCTGATTCTGAATCAAGAGAAAAACGGTTATAGAAAAAAGATAATAAGATGGGAGAAGAGGTGAAGAACTATAGCCACGAAACCGAACGGGTGACGGAGTGGGAGATAGGTCTTCCCACCGCCGATGACCTCACACCACTCTCTCAGCCGTTGATTCCGCCGGAACTCGCATCTGCTTTCAGTATCTCACCGGAGCCTTACCGGACACTCATCGACGTCAATCGCGCCTCCAACGACACCATCGCCGCCCTCCGCAGCGGTGCCGGTGGAGGCTCTCAGACGTTATCCGCGGTCATCGAACCAGATGAGGAAGAAGAAGAGGAGGAAGAACCGGATCGGGAAAACGGTTCGGGTACTGAATGTAAAAAGCTCCGTAGACTCGATTCTGCGGAAGATGCGGATTCGAATATGCAGAATAATAACAACGATGATGCATCGGGTAGGTCAGTGAAACGACCGCGTTTAGTGTGGACACCGCAATTACACAAACGATTCGTTGACGTTGTAGCGCACCTAGGGATCAAAAACGCGGTTCCGAAAACGATTATGCAGTTGATGAACGTTGAAGGTTTGACACGTGAAAACGTAGCGAGTCATCTTCAGAAATATCGACTTTACCTTAAGAGAATGCAAGGGCTTTCGAACGAAGGTCCTTCTTCTTCAGATCAGCTTTTCGCTTCCACGCCGGTGCCTCAGAGCTTGCACGACTCCGGCGGCGGTGGCGGCGGTGGTCATTCTCATCATGCTCCAGTTCCGATGCCGTATCCTCCGCCGCATATGATGGCGATGCTTGGAATGCCTCATCACGGATTCAATAACGGTGGATTTCAGCAGAGGGATTGGTCTTCGGGGTTTTCATACCCTCACCATGCTCATGGTCATGGCATTACTCCTAGTGGTGATAAATGAATCGCGTTCTTCAATTTTTGTTCATTTCTTCAGTGTCTCTCACTAAAGGTGAGTGTAATATTCATTAGCTTTATACTGTCTTGCTATTGCATCATTATTATTCATTGTTCACTCCGATTAATAATTCACTTACCATTGCTTGCTTATGGTGTTACTGATTCAGAAACATAATGTATCTGCTACATTTGGTTTACAATTAATAATGGGAGATTATGCTTTTGATCAATGAGATTTTATAACAAAGGATGTGAGTTTGTGACAAGTGAACTAAAACATGTTGTAGAATATCAAATATGCCATCTCATTTCTACCCAGTACTTTAACTGGTTAGGAAATCCAACATACAATTTTTTTATTGTTAAAAATTGTTGTATTTAATATATTAGAATTAGAAATTCAAAAGGTATAACTTTAATATAAAAATTTATATTTCATACAATACTGCTATTTCGGTCTCTAACTTATTTGTTTGTCTTCATTCCATAGATCAAAAGACTTTAAAAAAAACACACAATGGACCTGAGCCTAAACTAAACCTTTAGTGTGCTGATCACAAAGTCTCAGAGCCCATCCTTCTCAATTTGGTGTCAAAATCTCATCTTTGCTTTTGTTATTGAGTTACTCTCTCGCTTAAGATTTTTGTCACGTATTTCATTCTTGTCTCGTCATGTATCTAAGCATGACATGTCAAAATTACACAGGAAACAAAGTTGAAAAAAGGACTAAATTGAGCAAAAAAATTGAAGTTAATTGACAATGTGTTTTTAACTATATTTTACTTACTTGCACCGGTTATGATTTTGCTTATCTTATCTTATATATGAAAATATAAGTTTAATGGCTATATAGATAGAGAAGAACGGGAAAAAATGTTGAATTTCGTCTCTCTCTCTCTGGTCTCTGCATGTGGATAGGAGTGAGATTGGTTAAAGTGGATAGTGTGAAGGCTGAATTTCACTACAAATATTCATAAATAACACACTATTGTAGCAACAACAGGTTTCTGTTTGTCTTTTGTCTTCTTTGGTTACACTATGGTTCAGTAACTCAATCCTGCCCAAAAATCATACACTCTGTTTTGTGTTAAAATGCTATGTTGCAACAGGGAAACCTGAATACCCTGTTTTTTCTTTCTTCACATGGCATGCTAATTAATTCAGAAGCAGGACGAGCAATGAGCATATTTCTTTATATTGTGCTGGTGTACAAAATCTTTAGATAGTGGATAACTAGTCAGCTTGTAAAAATTAGACCCTAACGTGTGAGATTGGGCTTGGTTTATGTTTTGAGATGTCCTGTCTAGGGCTGGTATAGCAAACGCTTTTAAAAGCTATACTTTTTTTTCAATTGGGTACGAGTAATTTTTTTACATAAATTAATTACTTTTTGCATAGAATGATAATATGTTCATATTGATACTATTTGCATTGAGAAAAGGTTGATTGGGAATATGTGAGTAGTTTGTGAAAGGGGATCTTACTGTTATGGGATTGAGATTAACTTTAATGGAAATGATTGGTGGGCCATTTTAATGCTGCCATTCACTGTTTCTGTGTTTTACCTCCAACAAATTATCTACCTCTCTGTAATGAGGTGAAATGATACACTTAGCTGTCATGTTTAGTTTCTAAAAGTGAATATCATTGAATAGATGTGCACCTTGTGCTACTTATGAAGTATATGCACGAAAAGTTCTGGCCTTTCTTTCTTAGTTACAAATTTTATGATTTATTATAATATTCTTGCTGTCTAATGTTTAAAATATGTTTCATTGTACTTTCCTGTGACACTTGGCTAGGTATGATATCTGATTCCTTCATCACTCCACAAGATTCTTCAACAGTGATTGCCTCTAATAAACATTTAATTGGTTTTTCAAAGATGTAAAGCTCAGTATTTTACAGGTGCAGTAAAGTAATATGTATATGCTGCTTGTTTTGTAGATTCCAACGTTTAACTAATGGCCATTCCTTTAAGTCTTGGAAGCATCTCAATGTCTGGCCCTGGATTTCACATGTATGGATTTTAAGCAAAGGTCTAGGAGACTTTTATGGAGCAAAATTGCAGTATAAAATAGCAGTATGTATCATTTCAAGGGATTCGTGTACCTATTGACATGCATATCTCACTCCTGTCACCTATTTGTGGCAGGAAAATTATGCAATTTAGTTTATACCTTAGATGGCATCTGGTTCTGAAGTAAAACTCTTGACTGTTTCTCTGATTATTTTGTACTCCTGAACAAGTTAATTTATTTTTCAGCATCAGTTCAAAATTGAATAAGAGACTAAACAACAGTAAGCATACATTTCAGCCATGTGGCATCATGTGTTTTCCTTTTTGTATGTTAGAGCTCTTTGTTTATGAATGATCTCTGCAGTTTGTAAATTTTCATTTTCTTTCTCTCTTCTTTTAGAAACTCTTTCTTCTTCAATCCCTGCCAATCTTCTATAGCTTTTTGCCTATTAATATCTTCAACGGAAATGACAAAAAAAGTAGCTGAGATTCAAAGCACGAGCTGATGAGTAGGAAAGTTGTTTAGAGTCATCATAAACGTGTATGTTAAAGGATCTTAGTAGAGTGAACTTTATTGATAAATGTTGGATAAAATAAAGTATATTCATAGGAAGCACATTTCCATAATAATAACCAATACCAAAGCATCCTAATATGGAAAGTGATTCATTTCATGTATTTTTCATCTCGTAGACCATTTTCAGATTATGTACCAAAAAGAGTAAATGTACCCAAAAAATAATACCGGTGAAGGAAAAAATAAAACCGACTTTTCTAAGTAATGTAAAACCAACTTCTACAAAAACTCAAAGAAATTATATATTATAATGTTTCATTTATTCTACCAGACTGGACAATGATCGATAGCAGCAAAATAAACTAAATCCATTCAATAGAAAATCTCAATGATCAATAGCCGCAATACAAACTAAATACATTCAATAGAAGACCTCAACATAAACCGCCATGTTTATATTTTCACTGAATCCTATCCCAAGTCTACAATCTAACACCAGTCTGAGTCTTAAACCAGATTCTAGATATAGTTTTAAGAACAACCATTTGCTGCAAGATATTGTGCGACCACTTTGCACCTCAAAACCTCTCTCCAAAACGGAAAAATAATGCACCAGTTCCCGAGTTATGATCAATGGCATATTCTGCTCTGACTAAACCAAGCTTGAGACCAACACCATAAGACGATCCATGACCAAGTCGCCTATAGACTTCTGTCGGATTCCCTTTGAGACTCTTTGAACTTCCTAGATCGTTACCATGTTCAGCAAATCCATACACGTGTGTACCTTTGATAGGTATCCTTAACTCAGCTGCAAGCTATAGAAAGAAAAACAATTCAGACAGTTGATCCCGAAGTACTGGACATCATATAGATTTTAAAAAGGAGGCTCGGTGAATAAGTCTCAACCTGGTTGACCTGGGCAAGGTATTTGTATGTAGTCTAACCCCACAAGTGGAGAGACTATTTCCACGAATATGAACTCGTAACCTCCAGGTTACAAGACAACAACCTTAGCATTGCATCAAGGCTCACCCACTTACTTAGATTACAAGAATTTACTAAAACAAAATGACCATGGAGAATCATTAAAGGCGTGCAGTTATTCCTACCTCAAGGATGCTTCTAGCAGCTCCAATCTCACCCATGTTGTAACCCCTTACAGAATAGGGTCCCCCGAGAGTAAAAGCATCGTAACTTGGAAGATCACCTACACAACCACCATAATGGCCGTGGAGGACAAGCACTGGTGGTGGTGATTTACCAGCACCTTCCTCAACTTTCATCAATTGGAGAAATCTTGTCAAAGTTAGCTGGTGACGGTTAAAGAACGGGAACTGGCTGCCAATGCCAAGGCCTTGATCTACCTGCAGTTCGCATATATGAAAACTAGGTCAGCAGAAAACATAGACATACCATAGTTAAGACTAGAAACTTAGAAAAAAACAATATCTTGTCCTCAAAGGTACTGCAAGTTGGACCTTGCCCTAAAAGGTTTCACTGAGAATCTAGTTTTAGATAGAGCACAACATTATCTATGTAGCCAACAACATACAATGACATTAGGACGGCCTAGTTATCTAATGGCCTTTTTGTCATCTCTGGAACCTCCTCTTCTTCCCCCATCAAAGTTAAGATTTGACTTCTTTGCAAAAAATATTGCTAAGAGCATGTTCCATTTTTTAAATTTAAAAATAGTTTTCTCACTCACTATTTCCAAAACTAACAAAAATGATAAAAAAGCAAAACACATCCATGCAGACAATTACGAAGGCAATGCGTGAAGAATGAGATAGTAACCTGGAACACATTTCTTTCTCCGACTACAGCTCCATTAACAAAATGTGTGTTATCACGTGTAATATTTGCCTGTAAAAATGCCATGCGATCAATGCCAGTACCACTGAGAGTGGTTGGAGGTCCATCTGTACTAATTCCTCCACTAGGTAATATTCTTTGACCATTTGTGCATATATTACTACTTTCATCACGTGTTGTTATCTCTTCCATCACAAGTCCATAAGTGAATTTACTCTGGCGTGTAAAATTCTGCTTGACACAAAAGATATAAAAACTATGATCAAAAAAGGTATCAGCCTATCACTAGCCCAAATAGTTAACACAGGGCTTATGCGGTTATGCCATAGGGGTCAATGTAAAAAAGCCAGTTAACTTACCTCTGTAATATTAGCTTTAACACCAGCACGATCAACCCATATTGGGGGAACTTCATCAAGCCCTGGGCCTCCAGTGAAAACTGGACTCAGTTTCCGGTTATTGAAGCAGCTTACACGGAGAGTACGGTTGCTAGGATCAGTTACACCATCCAGATATGGATGCACATATTCTAGCTTAAATGCAAGATCATCCTAGGGCAAAACATAAAGGACATTTTATGATAGCAATGCATATATTGATGAGATACAAATATTCTTATAGTAAAATAAATAAACTCAATGGACTAGCTCAAGATGATACCTGAGGATTGAGGAAGTTGCTAGTTGTTATGGAACCATTAACAGATCTATTCAGTCCGTGCAGATTCCGATGTTCAAAACTAACAGTTCCACCAGGCTGAATTGAAGCCTGCAGAATAAGTGAAAACAAAGCAATTAGACCACTTGACCAGACAAAATTCCATGGTTGATAAAAAAATGAAATTTATCTGAAGGAAATACCAAAGTGGGACGCCCTCCACGTCCAGGAACAATACTCCACTCAGTACTGACTTCAGCTGTCTTCTGGTCCAACTCTTTTAGCTTAATTTCAACAATTATGCCTCCCTCATTCTTCTCATCAGGCCGTGGATTCACTTCAATATTCGAAAACAAAGCAAGGGAATTTATGTTCCTTAAAGCTTGTTTCCCTGCTTCAATGTTAAAAGTGTAACCTGGACGAAGCTGTTAATCCAATACAAATACCATTAAACATGAGCAACATAAACAATAAACAAATCCAAGACCAAAAAAGCAAACACAAATCATTTTCACCTAACACCATGATATTTGAGACAAGAAAACAACCATTCATATCTACACACACCAGCCTATACTAACATATTGCACAGGTAACAAATATATGTAGCCTTCTAAAGACTTCAACATAAACAGGGCAAGGTAATTTAAGTTTCTTAAAGCTTGTTTCTCAGCTTCAATGTTAAAAGTGTGACCTAGACGAAGTTGTTAACCCAATAGAAATATCCATCAAACATGAGTAACATCAACCAAAAGAATAAATCCAAGACCAAAAAACCAAGCGCAAATCATAATCACACAGTACAGAAACTTTAGACATGAAAATAATCACCCAAATCAGCTAGTGCCAGCTGCCTATAATAACATATCATTTTGCACATATAACAAACATTTGTAGCCCTCTAAAAACTCTAAAGGCAAGGGAATTTACATTCCTTAAAGCTTGTTTTATTGCTTCAATGTTAAAAGTATGACATGGATGGAGATACTAATCCGATACAACTAAGCATCAAACACACGCAACATAAACCAAATAACAAAATCAAGACCAAAAAACCAAGCACAAAGCATAATTAATCACAAAAACACCATGATATTTGAGACATGAAAATAATCATATAAATCAGCTACTGCCACCTGCATATACTAACATATCATTAGCACAGACAACAAACATTTTAAGCCCTCTAAAGACTTTACTATTAAGTATTAACATAAATACCTGTCTAGGAAGCTCTCTCTTTACCACTGGAACTTGAGTGTTACCTTCAACAACATTGCCAAGTTTATCCTGGAACTGAATAACCAATTGAGTGATATCCCCTTCCACAACCTCACACACAACCTCCTTGGTATTAAGATTCCCAAAATTAACCACCTGCGCACATGCGTACCCAGCATCATGGTACCACTTCTGCACCCTATCCCTTATCCTCTGCAATAACCTCGCGCTAACCGCCCCTTGTTCATTCAGCATCTGCATAATCTCACTGTGCACCGATCCGGGCAAAAGGCAAGGCCTAGCCCTCTCAATTCTTCTCTTGTAATCCCTCTCCTGAGTCCTATAGTACTCGAGCATTTCCTTATCGGTCATATCGGAGTCCATCTCAACAGGCTTTGTTTGCTGCATCATCCCAACATTGATGCAGCGAAATTTATCGGCTTGTTGCCAAGTACTCTCAGTGAAGTTAATTGTAAGACCAATTGTTCCATCAGCATTGGTTTTCCCTTCCAAATCAACCTTCTCAAACATTCCACAAGTAGCTAGAGTTTCTAGCTCCTTCTGAAGCTGCGCCTTGGTGTAAACACCACCAGGGCGCAACGAAACCATTTCAAAGAACGAATCCTCAGCATTCACCTTCGACCTTCGGTTGCGATCGAAGAATAGAATCTCAGAGAGTTTGTATTTCTTGAAACCACTCAGCTTATTAAGCTGAACCACAATGTTAGCAGGTAAGCCATGAGAATCCCAATCTTGAGATTGCGATTCATCGGCTATAGCCGAAGCCGGTGTGAACAATCTTGACCAGAATCCTCCATTTCCACCGTCGCCACCACCAAACCATCCACCCCCTCCTCCGCCGGATCCCCCTCCAACACCGCCATTATTTCCACCGCCGAGGTTGAAATGAGTGGGTAAATCGGAGAGAGGGGTGCAGTGGAAGAGGACGGCGGCGGCGGAGGAGATGGCGAGGGTTTTGGAGAGGTTATGGAAGAGAGAGAGGTGAGGAGAGTGGTGGTGGTGTTGTGGTTGTTGAGAATGGAGACATTTGAGGGAAGAAGGGCGCGTGGGACGGTGGTGGCGAGAGAGAGGAGTGGATAAGGCTGCGGTGGAGGCAGAGAAAGAGGACATCGTGAATTATCGATGAAATCAAATAGAGAAAGAGGAATAAGAGGGTTTAAGTCTTTCTATTGCTATGTCATTTCATTATTACTTAATCCTCTTATTATTCATTTAATTTAAAGCTCAGAGATACATATACCAAAAACACTTATTAGGTTCTCATTTACTGATTTTTCTTTTTAATTACGTCTGACTTTTTAATTAAACGAGTAGGAGACCTGTACGTTCGCACGAGTAATAATATGTATTACACGAATTTAATTAAAATTTGATAACATAATTTGGTAAATAAAATGTTAATGAGGATTACCTAGTAAAACATGGTTTGTAGTAATCCATTGTTGATGTTAAGATGGTGAGAGAATGAAATGATTTTGAACTTGTAATGTTAAAAAAGGAAATGTGTTAGGAAAAGTTGAATGAATTTAGATGGAAAATAACATAATATTTGTTAACTTGAGAATGTGACTAAATATTTGATTGTTGATGTAAAGTTGTTGTTCAGTGAGATGAAATCGAATCTATTATTAAAAAAATGTAATAGTTCCAAAAAATATTTCAAACATAATGTAAAATAATTAATATAATACATGTTATAGATTTTGGAAAATTTCTTTATAAACGACATTAGCATCAGACATATCAACTTCATCTGAACTCAAATGTTTTTTTTCATCCTCTTAAGTATACATTAGAATAGAATAGTTATTAGGGGAGGGATCTACTTACTCTAAGAGTAATTTTTTTAAATTTACTCCTCATCCTATCCATCAATTAGTGAGTATATTTAAACCATTATTTGTTCATATTAGTAATGGCTACTTTCGGAGTAAGTGGATCTTCACTATTTGTAGAATACCTAATACATATTTTGCAAAACTTCTTTATATACCATATTTGTTGTTGTATTTAGTGGTTTACCATCCTGTCATGTACAAATATATTCAATTTTTTTTTTGGTTTGAACTCTTGAAACAACCACATGACCATAACTGAAAATTGGTTTAGTAAATACAACTTCACATTTTCTAATGATTGACCTTGAGATTCATTGATTGTCATAGCGTATGACACAATTATAATGAATTGTCTTCTGAATAGCATAAAAGGCCACAGAGATTGGGATGTTGACATTGATAACTGATGAATATAAATGATATTTCAATGTTTTTTATAGATATGATTTGTGCCTCAAGTACATGGTTCATCATCTTAGTAACCACCAATCTTTTAAAATTGATTACCATGATATAAATTTTAACTCATTCATCTATAAATTGATAATATAGTTATCATGACATAGGATGTTAAATATATTGTAAAACAAATAAGAAGGTCATACTAATCATTATTGTTTGGTACTTATTCACCTTCAAACATTTAACGTATTGAAAATGTATGTTATGATGTTTGTTATGAAATTTATTAGAAAGTGATATGATAGAATATTAGAGTTGATTATTTAGATTTATTAAATATTGATAGTATAAGAATAATTCTCATTATGAGATAAGACACCAAAAATAGGATATGTGATCTTCATTTATATATCTACTAAAGTAAACTTTAGTAAATAGGGTTTGTTGTTCTAAAGTAGATTAAATATCAGTTTACTAAGTGGGTAAAGTTTTTTAGATTATTAATATATCATATTATTTATGTTTTATTTATTCATATTTTAATTATTAAATAAAAAATATCATATATATATATATATATATATATATATATAAATATAAATATGTGAAATTGTATTTAAAGCATGTAAAGAAAACTTGAGAGTTTGGATGCTTAGAAATTACAAAATTTCTAATTAAAATATAGATTAAAAATTGTCGAATTAAAATATAAATTAATTAAAAAAATTAAAATTCTTAATGATAGTCCTTATAAATTTTTGGTTAAAATGGTGATATAGTTTTCATGAGCTGAGATGTGAAAAAACAAAGATGGTAGAAAATGAGTTTCAAGGTCCTTTCCCTTTTGCGTTGTCTCAAACCAAATCACTCAAAAGCACAAACTTTTATGCTCTTTCGAACCTTAACAACCCACAATTTGCACCATCACAGTGATCAACCCCATGACTTCATATCCAGTTACTGTCACTTATTCAGTTCCAATCGAAATCTATTAGACCCGACCCGTTTGGATCTCTTGATCCAATTGCGAATTTACCCATTTTCCGATACATTTTTTCTTAATCAATTCATATCCATTTGTGCAAAATCTGATTTTTTTGATGTTGGTATTCAGCTACATGGACCAACAATCAAGTTGGGTTTTTGTTCTGATATTCACGTATGCAATGCACTTATTAATTTGTATGGCAAATGTGGTGTTATCTGTGATGCACAGAAATTGTTTGATGAAATGTCATATAGAAATGTGGTTACTTGGAATTCATTGATTTCATGTTATTTGCATGTGAATTGTTCTGTTATATGCATAAATTTGTTTTTGGATATGATTCACTTGGAGATGATAGCTCCTATGCCATTCACTATATCACTTGTTCTTGTAGCTTGCTGCCAAATGGAGCACTATGAGGTAGGTATTCAGTTGCATTGTCTATGTCTGAAATCAGGGTTTGTCAATGTTGTTTTGGGTACGAATTTGATTGACATGTATTCGAAGTGCCAGAATGTGGAGGCTTCGCGGCGAGTTTTTGATCATATGGAGGTGGATAGAAATGTTTTAACTTGGAATTCCATAGTTTCTAGCTATGCCCGGAACAGTCAACCAGATGAGGCGATGGTTTTGATTAGAGAAATGCTGCGCTCCGGTGTTAATCCTAAACAGGCTACTTACAATAGTTTGCTGAGTTCATTTTCTACAGATGGCCATTTTGATAAGTGCAAGCAAATTCAGTGCCGCATAATTAAAGAAGGCTTTGAAGTAAATCACTATTTAATGGTCACCCTTATGACTGTATACTCAGAATGCAATGGTAGTTTGGATGATTTTTGGAAACTTTGCTCTGGTGTTAGGGAATGGGATCAAATATCATGGAATGCACTCATTGCCGGCCTTTCTCACTTGGAACATGGAGAGGAAGCATTGACACAGTTTTCTTTCATGAGGGAGGCTGGTGTTGAAACAGACCATTTTACATTTATAAGTATTCTAAGCGCCATAACCATTGCATCAGCCCTCCGTGCTGGGAAGAAGATACATGCTCTGATTCTCAAATATGGGTATGCTTCACATTTAGATGTGCAAAATGGGCTTGTGTCAATGTATGCAAGATGTGGCAATGTCCATGATTCAAGGAAAGTGTTTTCATCAATGTTTACACATGATGTTATTTCCTGGAATTCATTGTTGTCAGGATATGCTCATAACGGTCATGGTAGAGAAGTTGTCGAACTGTTTGAGGAAATGAGAAGAACTGAAATCAAACCCAATCATGCCACCTTCCTAGCAGTTCTCACTGCATGTAGCCATGTTGGCATGCTAGACAAAGGACTAGAATATTTTGAATTGATGGTAAATGATAAGACACTTCCCCCTCCACCAATTGAACATTATACTACAATTGTCGATCTTCTTGGTCGATTCGGATATCTAAATGAGGCAGAATCCTTTATTAACAACATGCCAATAGAGCCAGGGCCATCTACCTACAAATCGTTGCTACGTGCTTGTCAAGTTCACGGAAATAAAGAAATTGCTCTACAATCTGCTCAAATGCTTTTGAAGCTGCACCCTAATGATCCTGCAGCTTACATACTTTTATCAAATGTATTGGATGATGGAGGTTGTTGGTCTGATGGAGCAGGAGTAAGGAAGCTCATGTATGATAGAGGACTTGCCAAAAAACCGGGTTGTAGTTGGATTTGATTCATTACAGAGGATTATCATATGTACATTTGCGACATGACTAATGTATAGGGCTATATTTGATGCTGCGGTCACTTATTGAAGAATTTAGACCCTGATCTTGAATCTTACCAGTAACATGGAGAAGAGGAGTTTTGAATTAATTTTCTGGAAGCACCACAAACAAGGTGCAGTTTAAGACTTCAAGTGAATATGTGCAGAGTTTGAAGAGTCAGGAAGGTTCACTATTCTATAGGGTAGATAAAGTCATAAATATTAATCACATATTTAAATATACACAAACTCAGAAGGAATTGGTTAAGCTTTTTCTGTTCATCTTCTGCATGAATAAACTATTGGTACTCTCAAATGTCTATTCACACTTCACTTTAACTGATCATAATTATGTAAAATATGATTGATAAGTTAATAAAAGATATGAATAAGCATTTTGGATTGTCAATAATCAATAAAAACACATATGATTGATAAGTTCTGAGTAAAGATAAGCAATTTAAAATACAATAGATAGATGATTATTGTTATAAAGTAAAATGATGTTACGAAAAAAGTACGTGGGATGATCATTTTTCGTTAGGGTTGAGGTATTTATTAATTCCACTTACGGAATAAATTTCAACTTTCAAATACAAATTTTCTCATCCTGGCCTGGTCAAATTACTATTTAAGGCAAGTAATTTCAGAGGCAGGGAAAGTTATTGGTCACACCACGTGTAAAAAATAAGCCCACAAGTGATTCTCCAAGGTGTGTTAGCCTCTAGATTATCCATAATTGCTTGAGTGGTTCATTTTTGTGTTAAAACTTTTGCCTATATTATCCATAGAAAGCACAAATATAAAAAGCTGATTTTTTCCAAAAGCTGAGTCAAAATGCAATCCAGGGAATTAGTCATCAAAATGTCTCCCCCTGAACGCACGTACAGACATGTTGATACTTCAAGACCTACTGTGGACCAATTCCTCAGAGGTAATCCTTTATCACCATCAACTTTTGAGTCAATGCCTGTCTTTACAAATTTTTCATGTGTCCTAATTTGATCCCGAAAAAATAAAAATTCAAACTAATTAAAGATCACGAATGTAAATCAGAGTGGTCTCTATCATAGTCATAAAAAAAATACTAAAAATGAGAAATTTAATACATTTAATATTTTTGGAACCATCTTGGGTTGAAAAAGGGACCAGTATTTACTTTTTTTTGTGTTGTTGTTGAAAGTTTAACTAACCAACTTGCATAAACAAATTATCATATCCTTAAATAAAGCTTAAATATGTTATGCTTATGTTAGTTGAGGTATTCTCACTGCATTAAGATAATCAATGTTAAGCAAGTAATAATTAAGGAAAGGTACATGGTTTGTTTAATTATGACACGAAAATTATTAGGTACTTTCAGAGCATGAAGAAGTTTTTACCTTGTATCATTGATTCTGCATTACCTCAAACATTAGGTAATTGTTGTTTGTGTTAGACAATAAATGATAGACAGCAATAACTTTTTATTACCATGAGAGCATCTAAGGAGGTGAAACTTGCAGAGCAAGAAACAAAGTGAAAACAATATAGATGTCATTTTTGTTTAGGATGAATCATATTCTTAGTTCTTGTTTCTACTTTCAGGAGGAGAATCTGCTAAGATGTCACCAACCTATTCTCCCAACTACTCTAAATCACCCTCTTCTCCTTACTTTGAGAGGTTGAAGCACCATGACCCAGAAGAAGACCAAGGTCTCTACCAGAAGAAATCTTCAGTTCTTGTCAAAATGAGAGAAGGGGTTAAGAGACTACGAAATAGCTTCAGAATTAGGAAACAAGAGGAAGATGGTAACCTCACTCCATCATGGGGTGTTAGCTTAGAAGATTATGAGGAAGAAGAAGATGCTGAATACCTTGGAGCTCCAAGTAATAACCATCATTATTAAGGATAATATCTGATGTCTCACAAAATACGGCACAAACAAGTGTCATTCTTTCTGATTGGTCAATGAACATTATCTCGAGTTGTTAATTATGTGATATTTAAATCAATTGAGCAATCAGAAAGATTCTTGTATAGATTAGGATCCTCTTATGTCATTTTCTCTCTCATGTGTTCATGTGGACCAGAGAGATAAACACAATTACATAAGTGGTATAGACAAAATTTCACAAATATTATGTGGTCCCATGACCACATGAGAGAAAAATAGAGAATCTAAGCTCTTGTCATACTTTGTGAGATAGGAGATATTGTACCATCATAAAAGACCTTACTTTATTCATTTGCATAAACACTTGTTCTTTCTTTATAGCTTTTGTCAACTTTACATTTCAGTGTATGAATCAGAGCTAGCACCTGAGGGATACAAAGAAAATGCAAGACAACATCCAAGAGCAAATCCAGTAATATCTGAGAAGCATGTTTTGCATAGCTCTATCAAATCTAGAGTGGAACAAGATCAAGAAAAACAACCTAGCCTTGTCAACTCCACCACAACAACTCAACCTTCAACTACTACTACTACTACTCATCATGGTCCAAACATGAAAATGACTGGAAAAAACTCATCTGAGAAACTTGCACCAGCATATGCAGCAGCAGCAGCAGCATCATATTCAGATGCAGCAAATTCAATACCCTCCAAAATTCAAGGCCTTTCTGTTTCAAAAACTACTTCTGCCAAAATGTCTTCACAAACTTCTTCAACTGCCCCACCAACTCCATCTATTTCATCAGCTCCATTGTCTACACAAACTTCATTATCCTCATCACCTTCAATAAATGGAAGGAACACTTTTAGCCCAAAGGGTGCTTCAGTGAAAGAGTATTTGAAGATTAAATTTGAACCAGGGAATGATGAGAAAGTTCTATCTGAAGTTATATATGAAGCAATGAGTCCTAGGAGAACAACTAGTACTAGTGATGCAGGTGTAATTGATAAGGTGAGAGAAGCTGTGAATTCTTTGCTACATAATGAAGAACCAACACAACAATATGGAAATAAAACTACTTCATCTCAAACCACAGCAATAGTATCAAACAACAACGTTAGAGAAGGTAAAACATAAGTTCATTATTCCAAGTTCCTGAAATGCTAATATATGATTTGTGTTGCTACAGAAAATCCATATTTCATGCCATCATTCCAAATTTTGCAGTTGGTCAGGAAGAAAACCATGGGAGAATTCTTCAGGCAAATTAAGAATCAGTGAAAGATTTCTTTTCTACATCATTGTGTAAAAAATAGTTGGTATGGGATAATGTGTTAATATCTTTTTGGCTTTTTTTGTGTATGTATTCAATAATTAGAGTGGAAAGGTAACTTTCAATGTTGTATTAAATATAGTATGTAATTTTGTATGGAATAATACAGTGAACCATGATTACTAAAGAAAAAAACTGCGTGCATAGAAATTCTAAAGTATATTTATAGAAATATTTAAGATGGTTTTATAACTTTTTATTACATAATACATTTACTTCTTACCATGAGTACTAAACTTAGGGTAAAATATTGTTGGTTTAGTTGTGTTAGGTACCGCTAAATCATCAGAAAGACTAAAATGTTAAAATTTAATTTATAAAAGCGATATTTATTAAGAGTGATAGTCAATCAAAAATGATAAATCCAGGAGATAACCTTGGTAATACCACACAAAAAAACTAACGGTAACTCCAAAGATGGTATAGAATGTTGTGGGCATGTGAGGTCATGCCTTTTTCTGTCATAGAATTTTGTTATTTGTTAAAGAAGGGATCATGCCTTATTTATAGCGTGGTGTGAGAATTGAATGATGTAACCGACCTTAGCTCAGTTGGTAGAGCGGAGGACTGTAGTAGGTTGAATTCCTAATAGCCATCCTTAGGTCGCTGGTTCGAATCCGGCAGGTCGGAACTTTTTCATCTACTGGAATATTTGGGATGCACTCAAAACTGGTGTATAAATAAATGCACATGTGATCATATATGCATAAGTTTAACTCAAACCCATTATTGAGAACATAGATGCATGTGCAAGTGGCTTTGTTGATGCTTTTAAATTGAGATTTGACAATAGACACCATCGGTTTAATTATATTTTATACAAATGGCATAAGGTTTCATTTGTCTTGAGTTAAAGGATTCTTGGAGCACTCATAGGTGGAAGGCCTATGTCATCGTGACCATAAGAATTCATCCAAATGGTCATATATGTTAACCACATTAGTCATTTGGTATAAACCGGGATATTTCATATTCTATCAATAAAGAATTAATTTTTTTGGGGTATTTGGTTGTCTCGTCTAACAAATGTTACTCTCAAAAATCAAATTTTTGACCTTTTGGTCTATCTCGGATATCAATATAATCTTATATCAATAGATCAACGTCTTATCGGTAATGATTTTAGCAAGATTTACTCCAGAAGAAATTAGGCAATTCAAATGCAGAACCATGTCATTCAATGATCCATAAGTCATAACATTAACATATAAAAAAACCCATGCATAGGAAGCAATCAAGCTTTATAAGCTTGTAAAAGCAATGACTGGAAGAGAAGATTTAAAGAACATTAAAACCAATGACTTAACTACAAAATGGTATAGAAGGAACATTAAAACAAAACTAGCATATATATGAGTATGAGTATTAGCCACCATCATTTCCCCCAGATTCACCACCATAACCATGGCCATGGCCACTTCCATCTTGGCCTTCATTCACACTCATCACAGACAAATGTGCTGCACTCACCACAGCAGCAGCCACTGCTGCATCATTGCTAGCTATTGTGCTGCTTCCATGCACAACATTGCCACCAACACCATCATCACAAGGAGTTTTTGAACAACACCCTTTAACTTTTCCCTTGTGTGGAGCCTTGGCATTGGAGAGTTTCTCTGAATCTTCCTCATTATTTTCCTTACTCTTGCGCCCTCTGATGCAGAAACAGACACTGACACTTTTCATGGTTAGAAAACAAATAAACAAGGTAAATGAAAAGAAACAAGACCATACTGCCACCTTAGTCTTGGTTCTCTTTTTATAACAAAACCATGGCTGATTGAGAAAAAGACATGTAAAGTGTTGATCTTAGGTGTAAAGTTGACAGATAATTAAAGTGTATTCAGCCATATTCACTTTGCATGTAATGTCACTATTTTATTCACTAAGTACCATGATTGAATAGGTCCTATCATGTTTTTCATTATAGAAACGTTTATCATTCATATTTAATACTTTTAAAAAATAATAATTTAAATAAATGGTGAATTATATACTAAGTGTTGCATTAATAATATATAGATATTACACATTATTCCGCTTTAACATTAAGATAAAATGTGACAGTTTTATATTCAGAGATTGGACAGCTGTTTATAACTAGGTAGGTATATAATGTGTTGATTTATATTGGAAACATGATGATTATAATATTATACGTATCTTAATGTTAAAAAAATCCAATTTAAAATAGTCACTATTCTTTTACTTAAACAGTTGTATAAAACAACGGTTGTTAGGTACAGTAGTCTTTAATTATTAGCAAGTTTTATGATGGATGACAGTTGGATCTTTTTGTACAATGTCAATAATTTGCCATTGCTTTTCTTCTTTCAAGTTTCTGTTATTAGCATTCTTTCTCTCTTCAACGATGTCTGGGTGGTGTAGTTGGTTATCACGTTAGTCTCACACACTAAAGGTCCCCAGTTCGAACCTGGGCTCAGACATGTTCATTGTTATTTATTTTTGGTTTAATTTACCTGAATGGTTGGTATTGACAAATGATCCTCATAGGATAAAGTCTCTTATAAGCTGCCACTATCTTAGTGCTACTGAACCTCTTTGTGGTTATAACATTAGTGGATGCCCTTTATTCTTAACCCAATCACAAATGACTTAGATCAACAACCCCTTCTCTTCAACCCATCATTGAGAATAATTTGGAATAATGGCTACATGGTGTGTGCATAATTTGGAAATAATTTGACTCCATTGCTCTTTCACTCAAAATGAATAGTCACATGTGATATCCTATGTCATGTAACAGACAAGTTATTAGTGTACCTTCAAACCCTCCTGCATCACATTTTTGTGGCTATTTCTTAACAAAAAATGCAATCCTAACAAGTTTCTGAGGTGGGTCTGCGAAAAGATAAGCTTTTTACATAAATAAGTAAAACAATGTCAAAAATTAAACGCCGTTGCCGGGGATCGAACCCGGGTCACCCGCGTGACAGGCGGGAATACTTACCACTATACTACAACGACCTTGTTGTTTACTTTTTTCTACAGTAATTTGATGTTCTATTTCATGTTAGGACTGTTTTTGTCATCTTACTTTGGCTGGTTTTAACATGATCATTAGAGCATATATGCTATTTTCCTTTCATTCTTACAATCTTGGTATGAAATTTTTCAAAATGTCTATTCATATTAAGGATTTTGTGTGCAAGTGTGGGAAATATCAATAGTCTCATTTTTTAAGTTTAAGTATGTTAGTGATGGTCAATTCAATTTGTCCTTTTAATTTCATTCAACATCAGTAATTAATTGCCTTATTTACTTAGTAATAGGTAATCCATTACTAAATTTAGATGGTAGCCAAAATTACAATTAAATTATTCGGGTTGGTCTAGTAGTATAAGATATCATTAGATCCTCAAAATGATCAAGAGTTAAGAATTCGATTCCTAAAAGTGATACTTATTAGGAGCGATGGTCATACACCCAAAAGATATCAATTCTTTGCCAAAAAAGTGAAGGATACCCTTAATAATAAAATAATGAATGCTTCACCCTGTCATGTGATTATAATACATTATTAAAAGAGGAGCTAATGTATATGAAACGGTGATTTGCTAGTTAATATAGAATATTTTAGTGTATGTGTACGAGTTAAGTTTTGAAGTAAATAAAAATTGAATGTTTCAAAATTATAAAATATATCTATAAGATAATTATAAATTTTTTTTTTCTTTTCTTTCCCCGATAAAATTCAACTCTTTAAACAAAACACTTATTCAACTACTATCTCAAAAAGTGAAGCATATTTCTGGATTTGCACTTGCATATTTTGGAAGGCGTGTAGCTCCAACGTCACAAATGGGATTGAGCAATAAATAATCCAATTGTGCACCAAAACAAGCAAAAATGAAAACATAGAAAGAGAAAGCGATATTGTAGCAGAGCTAAAAAAGTGATCCCAATATGTTTTGTTTCTGATATTGGAACATGGTGTAATTGATTGATATCACTTAATAAATAAAGTTTAAAATATGTATACCGATAGTGTAAAGTTTTTTACACTATCAGTATATTATCCAGCACTAATTTGTATTACTTTTGTTTAAAAGTTAATCATGATTAATAAATCAATGGTGGATGATTGACTGGCAGTGTAAAAAATATTTAGGTGCCAAAACGACAACTAAAATTATAATTTAGGTGCCAACCTCCTAAATAGCCCAACCTGAGCCCAACCCAACGGCCCAGACCCCATAAAGAAACATCTAAGTGGGTCCCTCCCATATGAAGCCCACTAAATCATCTTTCACTTTCAACTAGATTCCACATATAATCAAGTGCCAAATCCATAAAAAGAGGCTTTTTACTTTTTATGTTAGTGCTATTCAGTTCAACTCAAGATAACATTATTGGAGATGCTGCTACCTTTACTTGTTTTATTGGTTCCATGCTACTTCATGATTTAGCTTATATACCTTCTATCAAGACATTGATCAATTGATGTAAAATGTTATTAGATACTCGGACAATACATAAAATAAAACAAAATTGATTTGTTTCGTACTAAAGCATAAAATTGTTATTTTTTTTTTTACGTTTGTTGCATCGTTTAGTCTGCTAATAGAAATGATCTTCACCATACATAAGTTATTACCAGATTCATACAATGGTTCGATAATTCTTGAAATGTTGGAAATGACAGACACACAATCCGACAATCACTAATTTCTTATACCAAAAAATATCAATAATCTAATCCATTCACTAATAATCTCTATCACCTTTGGATCATTGTGCACTCTTTTTAGCCGTATGATGAAAGCAATGGGTCCCATTGATTCCTCATTCCTATTGCAATTACCTACCACACTCACACTCACACTAACAAATCTAGCCATGAAATTGAGCAACACTCACAAACTCGCCATTGAGGACAATATCGTACTTATATATCTTTTCTAAGATGTCGTTTTGATACCAAACGGCATCACCGACACTACACTCTTCGCATTTCACGTTTCTCTCCGGTATCTGTATTTTCCATCTTCTCATTATTATTCTGCTCTTGAATATTTGCATCACCATGAATAATATTCTAGAATATTCCAGAATCTGCATTTTTATGGTTACAAAACTTTTCCGTTACTTGAAAGGAATATTTGATTGTTGCGTAAAGAATTTGAAATATATAGTCGTTGCTGCATCATGCGTTATCTTCTAGATTTTCAAACAGTGTCATTTTTGTCACTATCCATTGTGTTTGATTTTATTTTTATTTTTTTAGGTATTATTTCATTAATTGTCGTATAATTTGTTTTCATATGTATTATTATTCAAATTTTGAATCTGTTGTACAACTTCCCTGATTTTTCTCTCGTGAACGTTGAAGTCACTTTCATGAACTTGTTTTCTTAGATTAGGAATTAGAAACCATTGGAACACTTAAGCTAACCACAAAGTTTTGCTATTATTGTCATTTCCATTTTAATTAACCTGATTCGGCTTTCTCTTGTTACCGCTGTGGATCAAAATAAGCTCAGGTTCAATTTTTGCTACTTTTGTTCTTAATGTAGTTGAGTTGTTACGCACCATAAATTTAACTCCATGCTATTCTCATATTAATTATTGTTTTTTATTTGGTTATTAGAATTAGTTTCCGTGAGGCTCCCATTTAGTGGGATCTGGGGAAGGTAGATGTATGCAGCCTTACTGCAATGGGAGAGACTAATTCCATGATTTGAACTGATGACCTCGTTGGTCACACGATTTGAACCCAAGATCTCTATGTCATAAGGCAAGCAACCTTGCCGTTGCGCCGAGATGTCAAGAATAGATGAATTGATGTATTTGTTTATTTATTCTAGATAAGTGATAGTTCTATTAACATGAAATCTTTGTTTATTATATGTTTGACTTTTAAATATAATTCAGTTGTGCATCTGAAAAAACGAGCAGTTGAACTTTTCCGACTGCAATTGGAAGGTGGTACATTGTTTTTAGAGCTGGAGATTGGAATTTTCTGCAGTTGATGTCAGATTAAAACAGAGTTCTGGGGACTATCAACCAGCATGAGTAGAAAACTTCATGAGAGGTTAATACCAGAGAAGTCTTCTTTGTCATATGCTGATTTTCATCAGGAAATTACGAAATGTGAGAAAGGCAACTCTATAAATTCTCATGGAAAGCAGAAAAAGCAAGTGACTTGTGGAAGGGTAAGCAAGGATGATGAGCTGGTAAAGTACATGTCAACTTTGCCAGGTTATTTGGAGAAGGGACAAAAAATTGGTGACAAGGCTTTAAATGTTGGAGTCCTTGATTGGGGGCGTCTAGAACAATGGAGATACGGCCATAAACAAGTACCCCATAGAAGTAGTGGAAGCTCAACATCTACCAGTAATACATCGTCTTCTGTTTCAACAGATGCATTATCTGGTAGTTCTACCAGAGGTCGGAGTTTGTCTTGTTATCGTCAAAGGATATCCCGCCCATCACTGCAATCTCACTTGATTGTACCTCCAATGGATGACCACTCTGTATCTGTCAAACCTTTTGGAGGGAGTGTTGGAAATTGTCAGAATCTTAGAGGTAGCCAAAGTAATTTTGCTACACAGAGCAAATATGTTCGAGCCGATGACCTTCTTTCCCAAAACCATCCTACTAGTATAATGAAAGGATGCAACAAGAAATATCTTAGTCCACATATTGATACGGAAACTGACAAGTTGCCAAATGACCGAAGGTATGAGGCAGCTTCATGTGCTAAGATAGTAAAGAGCACTCAAGATGTTGGAATGCAAAAAAGACTGGATAATTTGCAAGAATCGAATATTGATACTTTTGAGAAAGCTACGCTTACAAAAACCAAAGCACTTGTTGTTCTTATGCCTAGAGAGGTCTCCCAAAGCAGACATTCTGGAGCTTCTAGTATGCGTACATCCTTCAGTCAAAAGTTTGGAAGTCCTACTCGAACTAGACTTTCTGGAAAACCTAAGGAACCTTCTCATAGATATCCAAATCATGATGCTCCACACTCCTGTTTTCTGCCTGTCGTAAATAGCAGAAGCCATTCTCAGCCTAAAGGGTCAGCACCCAGTTCCATAGATCCAGAAAAAATCAACACTCCTGCTTCTACTTTACCAGCACCCCTACCGGTCAAAATGGGAACTAGTCCATGTAGGTCTAGAAAAGCTGAAGAAAGGAAACACACCGTTGCTTCATCTGCAATCGAGCCTCCCCAGATAGTAGACCAGAAAGTAACCGCTGAGAAGTCAAGAAGCTCTTCACCTTTTCGTCGATTTACCATCAGCCTTGGCTTTGCAGGCAAAGGTTCTGGCTGTAAAGATGTTGCACATGTGCCACATCAGAACTCAATGGCAGCTCCTAAATCTTGTTCAGAAAATGCAATAGGTTATGCTAGCACAAATGTTTCAGGCAATGTTAAACCTGGCTATGCTGGCAGAAGCACAACCAGCCCTTTAAGGAGATTGCTGGATCCACTGTTGAAACCAAAGGCAGCAAACTGCCGCCGCTACATAGAGTTATCTAAAAATGATTCAGTATTAATAAACAAGAATTGTAGGCCAGGTAATGTGAAGCCATCCACTTCACTGCCAGAGAAAGAATTGGACATGGACCATGGGGTTGATTGTACCACAACTAAGGCTGCTGATTCATCAAAACAGAAGAAGTATGGGCTACCAACATTTCATGCACTTCTGAGAATTGCTGTGAAAAATGGTCATCCCCTTTTCACATTTGTCGTTGACAACAACAGCGAAATTCTTGCAGCTACAATGAAGAACTTAACCGTCACAAGAAAAGATGAATGCCACAGTATCTATACTTTTTTCACTTTTAGGGAGGTTAAGAAGAAGAATGGAAGTTGGATGAATCAAGCAGGCAAAAGCAAAGGTCCTGATTACATTCACCATGCTGTTGCCCAAATGAAGGTTTCTGAGTCCCACTGTTTTGATTCAACCAGCCAGAATTGTATGGACTCCTCTACAGCAAAAGTATTTGTTTTGTTTTCTGTAAAGGTAAGGCAAGGTGATGCTCAGGTCACTGATTATCAACCAAATGATGAGCTTGCTGCTATTGTTGTCAAGTCACGCAAAGCTATAAATTTTGTGAGTCGGGCACATCAGAACATTTGCCAGAATGATAGTCAAGACCTTGTCCATGTAACAGCTGTGCTCCCAAGTGGGGTTCATAGTCTTCCAAGTGACGGTGGACCTTCATCATTGATTGAGCGCTGGAAAACAGGTGGAGCATGTGATTGCGGTGGTTGGGATTTGGGTTGCAAACTTCAAATTCTTGCAAATCAAAATCAATCCAGTAGAAACTCAAGAACATCCAAAGCTTATATTGCAAATCAATTTGAGCTTTTCCTCCAGGTACTTTTCGGTCATTAGTCTAAGTTATCTCTCTATGCTTTTTGTTTATTTTTCTTAGTTGATTAGGCTTTAGACTAGTGTTTACTAACATAATTATCAATGCTAACCACAGGGGAATGACCAAGACCAAGAGAACCAGCCTTGTTTCAGTTTTGCCCCCTTCAAACCTGGAATATATTCAGTAGCCTTTGATTCATCACTCTCAATTTTGCAAGCATTCTCCACCTGCATAGCTTTAGTGGATGGCAAGATGTCATATGAAAATTCCAAACCAAGAAGCTCCACGGAAGGAAAAGATCTGACAGAAACTCTAATGGTGCAAACCGAGGAGCTGAAGGATTTTGTTAAATTGGAGAACATTCCTGCAAGTTATATCGCTTACCCTCCCGTTTCTCCGGTTGGCAGGTTCTAAAACTAACATGAAGTGAAGTCATGTTTGACATCCCATTTTGCAATTAAAATGTGCAATGTGAGTAGTCAGCAAATAATGGTCTTGTTCACACGGATTAGTTTATGTTACTAATTTATGCTGCATATATATAAGAGCCTTATAAGTTCATGACTCAATCATAAATCATCTTTTTCATGTAACAATCAATTAAAGTATGAATAGTACGAGTAAATTGGTAGTTTTTTAGCTTCTGGTTTCTCTTATGTATTTGTCTTTAGTGCTTGGATGACCTTTGAATAAATGATGTATTTAGAGGCGAAATTTGCTGGAAGACGCTCCAAGAATCGATGTAAGTTCTCATAAATAAAATCTATTCTTCTAGACCAATTATAGTCTTTGGCATTATCATTACCTCAACCCTTTATCTGCCTTGAAATTACTTTTGGTCCGAATGTTTTATGAGGTAGTTTTATTGCTAGCCATTTTGTTTGATGTGGACTTCAAAGTTGGTGTTGGATTCATACATGCCAGTTTTAACATTAGATGCAAGAAAAGTAGCTTTGGTTTATCAATTTATGAATTAGAGATGAATCGGGTACTTTTATTTAAGTCATGATTGATTGGATACCCTCTTGTCTACAAAATCTTGAGGGGGAAGCCATGGATCTTCTCAAAGCTATTCAATGGGACCAAGAATTGAATTTAAACCATTAGATTCTGCTGCTAGTAATTGCGATTTAGCAAAGGACGAAACTAGCTATATTCTCCTACATAAATATGCATATATCTTGTTAGCAAAGCTGATAAGACTGTTTGATATTGTTCTCGGTCCCTTATTGTACAAAAAAATAGTATGTTTGTAGTTCTTTATTACGGATTAAATGACATTAGACATCACCTGCATTTGGTTATAGGCATGAAATTTTGCTGAAAGTTACTGGCAATATCACCTTTGAATATATATGGCGATGGCCCAAAACACTAATGGTTTAGGGGAAAAATTACCATTAGTGCAGCCAAGATGCATTGTGTAGTTCTTACAAAGCTAGTAGTTCCTTATGGAATAAGTCCTAGGAATGTAGTAAACAAGAATCCAGTATAAATTTGAAGACACTCTACTTGTATATAATAGAGTGAAGAAAACAAAAGCAATGTGGTAGGCTGATAACAGCATAATAAAGATCATACAACTATGGTGGAATAACACTGATAAATAGGGAGCTAAAACAAAAATGTCATGATTTAGAACTGGAATGAACTCAATTAACTGGTAACTTATTTCTGACATGGGCTATGACATGTTCGCAACGAATATCAATCCCTTTCTAAACAAAATACATTGACCCAGTCATAGACAAAAATTAAGACCACAAACTATAAAAAATATGCTTCCTCTCACATCAACTACTTAAATCAAAGCTCAGGCAGAACCAACCGCAACAGAAACAGAACGGTGCGCTTGGATTACATGGGAGGCCTCCCGTTACCAAGTAGCTGACCAACTAGATTAGTAACCTGGATGAAAAGAACAACCCTCTTAGACGACAAGGCAACAATTATAGTCAGCATTTGCAGTACCCTTTGATTTCAGAACCAAAACCATATCGAAATCAAAAAACTTCGATGACCCATATAATGAGACATTTCTTATCAAGACACTAAACAGCAGGAACAGCATGCAAAAATAAACATATTAAACCAAATGCGGTGACAAATTTAAGGCATAATTCAACCCCACACTAAGATTCCAACCTAAAACATGTCAGGAACTATCTTAGAATGAGAAGCAACAACAAAAATTTGATGCAAGAGAAAAGAATAACTAATAGATAGAAACTCATACAGTTTTGGAGAACAACTCAAAAGTAAACCTAGGAGATATCTTACATGCCAATATTTTGAAACACAGCGGTCAATGCAACTATTTTCACCCATGTGTAGCTCAGACTCCTTGTACCTGAGCAGATAAAATGGAAAACAAAATATTATCATTCATGTTCAGACATTACCCTCAATAATGTAAAAGCTAACAGCAGATAGCTCCATTTGAGGACTAAAGAAACTAGTTTTCAAAAAATGACTGAAGGACATTCCAAGGACACAAAAACATGAGACTTTAGCTTTATCAATTAAAAGAAAGGTTAAAAAAAGAGAGTTTACTTGTTGTCAACACACTTATTGAAACAGGACTGGGTCATCCTGAAAAGTAAAAACAACAAAGGGTTAGCCAAATGAATTATTATGTTATAGACAAACATTTTTTTCCTTTTTTATGGGAGGGGGAGAGAGCACACTTTCGGGGATTTTAACCGGGCGTCATGCTTCATGTCCAGCTGCTCTATTGATTGAGCTGACACTTGGGGACGCCAAATGAATTATCATGCTACCAATGCAAACAAAGAATCTTCCTAAACAATATGCATTCAGATTCAACATTATACTTGCTATTCGCCAACAACAGCAAACACTACAAAATAAATACTCTGCTTCCAACTGAAAGGTTCCCCTAACTTCTAAATATGATTGAAGTTCATGTCACCAGTTCATATTAAGAGCAAGAAACCTCAACAGTAGCAAAGAAACATAAAGACACTTCACATAAGAAACATGCAATAGAGTTGTCTAACTTGATCTAAAAGTTAAAGGAGTAAATACCCAAAGCCATCCATGAGAAAAAAATGTCATTGTGTCCCCAAAAACAGTCCATGATTCTCAACTTGGTCTCTAAGAACATAAAATGCTGGGCAAAACAGACCCTCACAGAGACTAATGTATCCCTGGAATTTGTCCTCAAAATGAGGAATTAGACCAACATTTGAAATTTCTACAAACCAAATTGAGATATTTCATTATTCAAGGACTAAATAGTTGGCCACATTTTTCTCGAAGGAGAATCCAGGTATTTACTAATAAAATAAAATGGGATGTGTGTGAAAGCAAGTTAAGGAAAACCTACTTGTTGAACAATTCCACCCTATATTCCATCTCTTTCTCAGCCATTCCAAATATCTGCTCCATCACCATAACATAAATCATTCAAATTGTATCCAAAAACAACCAAAATACAAAGAATCAAATCACACCCAAATATAAAAAAATTCAATCTTGAAATCAATTGGGGTGTTAAATTAAAAGCATCAACGACCAGTTCAGTTTCTTCAAGCAATGAAATTCGATTCTTTTACGAAATCGGAGAAAGGGAAAAGAATACCTGCCTGTTCTTTATCGATGGAAGAAAGTGGGATATTGTTGGAAGCCATTGCAGTATGAAATAACAATACAAATCACCAATTACTGTATCAAGAGAGAGAGAAATCGAATATTGTTAGAATCAGAAGCAAAGGGGTGTATGAGATTGAGAAATAAGAAGGGTATTATAACTTACAAATTGTAGTGTTAATTGGAAGCTGCAAATAAACCCTAATACCTTTATGATTCGATCAAATATAAGATGTAGGGTTTTTATGGCAAAACTACTGCGTTTTAAAGGGGACACGGTGGTACAAAAATTGCTATATCAAAATAAATTAAAAAACAAATTATTCTTTAAATATTTATAATCCTATATGATTTACTCAACATTTTAACCATTAACAAAATTAATGTTTTAAATATATTAACTAATTCAAACCATTAAATTTTTCTAATGATTAAGATGCAGAATAAGATTTTTAAACTTACTACTATTAGAATAAGTGAATTCTCTGCCATCAATAATTAATAAAAATTATAAAATAAAGTTCAATTAAACATTTTTGTAAAATAAAATAAATCTTGGATAAATGTGTATGTTCTATAATTGCAAAACTATTGTGTAGGTAGGTAGATGAGAGTGAGAGAAAAATGGTGAAATGGCAAAAGGCAAAATTAATTGTTAATACTTTTTAAAGTGTGCATATTTCATTCACCCAAGTGTAATTATTTAAAACAACATTAATCTTCTAAGATTTTAGGAATATAATGACACTTTAAATTACTAGATAAACTCAACCTAATAACATATTTTTTATTAATGAAGAGTATTTAAGTGGAAAATTGGGTTGGAAAAGAACAGAAATGTTTCAAATTTGAAATAAAAGCTTAAAATTCATAGAACAAAAGTACTAATAGATGCGTAAGAAGGTTTTAATTGAGTTATGAGTCATTCATGATAAAATCAACAACAACAAAATCAGTCCTGAAATTTAAAATGATACATAAAGAAATTTTAGAGATACTTTGTTTTGTTATTAGGGATTTATTTATTTTTTGGTATATAATTGATGGTATCACTTATTTGATAAATAACTAATTATTTGACCTTAGACCTTATATTAATACCTTAAGATTTAATTTAGATTTATATCACTAGCTCAACACCTAATTAGTTATTAGAACTAATTTGACCAATTATTTAATCTATATAATAATAAAATTTAACTTTTAGTTATGTAATGATGACATATACCATACTAAGTTTCATTTTAAAATCAACTAATTTATATGATTTATAATTTATTTTTAATAATTGGGTGAAGTGGTTATGTATCAACATGCCTTAAGTGTATATGTACCAAAATAACTCCTTAAGTGTATAAGCACTTTCTAGTTTGTGCATCCAAACACAAACAACTTATTCAATCTAATAACTTATGTCATAAGCTCTCATGTGACAAACACTAATGTCATAATCATAAGTGCTTCAATAATCAGTGTAAAGAACCAGAATATTAATCAAGTACAAGTCAGTTGTAATGACAATATTAATATGGTATTGGAAATTAAGAACATTGAAGTCGCTTTGGCCGAGTGGTTAAGGCGTGTGCCTGCTAAGTACATGGGGTTTCCCCGCGAGAGTTCGAATCTCTCAGGCGACGATTCAATTTTTATTTAACTAACGTGCAATTCTGCATATATGGATACTTAACTATTCTTCCTCTAGCCTCATTTTTCTCTTGTTCTTTATATTTTTTCTCAGCATACCAACACACAAAACCAATCAAATTACATGTTTTTTTTCTATTTTGTGGCAGTGATGATGTCCCCTTTGCTCTAAGAGACTGCAAAGGTTTACCTTGGTTGTCCAAGTATGTAATGTAGAATTTTTATTCTAAGAGTAGAACAATTCCATAAAGGGGATTGCACATGTTTTCTCATTACCATCATGAACAACTTTACTCTTACCTTTTCATTCCTTCATGATTTCATAATTGTTATTTTCTGTGGCACTTCAGAACAATGTAAATTATCTGATACTACACCTTTGTCGAATTACAAGTTAGAATTCTCTCCATTATTAATGGAAGAAATAAGTATATCACAAAAAATTTAAAAAATATAAGGATATGACATTTTTATTTTTCATTGTGCAAGTATAAAAAGAAGAATTTTCTCTATTACTTGAGAGGTGAGAGGATACTGATTCTCATTATAGATTGTTAAATATAATGTAAATTTTACTTTCCCCTCTTAAAACATTAAAATGATGATTCTCCACTTTATTTTTAACTTTTGAGCAACTAGAAGTCTAAACTAAGGGAAAAAAGTGTATTTACTCTTGTATGTATTTTGTAAACAAGGTTTAAATTGATAAGAGTGACCTAATTTATTTGCTATAGATTGGAAAAAGACATTAATCATTCATTAAGTGAAGATGATCCTTCATTACTTCAACTTTCATCTATGATATAGATACATAGGTGGATATTCTTGATTCATTCAAATTCTGGCACCTGCAATTACTTTAGCTACGATTACATGGGAAATTCAGTAACATCTCAATAGTGTAAGACATTGTTTTATTTTTCTTCTTCATATTTTTAGAAGAGAATGGTATTGGTTATTAAGAACCATGAAGTTGCAAAGTAAACAGTGTGCAATTCTTATAATTATCAATTGCATGAGCCAAAGGAAACATGAGAATAATTGTTGTAGAGCCAATTACTACATCCATTTATTACACAAAGGAGAAAATGAACTGTGAAACACATTGCCAAATATATTGAAAAGTGAAAAATAATTATGAAGAATTAAGGGTAATGTAGAGAAAGGGAGAGGAGTAGGGTGAGGAAATGAATAACATTATTGATTTGATGATGAATTAACAGTATCTATGTAGGTAGCAGTAGTAGTAATAGGAATAGGACCTAACAAATATAGCAAAGAAATGAAGTAATAAATGATTAAGAGGGGTTAGTTAAGACTTAACATTATGGATGAGGTTAATTATAGTCTCAACCTCAAATCCAAATTGAGTGGTGGTTGTTCTTGTTCCTGAGGAGGGAAATTCAAGTCAAGAGGAAGAGCAAGAACATTATTTGTTGTTGGTTTGTTTTCCCAATGACATCTCTTATGGCCACCCAATGCTTGTCCTGTTGAGAACACCCTCAGACAAATGCTACATTTGTGTCCCTCTCCATCCATATGTTGTTGATGTTGTTGTTGTTGCTGTTGATCATTATCGTTGTTACTTGTAGCACCTCCTCCGATATGACTATGACTATGATTATTATGAATAATATTCATATGATCCTCACCAACATTGATTGCGAAACAACCCTTAACGTTCTTATGACTAGCCCGATGTCCTCCTAGAGCCTGGTGTGATCCAAATACTTTATTGCAACTGGAGCATACAAATCGCTCGTCTTGGCTTGAAACTAGACTCAAGTTCGGTGACAGAATCCCATAATTCATATTAACCATAGTACTATCTTCTTTAACCACAACCTTACCCTTTCCCTTTGCAAGCAATAGTAGAGAAGCAGCAACCTCATGATCCTCATCAGTCAGTATCTGAGGTTGTCGCGGCGTGATGTTCGGAGGAGGATTAATGCCGCGCCATTGTCGCTCAGGGTGGCATCGCATGTGACCAAACAAAGCCTTCCAAGACCAGAACTTTTTACCACACTCGGTACAAGGTGGTGTAATCTTAGGTGCTCCTGTATCTGCTTGTTTCTTTCCAACACCACCACCACCATACTTGTTTGTTTTGACAATGTTGTTATTGTTGTTGCTATTATTGTTGTTGTTGTTGTCATGGAGCATTGTCATCATGGTGGTGCGTTTCTTTCGTGGATGGCTACGATGATATGAAGATGAAGAAGAAGAACCTGCAACAGCATCAATCACCATGCTTGAAGAGGGGGGATGATTTTGATCTGCCATATTATAAACATAATCATCATAATCATTAGAATCAGAATTCTTCATGGCTATGGTTCTCAGAGTAAAAAGTGAATGGAATCCGAAAAAACATTCCACAATGGAATAAGACGGTTTATGTAGAGGGAGCGGTTAATGCAACTAACTCTTAGTTGTTTTTGTTTATCCTTAACTTCTTTTACTAATGCTAATATCCCCCTTGAATCTTCTATCTATTTTGGTTATATGGGTTGGTCAAACAAAATATTAAATCTGATACAGAATATATAAAATCTGATATAAGATACATAAACGGTTAAATGAGATAATCATATAATTATATAATTTGTATTATTTTTTAATTGTCAATTTTACCCTATATAATTTCTAATATCCACAATATTAAACAATATTTGTTTCAAAATCCAATTGAAAGGAAGGGTAAAATGATAAAATGATGCTATTCTAAGTTACCCACCTTCAACCCTTTGGAGCAGTTTATTCCTTGTACGAGGACTAGTTGCATGTAGAGAATGTGGCGCATGTTAGTTGTGTTGACACATTAATAGTTTTAACTTCTCCTATAACTGCTCCTCCCACTCAATTCTCCATCATCCCACTCTCTTAATCACTTTTCAACTGATTTTGGATATGGCCTCAATTGTGCATCCCTCATTTCTCTCACTCTCCTTTCAATAATCATTTCAATTGTTTTTGTAACAAATTAATCTCTTTTTTGAGCACTTTTTTACTCACTTGGACACCCATCAACTTCTTATCAAATCAAATACCAGTGAAGTTATTAAGCTCAGTATTTAAATGGTTCCATATCTCATGCCTTTTTATCAGTTTTGTTGTGTGATTAAAGTGGCTATTCTATTATTTGTAATGTGGTATAGTGTGATGAAACAAAATATCAGAACCCCTTGAGTTATTGCTGACTTTGACGTATAGGTAACTAGTCCCACTAAATGAAATTTTGTTGAAGATGTGCAATATTAAAATCTTCGTGACGTATTTTCATTGGTCTGAGATATAGTTTGAGACATCATTTAGAACAGATGTTTGTATGTGGTAATGTATTTCAACTTTTGTATGCTTTTTCTATGGGAACAAACTTATCAACCACTGTTATAATGTATTTCTTGTTCATTCTGTTGATTTAATTTGCATGTAGTATGAAATATGTTGATTTGGGGAAGAACAGAAACATGGGTCACTTATCAAATTCAAAGGGAAGATTAATTTTGAGGTGCACCTACCTACACAGAAAGTGAGTGAAGAGGAAGAGAAAGAACAAAGAGGTTAATTTAGTGATATACCCAAAACAAGAGAGAATTTTTAACGTCTAGAGAGAATGGATTCGTTTGTTGAGACAACAATATGCAATTCTTGTATAAATTAGTAGTATCATATGATATCTTTATGCTGTTATTGTTGGTACATTAATAATGTAATTTTTCATTAAACGTGATTAATTATTTTCATACAATATGAAGGAAAAAAATCAGATAAAACTAACTCCAAATGGATTTGTTCATTACCATCCATTAGAAGTATCCTTGTTGCACACAAAAAATACTCGTTTAAACAAAAAAAGAAGAACACAATCATGATTTATTACTAAAAGTAATCTTATTCATTATTAAAAAATATATTACATGTACATCATTAAAACAAAATTAACTACAATTTCATTATTTTTTCCCCATTCTTAACACTTGAATCCAATAACTAAGCCGTTGATTTGAGTTTGATAACTTTGATAATTAGAATGATTAATTAAGGATAATATAATGTCATAATGTGAATGGTGTAAGGTGAGGCATTATTATAGGTTGAGTTTCAATAATCAAAGTAACGATATTTATGGCTTCTTAACCGGTCCTTAACACAAAACAAAACGTGACACAATTATCTATTCATAACTAAATATTTCCTTAAATTTCTCTTTCTCTTTTCACTTTTGTTAACAAAAAAACTTAATTTCCTCCTTTATTCTTCTCTTAACTTTGAATGTTGTAGCATAGGGTTATAGAAATCATGGCATTCCCAGCTGCAATTGTTATTCTTCCTATTGGCACTCTTTTCATTCTTTCAGGCCTCATTGTTAATGTAATTCAGGTAACATATATTCAATCCACAACCATTATATATTACAATTCTTTATTTTATTGTTCTTTGTCTAGTTGGTTTATTAATTTATTCCGTTATTTATTTTTTATATATTTTTCCTTTGCCTCTCCATGCACATTGTAAAGAACAATGATAATGATGGACGTTATACACATTTTTCATACAAACTCTACCTTCAATAGTCACATTTATACAAATTGTTAAATCTTTTAACATTATATTTTAGATTAGTTGATTATTTCACTAAATATCATGGTAAATATACATGTACAGGCTATCCTCTTTGTACTAGTTCGTCCAATATCAAGGAATTGTTACAGAAAAATAAACAAAGTGCTTATTGAATTGCTATGGTTGGAGCTTATATGGCTCATTGATTGGTGGGCATGCATCAAGGTTATGTGTCTATATTTTCACAAGCTTGGGATTTAGTGTTACATTATTCAATTCATTATCTAACTAGTTGAATCTTTGTGTTGGAGTTGCAGGTTGAGCTTTACACAGATTCAGAAACTTTTCAATTAATGGGTATGATGACAAAGTCCTTATAAGTATATACATGTATTATGTTGCTAAGAATATTATGAGTGTAATATCTATATAAAATGGAAAAATCCATACACAGTCAGTGCATCATTTATCTTTCGTTTGCGTTACTTTTATTTAAAAGTCAATGATAATTAAAAAAAATGAATGTCGGATAATGCAGTGACAGTGTAAAAAAGACTTCATAAACAGAATGAATCTCACAATTTGGCAATTTTATATGACAAAATTTCAGGTAAAGAAAGTGCACTTTTAATCTGCAATCACAGGAGTGACATTGATTGGCTTATTGGATGGGTCTTAGCTCAGGTGGCTATTATATGTGAATTTCTGTTTATCTAAATGAAAATTCATAATTTTATCAATTTTATGATAGAATTAAATAACATCATAGTAAGTTTGTTTTGATCTTAATATTCTATATCTTTCACCTCTAATCTATTCATGTACAACAAAAAGGTAAGAACTTGTTTAATTAGATAAATATGAGTAGTTAATATTAAGTTACTAATATCATTTAAGCTATGTATTAAGGCTTATATGACACACTTTTGCATATTCAGTAAATCACATTCTTGATTCATTTGTCACAGCGCACAGGTTGCCTTGGTAGTACTGTAGCCATCATGAAGAAGGAAGTTAAGTACTTACCAGTGAGTTTCATTAGAATCCTTCTTCGATTTGATGAGCTTTTTATTTTTATTGTAAGTTACCGGAATTCACCTGGTCGGAAAAAGGCTTAGTTGTTTTATTTATAATTTAACAAGTTCTGCTTGTGTGACATTTAGTTTCAGGATGCTTGCTATGATTTTCCTTGTTGATGAAAAACTTATCTAAACTGACATGATGATAAATAATATGATTATGCAGGTCCTAGGTTGGTCAATGTGGTTTTCTGATTACTTATTTCTAGAAAGAAATTGGGCTAAAGATGAAGCATCACTGAAGGTATATCTAAGCAAATTCTTCTATTTTATAAATTTAGCATATGCTTCAATGTTTAATACAATGATCCTTATCAGTTTTATTTATATATCTCTTGAGTTTTGTGTGGCAGTCAGGTTTTCAGCATCTGAATCACATCCCAGTGCCTTTTTGGTTGGCTCTTTTTGTTGAAGGAACTCGATTTACGCACACAAAACTTTTAGCAGCTCAAGAATTTGCTGTTTCAAAAGGGCTGCCAGTACCTAGGAATGTTTTGATCCCTCGTACCAAGGTGAATAATGTTTTTGATATGAAATACTAAGGTGAATAATGTTGATACTTAGTATTAGGTCATAATATCTCGGTTGCGACAGCCACCACAACTATAGTAGAGACTGTGATTGTAGACCGGATTGGCCTCATCATGACACTAGTTTAAAACTTTGATTAGAAAAGTAGTATGATATTTCATTTGTGCATTATAATCTATTTCCTCATGCAACTTAATCCTAGTACACTTGAATTTTTCAGCAACTTAATCCTAGTAGACTTGATTTTTTCATATCCGGCATGCTCTTTCTTTCAGAATATTCGAAATCCGATAAGCTAAAACTATGGATAGTGATTTTCATACATGGGAGAGACTTTTTTTCATTGCTTAAAACTTATAGGAGCAGGAATTGTTTTGATCACTGCTTAAACAATTGATTTTAAGTTAACAGTTGACACTAAACTTCTAATTACATATCTTTCTCCAGGGTTTTGTCACAGCAGTCGAACAAACGCGGGGAACCATTCCAGCTATTTACGATTGCACATTTGCTGTTCCAAAAAGTGAAACTTCACCAACATTGTTAAGAATGATAAAAGGCATTTCTTGTTCGGTAAGCGAATTGGAAACCTTGACAAATGCTAAATCAGACAACTTAATATTCATTTTTGTGATCTTCAAAATCATCAGTTCTGTTATTCTACCGGTTCAATTGTTGGACCTCTATTTTTAATGTGATACAAATTTTGCTATTTTTGTCTACTGCACTTGCTTTTTATTGATCTGAAATCTTTGATACATCAATGGTTATGATAATATTTGTTAGGCTATGGTTTCATTTCTTCATATTAATCTTTCGGTATTTTGATGATCGCTACTTCAAATCATAAACCACAGCTCCATCATAAATAAATTGAGTTTTGCCTTAGATAATAACCTTAGCAGAAGATATAGTTATAACTACTATGGCATTCTAGTTCCTACAACTACATACATGTTCCCCTGTTTTTTACAGGTGAAGGTTCAAATTAAGCGACACAAAATCGAGGAACTGCCAGAAACATCTGATGCCATTGCACAATGGTGCAGAGAAACATTTGTCACCAAGGTATTATTATTATCAGTGATATAAAGTTGAGTTCATAAAAAATGCAATGCAATGCATATATCCTTCAAAATGCAATGCATACATGAAAATCTTAAGCCTTTAGGTAAAGATGCAAGAATTGCTTTATCTTATTCATATCACTAACAAGTTTTATAAAATACTAGGATGCTATACTGGAGAAATATAACACAACAAATATATTCAGTGAACAAGAACTTCAACACATCGGTCGGCCGAAAAGATCTATTATGGTGAGATGATATACTAAGATTTAAGGGAAACAAGAGCATACCACTTTACTTGTTGTTGTAATAATCTCATGTTTTTGCTCTATGAACAGGTTATAATTTCTTGGTCTTGTCTCCTTGGTTTCCTTCTTTATAAATTCTTCAAGTGGACTTCACTCCTTTCAACTTGGCAAGGCATATTATTTACATTACTTTTCCTAGTTCTGGTTACAGTTATTATGGAAATCCTCATTCATTCATCCGAATCAGAGCGTTCTAAATCGAATATGATTTTACCTACACAAGATCCCATGAAGCAGAAACTTCTTCACTCATGAGCAGAAGATTCAGCATTAGTTAATGTTAATCCTATGTTTTCTTTGTCATACATGTATATTACATAATTTTTCATCCTTTGTTCTCTATGGCTTGAAAATGTAGTGTTTTGTTAGAGAAATATGTAGTGCTGCACTAGTACATTTTCTTGGCACAGAAGCTATTGTATTCTATTCAATCATTTCATTTCAATTGCTACTAAGTGGTAGTATATTCTTTTATATTTTTCAGAGATTAAATTTTATTTATCTTTCTATAAAGGCTTAGATAATAATAAAATAGATATACCCTTTATGCTGGTGGGGATTTGTCACTTAATTAATGTTTTCACTAATGTTTGGGAAAGAAAGTTGATAGAAAAATGAACACACCCTGCTAAAGTTGGGTGAAAAATATCAACTTCAAGAAGTTCGAAGTCCTTTATGCTAAATTCAAGTGTTTTTTTTTTGGAATGAATCACTAATAGGATTTTATTAAGGAAATTATATACTTGTTTCCTCCTTCTATTTCTATTTATTTTCTTCTTTCCTCTCCTCAAAAATATATTTATTCTTATTTTTATTTTTATGACTCTCAACTACTTAGTTGGATAGAAATAATCTTATTTTGAATGACATTCATTTCTTTCCTGGCCCATTATACACATTATTGAAGATATTAATACCGTGTTTGGTTTATAGATGAAAAGTCAAAAAAAGAAAAGTTAAGGAAGGAAAAGTTGAGAGAAGAAAATGGGTAGAAAATGTGATGATTTTTTAATTGTTTGGTATGATAGAAAATGGAAAAAAAGTGAAGAAAAAATAATATAATTATTATTAATAATGATATTTTCTTTGTACTATCAAAGAAATGATATCTCAAAGTATGTCCCAAATGATGTCTTAAATCAATGAAAACATGCAGTGTGAATTAAAAAATTAAATATTTCTTATTTTTTCTGTTTTTATTTCATCGTCATTGGTTTGGAACATGATTTAAGACATACTTTAGAACAATTGATTCTGGTACAATTTTTTTACATATTTTCCACTCAACAATGGAGAGAAAACATAATACCTAGGCCCACCAAGTAATTATTGTACCTAATTAACATTAATATGTCCTAAAAGTGGAGAATGAACATTTGTTTTTCCCTCAAAATTTTCTTGATTAGAAAGAATGTGTTAATGTTAACTGCACAAATTAGCTACACACAACGTTATTCAAACATGAATAAAGTGTTGATATGAAAAATCGTTAGAATGGAGTATGACTTTTTTCAAATTCTTCTTCACACCTATTTATAATCAGTAACCATCTATTTATTATTGTTTTCAAAGCAACAAAATTTTAATCAATAGTTATAAAGTATGTATAAAAGGACAATATATAAAGGGATTTATCATCACTAATTAATACTAATGATCCAAAATAAACAATAGAGTCAGGATGGCCGAGTGGTCTAAGGCGCCAGACTCAAGTTCTGGTTCTCGTGAGAGAGCGTGGGTTCAAATCCCACTTATGACATTTTTTCCTTTTTTTTCTTTACTTTTCATATAAAAAAATAAAAAGGAATTACGGTTTTTTTGGTTTAGTTCATATATGTGAAATTTATAACTTTCATGATGTATTGTTACATTTCTTTTTAATTGGGTTTTTTAGTAAATCAGATTTATTCATTTTTGTCTGTCTTTAAACAAATTTTAGTTGGATTAATAACATGAGCTAAGAGTTACATGACATACATTAATTCTTTTATCATTGTTTTACTCAATTACATGAGGTCACCTATAGTGTATGTACAATTTGCTAGTTTTCTTTATCTGCACAAGTTTGATCTTAACATATTTTGGATAATTTGCTACAAAATTACAATGAAGTTGGGTATATACAAGTTATAATTACAGCAATGTTGAGCCAATAAAAGTTCAAGCGCCTTAGAGCAACATCCATCCATTTATGTACAGTATCACAGACAAAAATCCCACATACCCATTTCTGTAGTATCTTGCAAAGCAAGTATAGCAAAACAATTCTTCACATTCCAAAATGAACCTGCACTTCTATGCTCATTTTCTAATGTCTTGGTGCTGCACAAGGTAAAAAAAATCAGTAATATCATGTTCTGTTCATAAATGACAGCAACAACGCAAAAGGGAAAGAAATGTCTAGTGAACTCACTTCTCAACCATATAGTTGAAAACCCATGGACAAACAAATATATCATTCAATTTCAAACCCTGACCAAGAAGCTAAAAGTTATGGAAGTTGCAAATCCAAGTCTTGACTAAGAAGGGGCGGCTCAGTACACGAGGCTATAGGCTGGAGGTTGGTGTAACGGTAAGGTTTTTGCATACCGTTGCGCCAAAGAATATAACTCAATAGAGATACTTTTAGCAGCCTCATGCAAAAAAATATAATTTTCTTACGCTCCCATTCTACTAAGTGGTAGCCTCGTGTATCCGGCCACCCTTTTTTTTTACTGAGATGCAGGCTTTTGATATGTGCAATATTTTACATAAATAAATGTTAATAGTGAACTACTATAAAATAGTGCACTTACCAAATATATCAATTCCAAGTTGAGTATAGAACGTGATTGCAATTGGAAATAGAATGACAGTGCAAAAGAATTAGCAGCAATCTATAACCAGTACACCATAAAAGAGAAACAAAGGACCTCATATATTTGAAAAGGCAAAAGCAAGAAGTGGTTCTAATAAATACAGATAAACCATGAGGCAGAAACATAATTCTGCAAAAGTTAGATATGTAAAAGCAGAGCCAGAGAGATAACTACAGGACATGAACAAACAATCTTTGCAGCAAGTATTCTGCATAAAATGATCTTTGACGACATGGTGTACTATAATCCATGGCTTCAATAGAAAGATATTGGGTTGAAGAAAGAATTATGCACCATTAAGTCATAAACTTTTTTTGATGCCCTGCTCCTAACAACTTTGTAAAAGGTCTACACAATTGATGGAAACAAGAATTAGCAATCTGTCCGAGAATTAAGAAATCCTTACAAGGCAAACAAAAACCCCGTGCGGCACAAATCTACATATCTAACAAACAGAAACGTTGCATTGCATACATTATTCACACAATGATGACCGATCCTTTCAAATCAAGAGCTACTGCTGTCTTCCTAAGTTGATATGTTCCCTTCCTTGCGGTCTATTGATTCCAAGAGAGACGGGGTCTAAGGACATATCAGTCCTGCTGAAATCCGTCTCGTGCTCTTTCAGCTTCAGTTTCAAGATCTTTTGCTCATTTTCCAATTTCATCCTCTCCTTCTCCAACCTCAGCCTCTCCAGTTCCCTGTCCTTCTTGCTGCAGTATCTCAACCACTTAAACCGTTGTTTCTCAAGTTCAAGAGCTTGGGCTTCGTAGCTGACTTTCTGCTCTTGAAGCTTAAACGCCTGCATCGTAATCCACTCTTTCCGTTCGAACAATGACTTTGAGGGGTCTTGAAAAATCCTTGCCATCTCAGCTTCAAATTTATCCACTGTAACACACTGCGACAAAAAACGGTCATCGTCCTCACTTAATTTATTTCTACCATAGAACTCCATCTTCTCTCCGTCCTCGTGTAACTCATCATCCTCGCTTTCGTTGTTATCTTCAGCCTCCTCATCTGACCCATTATTATCTCGAGAGTCCCTTCCATGTTCCAGAGAATAACCCTGCAAATCAAGATCTTGGTAATTTGGTATTCCTTTCCCATTATGGTATGCACACATCTCCTTATAAAATAAGTGTTTCGAGCTCAATATCTTTCTGACATCGTCCTTCGCCTTAGTGGACAGCTTAGGCATTGAATCCATCAATGCAGGATTCTCAACTACTTGGCAACACGTTCCCCTTCCTAGAATATCATTTAATCTTTTGTATCTCTTATTCATGTCATTAAACTTGTCCTCGCACTGCTGTGGCGACACATGGCAACCCTTGCTTATCATTATCTTGGAGACGGTTTTCCACTTGCCCTTCTTTTGTAAAACCGCGGATTTCCTTTTATGACCATCCATGCCATTAATTGTGCCATCGTCCCCCACACAACACACCACCGCTACAAGAAGCCTGACCATATTATCTGTCCACTTCATTCGCTGCCAAGGAGACCCCTTTTTGCCTTTCCCAACATCAAAGTTATCACAATTCCCATCTTCAGCCTCATCGTCTTCACTAAAATCATTACTATCGGCAGGATTTGAAGCCACAATTCCCTTTCCTTTACCAAAACTCAACCCTGCATTCGAACATTTCACTTCCGTTGGGCCAATTGGGTGATCATTTTCCAAACCACCCATAATATTTATGTTCTGTTGACTTGTCACTGATGGATGACCCAACTGGGCATGTTGGTGCCTATGAAACGGCGATTCAAGGTCCAAAATCCCCCCACTAGGACCTGACAAAAAACCACCACCCAAACCCGAACTATTCATTCTTCAAATACAATCCACAAACCCTAATTCTTAAATTCTGGATGCTGATAGAGGTCAGACAAGAACAGAAACTGAAATTTCAATTGGGTTTTGATCAGAACAGTATATATTAATATTCACCCATTGACTAAGCTTGAAAACACCCAAAAACTTAAAAGTCAAATCTTTTCTTAATAAATAACCTTAGAAACCAAAAAAAGAGCACAAAATCCAAATAAACAGATTACAATCTATCAGATTAACTATTAACCATAACAAGCTTGGTCAGATTTGTAAGCTTAACCATATATAATATTAGATACCCTCAAGTACAAAAAGAAACCCCACGTAAAGAATAAAAGTTGTCTTAACAAATATTTATATGGAATCTAAGTTAGAACATAAAGTTGGGTGATTTATATGATATGAGATAGGTTACAAATAATGTTTGATGTTACCTGGGAGAATGAGTGGCACAGTAAAACAAATAATAGAGATTGATGGAGCGTTTCTTATTATGTTTTGTGACTACTTTTTATGAGTGGGGACCAACTTCTATTCCTCACACAACATGTAGGGGATCAAGTGAGACTCTGTCACAAATAAAGGTAATCCAACTTTTTTTGAAGGGAATTTCTATCCAAAAAATTTTAAGAACCAAATTTAATTTTTACTTAATTAAAATTAGATTAAAAATTGCACCAAACACGCCCTCTATGTTTATAATGTGACATTTTTTACCCAAAAGTTACAAACCCCTCATAAACTTAATCCATGTAGTAATAAGTAGTTAATTATCTAGTTCTAACCTAAACTTTTGGTGTAACCATATGGGTAAAATTTGGAACATATTATAGAACAAGAGTGTGAATCTTATTCTGACTTTGTTTTTGAGCTTTCTCAACTTGATCTACAAACTTCTTTAGTTTCTCACCCAAATATATATAGGAATAATTTTATAAATAAGGTTTGAAACGGATTTAGGATTATGATCACTAAACTCATGTCCAATTAAATTGAGTTTTGTCCATGTATCTTGAATTGAGTTAGGAAATATGTATATGTATTAAGTTATATCGTCACCCATTATGTGATTAATTCAAGACATGTTTTAGATTAGAGGTGTTAAAATGGGTGGGAGGGTTCGTCAAAAGCCCGAAAATTTATAGGGTTTGACATCACATTGGCTTTTTAGTCCAGACCATATGGCCTATATTAAAACTGAGTTCGGGTCGGGCTTACCTAGATGGGTTCGGGCTACTCGTTTTCCATATTTTTTAATGGAAAGTTTAATATATAAAATGATATATATCATTTAAATATGTTAAAATTTAAATAAATATTTTTTAGTATTATGCAGGTCGGTCTGCCACAACGTGCTTAGGGCGGGTTTCAACTATAATTTGATATACATAAATTATATCTGAACTTTTTAGTTGGTTTGATTTAATCCGAACTCAACGTAGATTAGCCTAAACTCATATGAGTGGTTTGTTTTGACACCTCTATTGCAGATTGTGATTAACGGTATGATGGATGAAATGGAAACCAATTAGTTCATATGTTTAAAGTTTATATTTTAAAACTTAACATAGCTTATTTGGACTAGATCGAAAACCCGACCCATATAGCCACATAGATAAATCAAAAACAATACGAACCGGTTTATGACCCGAAGAGAGGGAAGGTTTGATTGTGGCAACAATTCACTTCCTTACTTCATAATCACAATTCACATTCAAATTCAAAGCCCTCAACAATGCTTCAAAACGACGACGTTCACTTCATCTCTTCTTCAATAAATATACTTCTTCATACCAAACCCTCAACTTTCACTTCTCACTTCACCAACGCAACAAACACCATCACTCAACTGGTTAACTCGCTCCAACGAGTTCACTCACTCTCTCTTCCGAAAACCTTCACTTCTCTGCTCAACAACGCTATCCTTAACGAAACCGTTTTAGGTATGTTTTTGTTTCATGCCAATTACATTCATATAGCATTGTAGCTGTAATGTTGCGGTTTTGGAGTTTGTATCACCATTGTGGTTGTATTAGATGTATTTTTCTATGTTATTAGAATATAACTTCAAATGATAATTTGATTAAACATTTAAAAGTGTCTCTAAGAACAAAGTTGCAGCCTAAATTTAGTGTTTTAGAAATGAAAATAATATCACTTTGGTCTGTGAGAGTCTCAAATACGGGTCGAATTAGTCGTTTTTTGGAGAAAATTAATGTAACACATTATCGTCTGTCAAGGACTATTTTCACTGTCATTTAAGATTCTTACTGAACAAGTTAGTCATTTTCATTACTTAGGGAATTTGGGCCTTTTAGTCTAATAGTTTTGAATTTCAGTTGCAATGTTGTGGCCCTTGATATCTTTCGCAACAACAACCATGTGGCTGTGTCAGCAGCATTTACCTGCAATTGAAGTATAAGTGTCTATAATATATATAATTTTTTTATTTTTATGTTATTTGAATGCTGAATACTGTTAGTGTCATAACGTATGAAATACTGTATGATGTTAGTGCTGGTTTCTTGTGCCATAAGGTGGAACCAAATCAAGAGTTCCAAGGGTTAGTATGCGAGGGAGCAAATGTTCTCCCAGCCAAGTATTTATAGGACTCCTTTTGTAATCATATCGTTTTTCATATATGACCTTCACTATATTCAAATTTACATGTTAAGTTGTGCTGGGAAAATTTTCAATATGAGGCGCTTGGATGAAGAGCATGATCTTTTTGCTATGGTAAGTTTCAGTAACTTCTTTTCAAGCTTCAAATTCTAGAAATATTATCTTCCTGCTTGGAGATGGTTCGGATTTGGGAATCCGTAATGTGGAAATGTGTATCCATTTTATGTTTTTCAGTGCCCTTAGCTGTGCGAATTATATCCTTCAACTTTGCTTTGCTTATGTTGAAATCAGTATCATGACTGGAATTCTCATTTTTCATCTCTTCATTGATCATAATAATATATCCTTGGTCATCATTTTAGTCTTCAGATGTTGAGAATCTCTTTGGGGTTATTCTTAAATTAAAGGTTTCAGAGGCTGAGGTCAATAACTTTGATTTAGAGGTTTTATTACTAACTTTGATTTATATCTGTTGTAGAGGTGAGCCTAGTACAGGGAAAACAAAGCCTGAAACAATACTTTGGCAAATTACAACCAAGAAGGGATAGGTACTTCCTTTACCTTGCACTGAGTACTCTAACACATGATGGGTCAGTATGTTTTAAGTTAGCTTTTGGAGCAACTATGAATAACTATTAAGTATTAACTAATTTTAAACTTTGTACTAAACTGCCAATCAAGCCAAATAAAGAAGATTTTGTTTTTGTATACTCTTAATTTTCTTCCTAGTTGTGCCGTTAATTTACTAAATTTGTCTGTCAACATTCTCTCGTCTGTTCAACGATAATTGTTATTGTTCATTGATGTGAAAATTGCAGATCATACTTTATCTCTCTTTAGGAAAATGAGCTTCCTGAATTTGTGTTTTTACTTAAAGAGATTTCAGCATTTTCCATAATTGTATTTCCAGGTCTACAGTATGCTTCAAGGGAAAAGAGATGTAGAGACTGTATTAACTATGGGGATCATGGAAGATGTTAGCATTATTGCTCAACCAGCAGGTAATGTTTACATATTGAAAATATATCTTATGTTTTGATGAAGTATGAAAGAAATAATGTCAGTTTTAACTGGCAAATACACTTGTACAATTGTTATATGATGAAAAAGGGGAGAATGTTTCATGCTGTAACTCTTTAACAAACAATTTTGCACGCTACCTAGTAGGATCATGTTGTAAGGTATGGATGGGACTTGATCCCACATTGGAAGTATGGGATTTAGTCGTGGGGTTTGTATGGCGTTGGGCTCTCGAGTCTCAACCATAATGGCTAAGTTTTGTTTCTGTTTGCAGTTCGGACCAGTAGAAGGTGTCTTATTTTCTGACTATGGAACTGATCTTGGAACATGCCAAACTGTCTCTGGTGGGTAATTTATTATCTTCTGGAGATCACCCAATGCACATGAATGCCATCATAACTATGTTACTAATCTTAATAAAAAAAGAAGTCAACCTTCCAATTTTATGAAGCTTGATAACTGCTACAACTTACAGTTACAAACAGAACAACCAAACATGTTATAGTTCATAGTCTAGTTGAGTCATTTACTAAGCAGAACCACCATTTCTTCTCCTGTCATTGTTTAAGTGATAATATGAATATCTGCCATGTCCTTTTATTCTTACTAACAGTTTTGGCTTCCCAACTGTTCCATCTCAACTGGCAGTATCTCTCTGCAATGATGTTCATTCTGTCTCTAATGGTGTTTTGGTTTTTTTATTAGGTGACCCTGCCGGAGCAAGGCTGAAGCCTGGAAATGGACCCGGGTCTGGGTTTGGCATCCGTGTCGATTCGCCTTTGGGTCCATTTCGTCTTGAATATGCCTTTAATGACAAGAAACACAAGAGGTTTTACTTTGGAGTTGGCCATAAAACTAAACATCATTTAAGGGTCTGTTTGCGAGTTGAATTTTGAATGAGAGGAATGGAAAGGGAAGGCTTGAGAGCCATAAAATATCTGGTGAGATGGCTCTGAAGCCTTCCCTTCTTTCCCCTCCAAAACTCGTCTTACAAACAAACCCTTAGAGTACAATTCCTATTAGGTTATTCTTGATTGTATCATATACATATACCTGTATATATATATATACCAATATTTTTTGTAGCTTTCATAGACTTTCCTTATCTGGGAAACTTGTTTCAGTTTTTTTTTCTTTCAAAAATATTTAATCAGCTGCCTTCATGCTTCTTTTAAGTGTTTCCCATTTTGGTTTTCATCTCCCCATTTCCCTCATTGGGTCAATTTATGGGATATGTTAAACTTGTTGGGACACTTTGAAAGGAAATCCAAAGTGGTAGTCTGCAATGAAAGGTTACCCTAGGTTAACTTTACCTGTAAGTATAGGGTTCCTAATTCTAGAATTGCCAATTGAGAACTTCATCTAATGATTTTATAAAAAACCTTATATCTCGTTCGTGTATAAATATTAAACTTGTATGCTATTATAATTGTTTAATCTAATGATTCAAATCATTTGTAATTTTTCCTGGTCTACTTAAAGCATGTATTGATTGAATTTAGAGTATAGAGATATGAGATAGGGTGAACAAGTTGGGAAATGGAGAGGATAGAGTGTAGAGAATAGCGACAAACAGAAGACAAAATGAATGACCTGGGAAATGTGGTATAAATGTCATCATCAATATTCAAACAGACAAGGATAATGGTAAACTCAACAATGTGTCAGGTCAGTAAATGCCACCACTTCGGGTCTTACTCTTGGAGGACTTGGTCCTACAAAGTACAATAAAGATTAATCCAACTATATGTCGCAACAACCACCTAGTACATTTTGTACTTGAATAGCTGGAGTGACAAAAAGTATTTTTTTATTTCAGAGGTTACAAGTTACAAGTATCTTTATATTAAAATATCAAAAATAATATTAAACTTATTATTAAGAAACTAATTTTTGTAATTTGTTTGAATGAGATATATTAATAAAACCCGCTTAAATTATAACAGATATATATCATCTAGTAAGGTTAACAAACATGATTTTAGCATTATGTCAGTGTCAACAAGTACAAGGATAATCACTAGTTAGGCTCGCTTATATCCTGTGTTGTATGGTTCAGCTTAAATGTTCATTTTGCGCAAAGGAGACTAAAATTTCAATCAATCTGATCCACTCTTTCATCCATGTCAAAATGTTCCAATACCTAAAACGTGATATCCAATTGATACAACTTGTTAAAATTTTATATAGCATATAATATAACTATTACTCTGAAGGCAAGGGCAAAAATGAGCAAAAATCTAAATAAGATTCGATCTCGTTCACATAAAAGTACAATGTTGACGAGTCAAAGCTTTATTACTATTAGAGTATTAGTGCATTGTGTGGATAAGCAGAAGGGCAAAACCCAATCAAGATAAATTCATGGACACATGAGTCCACACAAATACAAGTCTGTGAGTTAAACCAATTTGTATATTAGAATCTCATATTCATATATAGCTGCACCATCTAAACCCATAGGTTCAGTCACATTGCATTGCAATGGTTATATAAAAAATGAATGATATATGAAAGTGATTGATGGGTGATAACAACAGACATAAACACAAGGCGTGGTGCACCAAGATGTTGATATAATGGTGTAAGATCCTACTAAATCCTTAGAATAACTAAAAGGTCAATTGTTTAATATACCAATACAGCTCAGACAACACTGACTATAATGTAAAGACTATTTAAAACCAAAGAATCACTAAGTGGCTACAAGCTGAATAGATGTTGTCTAGATTATGTCTTATATATTATCCTATATCAATGAAAATATGATATGTCTAATTAAAATTTTAAACAATTGTTATTGTTATTTTTTGCTTTATTATCATTGAGCGAGATGTATTGACCAAATTTAGAACAACATATATATGTTCCTAGAAGCTACATAGTGTTGAGTTTATTTAAGTGTGAAGTCTCACATTTAATATGATAGGAAGAGTGAAAAAGCTTATAAATAAAAAATGGACTGGGATCACGTGTCTCGAACGATGTCTCATTCTATGTCACGAGTCAATCAAACTATTACTTATTGTTATTTTTTATTTTTAAAATTTTTCTTTTATTTATGTGGCAAAATGTGATAGGCTTGAGACATAGAATGAGAGAGGGTTGGGAACAAGTGATCTTTGTCCATGGAAAAGACTCATGCAACTAATACCTTAATCTTTTGGTTCAATATATAATATATTATTTATGGTTCTTCACTCTTTTCATACATCAATAATAATGAAACTTATTGATGGTTGAAAGTCACATGTTCGAGTTTGGTCTAGTTACCCAAAAGGGTGTATTTATAGGCTAGGGATTAGAGCCTCATGAGTTTTGCGTGGAAATATGTGTGCCATGGTTGAAACAAAGATTCATGAGAACTCATGTTGTAAAGATTCATAGACTCATTAAATTTTAGGTCTAAGATATAATCTTAGAGTCAATCTTAGAGTCTCTGACTTGTCATCTTAAGAGGGATGTTCCTGATTTTTTGGTTTCCTCTATAGTCCTATCAATTGCTTTGACCCAAATAATCCTAACGAGTATATAAAAGCTCTCATACCCAGCCACCAATGTAACAAGAGTCTCTTATAATTGCTTTTGTTAGGTGCAACAATGATCATGCATTTTTTCAGAAAAACTCAAGTTTGCGCAGTTTTCTGTGTCATGGATCAGTCTTCTCTATATGCCAAACACAATGACCCATCATCATTTATATGTCCTTTCCTGCTATCTGTCACATCTCTATGGTAACTCCATGAATGATAAATTACACTCACACACTTCTAGTAACTGAGCTACCTATATAGCTAGCAAGTATAAAGTAATGTTCCACTAAGAAAATTACATGCACTTGAAGGGGACATTATTACATCTCATGTAGATAATAACAATTTCATTCTTATTTTTGAGTCGCACGTATTATTTTATAATTTATTACAACTCCTTATAAAATAAGAACTCATATACTTTTTCCTCACAATGGTAAATATTATTTTTATTTTTACTTGAATTTTACAACATCTACATTTTTCCACAACATATATCTCTCTCCTCATTACCCTTGGCTAAGAACAACAAAGAATTGTTCTTATTTAAGAACAAAAATCAAAAAATAAGAATGACACGATCAAGAACAGATAAAAATATTATTATTCCTTTAAAAACAATATTAAGAATAATCATTGTGGTTGCTCTTACTTGCTTAAATATACATGTCATACTAATTTTAGAGTCAGACTCTTCTCCATTACTGGAGAGAGAAATTATACATTTTAGTGTAATTTTAATGATACAAATATAATTTCAATATAAAGAAAATGATACAAATGTCATTATTTTTTTAATTTTACAATATTTTTCCCGTAACTAATCTTTTCATTATTGGATAGGAGTCTGACTCTTAATTTTGAGCCCTCCCGTAGTAATTCCTCAACAATATCTTTGACTGGCTACCTGGGCAATGCATGTAGGTGGTTATCAAATCATGTCTTAAAGTGATCTATCTAATCAATTACACAACTATAGTAAATCATTCATTTTCATAAATAGATAAAAAAAAATAGTTTATGTAGTGTATTATAAACTAAAAGTTGACCATAGAATAAATGAGAGTTCCATTAGTAAAGTTGAAAGTAGAAAAACAAAAAGAACATTTGAGAAAAAAATGAAACATTCTTTACTACTTCTAGTCACAAATTTTCCCCTTAAAGGGATAATGGATTATGGATGGGTATATACTATAAATCGTAACAGTTAAATCGCCACTGAAATCAATATTTAGCCTTTGAAGTTATAGCATTTATAGTTCTCATTTTCATGGTTTTCCCTTTTACTCTTTTCAAGTTCTTTTGCCTACCCTTTTGCTCATAAAGTTACATCCTTAGATTCACTGTGATTCTTGTTAATTCACAGATGAAATAACGATTTGTATATGTCAGATCACTTTAGTTTATACTATTTTGTAATTATCCTGCTATATTTTTATGAAATTGTGGTTGCTTTTTTTGTGGAATTTTTTTTGCTTGCTTTATGTAAAGAAATGTAAATTATTCTTCAAAATATTTTATGAGCTTATGATAGATATAAAAAATAATTAAAGTTGAAGAGTGGACCAAAAATGTCATTAATCCCATCCCAAAGTACTTATATATTTTGTATACGTAGACATGATACAACACATTGTATGTCACACGTGCATGATCCGTTAAATTCGAAGCCTAAACTTTAAATTGAAATTTAAACATTTTAGGTGTTATTAAAGACTTAAAGCTTTAAGGGTATCCCCACCGCAAAAGGCTCTAGATTAGTGGGAATAAAAAACGTAAATATACACAAATTTATTCCTTAGATATAGAAACTATTTTCTCAATCTGATTTTCTGACTTCCAAGTAACAAAAAAATAAGGATCGCCCTAGGTTATATTATAAGAATGAGAGAGTAAAAAAAAATCAAACCAGTAATTATATTGGTGATGGGAGGAATGATAATTATCTATTCACACGTTACATTAATAAAGTAATAGTTTCCAAAAATAATTGGCTAATGAGGAATATAGAAGACATAGATAGCAATTGTATAACAACTGCAGCATCATGTAAAGATTTATACATGATCAATATATCATTCATTATTCAATCGTATTATTTTTTTAAAGAGTCATTGATGATAAAACATGAATGATCATGATACAATCATAATATATAATATTCATACACTATCATGTTCATATATGTTTTTCTCAAAAGTGTAACAACAACACGAATCATATTTTCAAATATTCAAGTTATTAAGTGAAGACATGTAAGTTTTTATGGTAAGTTTTGGTCCAACACATGTGTTTATATATTTATATAAGAAATTATACACACGGGCACAAATGATTAAAAATGCTATTGAAAATGAAGAGAGGGGTAGCAAAAGGGTGATAATCAAGTACTGTATATATAAGTATTTATGTAAAGTATGTTGTCGTTGTGACACAACCAAAGTTACTGGTTCTTCCCTTAACTCAAAAATGTCCCACTGAACAAAACAGCTGTATATGTGGATTGAGGAGATAGAAGAGAAAAAAAAGACAAGGTAGATGTAAAAGTTGTTTTTGCATGTAATAACAACAATGTGAAGTGAAACATGACTACATGAGTAGTTGAAGATTAACTAAGAAGCCGACCAAAGCGTGTAGGCCAATGCACTTGTTGGTTTAAACATAAACTGTTTGTTTCCCGAGGATGTGAAGAATAAGAAGATCACAATCATAATTAATTAAAGGTATGAAACAAATCTATTGATGGTCAAAAATCAAGAGTATGAAACTGTGTCTTAAACTATGTCTCGGAATAATAACGTTTAAGCAAAAACAGAAAAAATAATATATGTTTATTTTTTATTGAAATTGCATATTTTTATTGGTCTGAGATATATTTTATATAGTTTGAGATGCCAAAGCATTTTCATAGATTGAAATGATTATTGACCATTTAAAAAAGTAATATCAATAAATGGTGGATCATATATCGACTGTATATTGTACGTATATATATTTCACTCTTATTTTATTATTAAAGAATGTTAATGTGGCATAACTGATTCCTTAATTATGTGAGATGGCTTTCATTATTGTTATTGGGGAAAAGAATTTGTTGGGGAAGCTAAAATGTTTTGCTGTATTCATCCTCTTGAAAAAAAAGTACATTAACATCTAACTATTTGTTTTTTAATAAAAAAGTTTAGCTCTGTGTTAGGTTCATGAAGTTAGAATAGATCACACAGGTAGACACATATAACATATTTATGAATTACTTATCAATAAGATTTATGATAAATACAAAAATTCAAATTCATATCCTTAGTGTACCAATTTTTTATACGTAATTCTTATATGTATTATTCATGTGTTAATAATCATTTAAAATAAAAGTAATACAATAGAAATACGGATGTTATTATCTATATTATTTGAAGTGAATATTTTTCCTTCATAAATAGTTGTCATGGGAAATAGAAAATGGCTCACACACGTTGGAAAAGAAAAAGATCACTTAAGATAATACTTCTCTAATATTCTTAGTAATTGATGCCTAATCCACGTAGTGATTATATTTTTGGGCTGAAATAAATTGCTTATATTAATTTGGCACTGTATGAAAAGAACAATATTGCAAGACACGATATACATAACTTCTCTTATTCAATAGTAATTTAACTTGTGTTTCTCCCTGATGGGGTTACAAAGAAGTTTCTGAATTCTGAATTCTGCCTCTAATGTGATAAGTATGAACAGGATTGAAGTAATGAGAGAACAAATAGTCTTCAAAACTTCAACTTCAATGTCTGACTATGTCTTTCCTCTAATTTCCTACTGTTTAGGGGTAGGTAGAGTAACATATAATTATTTTTTACTAATGTTGTATTTAATCTCTGTACCCTTTTTCCACACACTGTTTGTTTAAACCTTCTTTATTTCAAGTCCCAAGATAATCTCATCATTGACTCTACACCATAAATCATATATTTCAAATGATATATCATTCTTTATTCTGAGATAATTATAGTATTATTTTGTTATTTTTTTAAAAAAAATTCTTTTATTCATATGATAATATTTAATTGATATGTAACAAGAATGGAACAACATTATTCCTCTTGCATGAATTTTTGCCCCCTCTCCCTTCCTCCTTTGCTTTTATATCATGTTTTCTCCCTTGTTAAGTCACACTTCACCAAGTGATTTCTGGTCTCCCTTTTTTCACTTTATTGGGTTTGTTTAAGCAACATTGGATTGTACACATCTTTTTAACTCTTCCATTAAGGTCATTTTGTTAAATATAATACTTATCTTTTATCTATATTTATTTTTATTTCTGAATCTATCCTAATATTAACGAAACTTCCTACCTAACACATCTATACTTACAAAAAAAAATGTATCACATGACATACTAAAAATTCTATAGACTGTTAATCTATCACCTATCATTTATTTTTAATTATTGTTGACTCTTCAAAAAATTAATACAAATAAACGTGTACTAAATGTATATACAGTTTTGTACTGACATGATATATATATTACATCCCACAAAATGTTTTTTACTAAACTTTATATCTCCCTTCTCCACTACCTTACCCTTTCCTTTATTTTGATTCTATGTACTCTCTCTTTGGTTCTATAATAACCTAATCCTTTCTACTTGATCAAATCATATATCCTCTTTAACTTTCCCACCTCTCATCATGACTGATCCCTACAACTCCAATGACCTCAATGGTTGGTTTGACCTAAATTCTCCCAACCTTTTCTCTTCTTCATCATCATCATCATCTTGTTCCAACCCACCATTCTATTTCCCTTCTAGTTATTATCATCATCATCATCATCATAACATCACAAGTGGCATGATCTCTTTTACTCATCATCATCATATGCATCATCACCAATCTTCTCATCATGATCCCTCTTCTCCTCCTCCAAGAGAAGCTCTTCCTCTCCTTAACCTAAGCCCTACAAAACATGGTGAAGATCTTGAAACTTCCTTCAGTTCCATGGAAGTGGACAACAACAATAACAGCAAAGAAAAACCTATAAGCTTTTTGGATCATGATGAGGATACTACTGTGACTGTGGCTTTGCACTTAGGGCTTCCAAGCACAAGTACAACTTTAACTGATTTAGCTTCTTCAAACATATTCAACACAGAGATTTCAGAGAAAGATGATGAAAAGGTTACTGTTGATTCTTCTTCTGAGTATCCATCATCAAGTAGAATTAGTAGGGGTCAGTTTTGGATCCCTACCCCATCTCAAATTCTGATTGGTCCAACACAGTTCCCATGTCCCCTTTGTTTCAAGACGTTCAATAGATACAACAACATGCAGGTATAATTTGTCATCTTTAATTATCATCTTGGAAAATATCAATTCTCTCAAGGTGAGATAAAATAATGAAAAAAATGAAGAAAAAAAATATGATTAAGGTCTAGATAGAAATAAAGAACTTTCCTTCCACTTTTTTTATTTCTCATAACTTATACTTTCCAGATCTCACTTTTGTGAAAGTTTTGCTGCAAAATAAAATGTTCATTTCTGCATACCCTTTAATTGGTTGTACTCTCAGATCACTTTGATTTTTCACCTATTTATCTTGTCTCAATTTTATGAAAGAAATCATATTGGTGTATGTGTCTGACAGGGAGTAATTTAGGGTTTTTCCCTTTACCTACTATTGCATGTGTACTTTCCTTTTTACTTTGAGTTCTAAACTGTTCTACCATGCCCCTTTTACTGTTGAGGAATAAATATGAAAAAATCTCAGTCCATAAATCATTTAAGGCTATCCCTTTTTGCACCTTCAAAGTTTTTCTATTTTACCTGGCTTGAAAATTTTCTAAAACTCAAATTTGATCAAGCTCTAGGGTTTGTTAAATCTAAGTTTATATGCAAGGACAATTAAGCACCGACATAAGGAGACATTTTTTTTTATAAAATGAAAAAATATCAATTTATATAGTTTCAAACTCTAGTATTACAGTCAATGATTGAATTTATTTTTTTCATTTGAATAAAATTATCATAAATAGGTTTGCAATTATTCCTCTGTTGGGCTCCCAAACTATTTCTTTTTTAGGATACCCTACATTGTCACCTTTTTCTGTAATCGTAGACCATAGGAAACGATGAAGTATCCAAACATTTTGAAAAGGACGCGGCTACTACATTTTCCTCTTTAATTGGCTTCTGGTTCAATAATCAGAGATTCTGTTATGCCAATGCTGTTTCACAGTGTGATTCTTGAACTGTATTATATTGATATATAGTACAAAATTTTCCTAACAAATGAGAATGATTCTTAATTAATAACACTCTTTATAGTTGATATTAAAGTTATTGTTTAACATGTGTAAGGTTGTATCCTTGTGGGGTTACATTAATCTTTAAAAATTAATTCAAACATGTGAAACCATAATTTCAGTACTTTAGAAATTACTTTGTAGACTAAGCCTAACCAAGAATATCTCTCATAAGAGCCTAGAGGGTTTCATTCTTGAGTTTTGTTACTTGGACAACAGGTTTTGAATATAGAATTTAATATTATATATATATATTTATTACCTATTTTATCTTATCACTTTTCTACATACATATTTAAAATATACATGTCAAGGGTTCACTCGTAAGAATGATATTTCTTGCGACGGGTAACCAGACTTCCCGAAAAAGATTAGTTCTTTATACATTGGGTGATAGGATATCATTGATTATAGCAAAAATAATCTACAAAAAATACATTTAATAACTCCATTGCACATCATCTATTGTCCCAAAATTGATGTAAAAGAAACATTATTGATCATTCTTCTTCACTTTCCCTTCGAACTAATTATTTGATGTTGCTAAAGATGCATATGTGGGGGCATGGATCTCAATACAGAAAGGGACCAGAATCTCTAAGAGGAACACAACCAACAGCAATGCTTAGACTCCCTTGTTATTGTTGTGCACCAGAATGCAAGAACAACATTGATCATCCAAGAGCAAAGCCACTCAAAGATTTTAGAACCCTTCAAACTCATTACAAGAGAAAGCATGGAATCAAGCCTTTCATGTGTAGAAAATGTTGCAAAGCATTTGCTGTGAGAGGTGATTGGAGAACTCATGAGAAGAATTGTGGGAAGCTATGGTATTGTTCTTGTGGTTCTGACTTTAAGCACAAAAGATCTCTTAAGGATCATATAAAGGCATTTGGAAATGGACATAAAGCTTATGGAATAGATTGTCTTGATCAAGATGATGAAGGTGGCTCTGAAATTGAGCAAGAAAGTGAGTCTCTTCGGTTATAGTTTGATGTGTTTACAACTATAAAGACAAGGGACAAAGATTATATGTTTCTGACAATGTCTCATTATCTATCTTGAATTAATCACATATTGTCATATGAATAAAAGAAAAATTAAAAACAAAAGACAATATTCTATTTGATTCGAGACAGATAACGAAATATTATTTGAGACAAATGATCTATGTCCAAAGACAAGACAACTAAGACTCTTCATGTTTTCAACTAAAGCTATTGTTGACTAAGACAGCCACAACTAGTGAATTATTTCCATATCTTTCTTCCCTATTTCCCATGAATTTTGGTTCTCCTTTTATTAATCTTGGTAATGCATGCTAAGGTATATTGCATCAAATTTCAACTTATCTCTTTGGAATTCGTTACTCTCTTTTCCTCTTATGAATGAAACCATTGAAAAGGGTTATGTAGTGTTTGGTATAGATATTTGAATAAGACAGAACATTGCACGTGGGTTATTTTTTTATTGGCTTATTTTGTAAATAAGATAAAAAAATATAAAAAATGGAATACTTTGATCTCATTTGAAAGTGTGGAATAAAAGAGATCCTCTTTTATATTGTGCCGTTATAAAAAAAAATGCTACCTTCTAAGTGATTTTTTGTTGAGAATGTGATTTAGATGGAAAATAGAATAAGTGGTTGATTTATATATGTAACGTTAATATGTGTATTTCAGCAGTTATTTGTTTCAAGATTCAATGTGGTATGCTAGGATTTTCAATAATATAATGGTCAACATCAAAAGCATCTTAGTTGAAGAAAGTGTGGAGATTCATGCAACGTTATTTCTAGCCTTATCCTCAGTCACCTTTCTAGTGGTAGAAACACTAAGAACACCAAATCAGAAGCCACCTTTATATTCTAATATCTATTTGCATTATATTAAATTAAGCAATGGTAGTGTTATGGTAATGAATGCTTAGTTTCTTTTGCAAACAAGGGGTGCAAATTAAGTTGATGAAAGTAAATTATTTATTTTTTACAAGAGCAAATTTCATGAAATGGTGCATAAGGGGTGCAAACTTATCCACATTTATGGTTATGAGGATTCATTTACTAGTAATAATGATGCGCAGTAAACTTTAGGAACATAAAATAAAATAAAAAGAAGAATATGATAACTAGCTATAGTTGCTAATGCAATTGCAAGAAGCTTTTGAGTCTGTCATTGATCAGCTTTATGACTGGTATGATGCTGCTATTTACCTTTTGCCATGTCCACCATCATGGACCTGTCAAATACTCTATTCAGTCTCATCAATCATCATAATCATTTTCATCAAAATTATTAAAGGAAAAAAATTAAAGTTAATTTCCCTACCTCAATTTCTTTAATGAAAAAAACTAACAAGGGTGCTGATCCAAAACATTAATATAATGTTATACTTATTAGTTTGAGAAGTATACATTATATATATATATATATATATAATTTTATGCAACTACTCCCTCCCATCCTTTTTATATAATCATCCTGAAAAAATCATTATAAATTAAGAAGTTTGGTTAATCTAGATACTTGCATTAAATTTGCTAATGGTTATAATTATTTTTCTCAAAATTATGAGACTTTCTTTTATTAAAAATGACTTTATGAGGTTTAAAGGAGAATTTTTGTTAAAAAAATAGTTAACGGGGTAAAAAATTTAAATGGGATATTATTAAAATTCTCAAAACTTTCTATAAAAAGGTTAGGGAGAGTATTACATATTGTTGTCCCCTCTTTGATTTATAAATAAATTTTAGTACTACATTAAATCAAACATTCCAAAACAATACAAAAATCATTTTTTATTGTACCTATTTAACTTAATAAAGTTACAATATATGATAGATTTGAGTTTCATAAAGTAACATAAATAAATTTCATAGATCTCATACAATACTACAACTCATCAAAATATCACATGTTTAACAAATTTCAAAATATTTTTAAAATGAAACAAGAAAAGTAAAATTAAAGAAGATGGAAATGCAATCATAACAGAAGCATTTATTTATTTATTGTAATAATTGAAATTGAAGGTTGGAAGAGATGGCATTGGATCTTAAAGAGAGATATTAAAGAGTGAGAAAGTTATTGAAATGTCATTTCAAAGTACAAAATATTTTGAGTATGAATTGATGTGTGGCTTCACTCTTCACTCTCCACGTTCCTTGTCCCTATCTACCATCTCTACTTTTATTCCTTCGACCTTTATTTTTTTGTAATTTAAATACTCATATCAGAATCATTTATGTTTTAATACAACATTATATATTATGTGATACTATTTAAATTTCCTTGCATAGAAATATAATGTATTACAAACAGTACATAGTTCTACTGATATAACAACACGAACTAAGATATCAATTATTTTATTAGTTTAAAGGTTCAATTGTTATTAATAACATTGATTGGACAGAGAGTCACACAACTTAAGGAGATACCATTAGTAACATTAAAAAGATTTATGATCTCATTATTAAATTAGAACAAGAAAAATTATAAACTTTTAATTATATATAATTAGTATCGTTATAAGTGCTTATATGTGACTAGTATTGTTATGATTAGTTAAAAAATATACTTTTGTAATTTATCTATTTATGAATGTTGGTTTTGGTTCTTTATCTTTGTTTAAAATTATTTTGAACCTTTATTTAAAAAATTAAATACATTCTTTCATCATAACAATGTTAGTTAAGGAAATATTGTGCATGAGAGGAATTGAGAATAAAATCTAACTCGGTATAGACAATCTTTTATTTAATATGCATAAATCGATTCTCTTTTGCAGTAGCTTCAAATTTGTGTAATTTGAAGACATAAACAAATTTATGAGTGTGAGTTCATGGCAAATCAAACCTCTATTCAGTCAAATCAGCTTACAAGTTCCTCATTAAGCAGCCACACCAAGAGGAACACACTCAAAGGAGCAATACCAATCTCCTTTGAACCTCAAATGCCCCTTTAAAGGTCTTCACTTTTGCATGAAGACTCTTTCTAGATAGACTACTAATTACATAAGCCTTATTTAGAAGGGGAATTGCTCCACCAATCGCAGAATATCTATTATGTAACGATTAACCAGAATCTTCTCAACATCTCTTATCTTCTTGCAGGTATACATATTTAGTTTGACGATTAACATACAATTGGTTGGACCTTAACATTATACTATCTTAAGAACCAAAACATATGTTAATCATAAAAATGTTAAAAATAGACTAAAATGTTCAAAAAATTAGTCATAAAAATGTTAAAACAAACTAGTTTAACTCATATTTTGACAATGTTTTAGGTTTTCTAATTTTTCAAGACCAAATTGATATAAGCGAAAATTTTGAAGAACCAGTCTTTTACTTTTTACATTGAATAATACTTGGTTCATTACATCATATCATTAATATAGTAGCAAATCACAAAATAAACATCGAAAAATAGATAAAACATTTTTATTAGATAACATAAACTATATTTATATATAAGTGGTTTATCCAATATTAAATATTAATTACATAAGAGTGCAAAGTAAGTGAACTAAGTTCACATTAAGAAAGAGTAGATTAAGTATGAAGTATATATACACCAATTATAAATAAAAAGGCATGCCACTATATGTAGTATATTACAAATACTTTTTGGTAGATATTAATGATTTATTAAAATGGTTGACGAAAATATAACAAATTATTTATGTGATTATTATTTTGTTGTTATCCATGGAATCTAGTGTAACGTCAATCTGTCACAACACGAAGTTGTCAGTTTAAGAAAGAGCGACGTGAATGTGATGGAACCTTTGAAATCTCTTGACAAGTTTTTCTATTTTTGTTGTTCCATCATGTATGATAGAAAATGATGGCACATCTTCAAAATCAACTACGATTGAATATTCATCATGTTATTGTTGGTTGATAAAAGAAGTTAAAGCATTTTGGATTTCCTTTTTTACTCTGAAAATTTCTCTTGTTCTAGTCCAATATGGTCTAAACTGTAGATCATAGAGAATAATAGAAAATAGGGACCATTGAAATAATAATAACTTTGGAATAAAGTTCATGTTGTATTGTACCAAAATCAACTTATCTTAAAAGCTTGCATTGGCAAAGTGGGGTATGTAGGGGTCACTAAAGACTATGAATAAAAAAAATGTATACATGCATATTGAAAGAGTTTTATATACTTTTATTGTATTATCCACTTTGATATTTGATTATTATGGACTATTTAAGAAAATGATATAAATAAATGATAGATCTATGTATTGATTATGTATAAAACTTTATACCAATAATCATCATGATTACAAAGTGATAGCTCATATCAATGAAGGCACAGATGGAATAGAATCCAAATATAGTTAAGGATAAAATGACGTTTCAACCAAGCCACATTGCTTTCCTTTATACTATAATTAAAATAGATCCATAAAAAAACAAAGTTATAAATGTTATTATATTATGTCAAAATTCATTATTCTGAGGAGGAAAAAATTGTATGCATTGGTGTAAAAGTTATATAATGATTGATTCTTTAAAATAAGTAATTCAAAAAAGTAATACAAATGTGTTATGTATAGATTTTTATACTGATAGTGCTTAAATATTATATATAATTTTGAAATACGTTCAATTAATTCAATAAAAGTTATATGATATAAAAAATAAAATGTTATTGTGAGTGATATCTATATATTTGATTTTAAAAAAATATGCAAGTTAAAAATATAAATTATTAATAAGGGTAAAATGTAGACAATTTAATTTGAGTTTTAAACTATCAATTTCCTTTATTAATTAGCAGTATAGAAATATAGATATTGACTAATTTTTTACTAATCATTATCAAATTGAAAGCTTCCTGTATAAAAATTAGTACTTAAGGACACTAATTAAAAAAGTGAAGAGGTAGGCATTACTGAAAGTAAAACTCCATTCTTATCCTGGTTGTTTTGCTTTAATAAGATTCGCCTTTATATGATTGAAAACTTTTGTCCCCTTATTTTGTACTATATGGATATCCTTAATTTTTTTTTTTTTTTTGCCTATCTTTCATAGTATTTTGAAAAGGAAAGGGTAGTTTATCATTACAAATTGAAACCATTGCATTTTTCTAAAATTGATAGTTATGACGAGAAATAAGTTTGGAATAAGTGGATTGTAGATGATGATATATCCAACATATAATCATTGAAATCCTTCTTCATCTCTATATGTCATTTCTTCAAGTGTTATTGACAACGCAGATTCTATATAAGAATATACAATAATTAAAATAGACCCATGCAATGTTTGGTAATAAATTTAACACATTATTTAAGGAATATAAATTAAATAGGTAAATATTGGAAATCCAAGTTAAACGCTCTTCAAAATGTTAAACGTTTCATTTTCCAATACAAAATTATTCTTGGAATTAATGCATACTTGACAATATCCTATGAGATTTTCACTCACGTATAGGGGGACAAGATTAAATATACTATTACACAGTTTGTATATTTTCATATTTAAAAATAATGTGATAGCCAATACAATAAATTTAATTAAAATCTAACAAATTATAATATTTTGTCCGGTGACAACCCTACACATGAAGAGACATAAAACACCCCTCCAACAAGTCAAGTGCAAAATATTCCATGTTTTGAAACTTACCAACACAATTCCTTGAACTAACCAAAATTTGCATGCAATGGCACATTAATTCCCACACGTGCAGAAATCACTTAACATAAAGTCAACATACACGATTTAACAATCCATATTGAGTTTCAATGCAATCTACACGTACAAGGATATGTTGTTCTAAACCATGTCCCAGACCAATAAAATTGAAGTAAAAACATAAAAAATAATGAATATTTAATTTTTTTAGTTAATATTATATGTTTTTATTAATATGATACATAGTTTAGAATACAATTTGGAACAGCAGATCATGGTTATCCCAAATGCAAAGAGATAGTTTAGATTTGTCCCTTAAATCTTAGACCCAGAAAATATTATAAAAAGGAGTGTCATGCACAAGCCATAATAACTCATGAGGGACCCTTTTACTACAAGTTATTTATCCTGTCCTCTAAATTTCATATATTTGCTGTTTATGGTAGCTTTCTAAGTAAATAAACATAACACATTATCAGTAAACTTTGCAATTTAAAATCTGTTCATCTTGATCATACGGGATAAAGAGTTAAAGACATCATGTTCTAGTTCTACTTATTTTCTTTGTACATCTCTATAAACCATAATCATATATGTAATGCATCCCTCTATGTTGATGCCCCTGTGCTATCTTCAACAGAAGAAGTGGGCGCATTATTCTTATCGGACACCAAACTCTGATCGTAAATCGTACATGGGTTGGGGTACTCCTCGTACTCCATTTAATAAAATTTTCTTTGCTGATAAAATAAATATCGTTCGACAGTTTGAGCCTGATGACAGAATCAGAAGACACGCCACAATGATACAGCAGAATTTGTCACATTCAGAAAAGAAAATGAGATTCTTCCCATCTACAAGCTTATCTCCTCTGGCAAGCTGATACTTAGAAAGTACAGGCTGCAAACACAGCAACATTAATTAGATAAGAACCTACAAGAAAAATATTCATAAACGAAGAAACCCCGTCTACGAACCGCTGAATTAGGTGTGAACTGCATGAATTGGCCACACAGTTCAGACGATGACTAGTTCAGTGTTGTATCACATTAAATGATAAATAGTCACAAGGTCTAGACTACAAAAAATAGCATTTCACAAGTAATCCATACACCACATTTGGCATATATGAAAACTTCTATTTATTTACTTACTTTCCTGTTATGTATATATAGAATGAAAAATAAATATGATTTGGATAAAAAATAATTTTTATTTTACATGCAATATATTCCAGTTCAACCACAATTGATCCATCGAATCATATAAACCAGTCCCTTCACTAGTTCAATAATTATATGAGCCTCGGAATTTCCACATATTAAGGACATCTAACTGACAAGCTCTATTAGAATTGAGAGGTTGTGTATTTAGCATTCTCAGGGAAAATAATGTGTTGGCCATGCCTGTACCAAATCTGAGCACACAATTTTAGATAGTTTTTTGAATCAGCTCCCCTCTCTTCCCCCTCCAAACAATCTGATTCTATGCATCATCGGTTGTTACAGACTTACAGGGTTGTTTAGGCACCGTAATATGTGGTGCTTAATTTTGTCATAGATGCGAGGGTTGCTTAAATAATCAACCTTGCTCATAGAAGACTAGAAGAGAAAATTGTAAAATTTTAAGAGTGAGATAAGTCGTGGGGTTCCATTTGAGAAAGTTCTGGGAGTTGCTGGATGGAGTTAAATATTAATTGAGTTGCTTAGATGATGTGACCTCACCTAGTGGGATTAAGGTTTGGTTGTTTTTGTTGCTTAAAATGGTGTGAAAGTGAAAATTGTGCAATAATGATTAAAGCAAGCAGGCAACTCAAGAGGGTTGCAAGGATGTTAATGCTCTAAGTCATAATATAGGAGTAGGACAGATGAACCAAAGAACATGTCAGCACAAGTGGAAGATATTAGAAAGTAACAATGTTGCACAAAGGGTGACTCAATGTAGCATGCCATGTGTAATTCATCTTTCTGTCTGCAAAACAGCATTTTTGTTTCCTCAAGTGATACTCAATATCACTAGTTGCTAGTTAACATGCATATTAATGTATTCAATTAGATAAATAAAGACATGAAATATGACTCCCAATGCATTAAATATGTTGCCAAAATAAAAAGCAAACAATATTAGCATTATTACCTTGCAGACATGAAAGCCATCCCAAAAAATACAGCCTTAACAGATTGCTTCTGTCCCGCATAATCAAAAGCCAATGGAAGCATTTCATGAAGGGTTAGAAAAGCCATAACTCCACCAACTGTAATCATCGTAGAAAAATTAGTAATAACATAAATGCCAAAAATCTCAGTGACAACTAAAAGCCGTATTAGCACAAACCTGATCCAAGTAAGCCTTCCAGAACCTCAGGACTTAAGCTGCTAGGAAATAGATAGGCTATAGTGAAAGAAAAGAAATCAACGCAGTAAGTTTGACTTAGTAATTCAAATATATCAAAGAAATCCTGAGTGGAAACAATGAATGTTTATTAAAGCATAAAGACCGACTCCGAAATTGATAGAGATTCAATGGGCAAGGTTGAAATAGGCATACATAATCATGTGACCTTAATATTGAAGCATGTCATGCTTCATCGTTGTTATATTACCACATTACTGCTAATTCTTACTTTCTGTTTCCCCGAAAAGAAAAGCAGACTCTATTCATAGCAAAGCAACATCAAGCCAACGACATACCTACAATTATAACACCCAGCGGTTCAGCAAAGCCAGAAAGTGATGCCAACTTGAATGCCTGCCATTTACTAAGTCACATCCAGAAACAAAACAAAAACATAGTTATAGTTTGAATTTATAGTTATGGACATCACTTAATTCAACAAAGCAAAACAGACTAAGATTGAAAAATAATTAATAACTCTGAAAACCTGAACCAATCGGAGTCCTTAAAGGTTCTTACCTCTGTGTCGCAAAATAAACAGGTAGTGCAACAGCAACACCCTAGAAAGCATAAAATGGTTAAAATTACAATAAAACCTATAGAAATTTTTATATAGAAGATTGTGGCTAGAAAAATAAAACTCGTCTATGTGAAACTTTAAATATTGGACAATAAAATAAGAAAGGTATATAGGGGCAAAAAAGCATCCAAGACTACATACAAGGAATGGTGGTGTTTTCCTTCATTATCAATTGCACTATATAACCATTGCATCTAGAGTAAACAGATTCCATCACAAAATGAAAATTTATACCTCTGGGATATTGTGCAGAGCAATGGCTAAGGCCAAGTTTATGCCAACACGGAGACCCTGTTGAAAGAAGCATGGTACAAACATCAAATTGAAGTGACATTAACATGCAGATCAGTGAGGGTAAAACAATCATGCAACGATTAATAATAAAATTCACACATCATATGTAGATCAATAGTTTCTTGGGTACCTTTAAGGACCCAAGGAACACTGCCATTCCTTCTGGAAAGTTGTGCAAACTTATACCTACAAGATGAACCCAAAAAATAAAACAATTAAGAAAAACTGAGCAAAAGTATAATTCAAATGAAATTTGAACTCTTGAATACCCAAAACCAAACTCATATAACATTCAAATGAAAGTTAACTTCCTTATTCCTCTATTATTAGCATAATCTTGTGTTCTAAAAAGAAAAACAGTGTAAGAAAAATGTTTGGTTTGAAGGTACCCTTAAAATCATACCTATGGCTGTGATAATTCCACTGTACAAAACTTGACGGCGATGCTTTTTCATAACATCCTTGCCTCCATCGTCCCCATTTTTCTAATTTCAAGCATGCCATCATATTTATCAAAATTTATATCTATGTAGTATATAACATAGGTGCTGCAATCCCACTTTGCAAATGCAACCATGCAGAGTTAACAGTGATTTGTAAGAAAAAAGTTCATGAAAACCTTTCTGTTCTTCCCATTTGAAGTGGGAGCAAGTGTTGGCTCTGGGATAAAATTGGCAATAACAGCAAAGAATATTACACCAGCAAAAAACTACACGAACAAGAAGATAGAAAAATATGGTGAGAACTAACAATTATATTAAAGAAAAACATAGATGATGCTATAAAGTGCACAACTTACCCAAAGGTTGCCTTTCAAAAATCCCAGTGCATTCAAAGCATTATGGGCCAGATCGAAGAATGATATGCTGAGCATCAAACCAGCAGCAAATCCCTTGGTGAAATGAAATATTTGATTCAATAAGCAAAAAAAAAAGAATAGATAAAATTATGGGGCATTTCGAATAGCATATTTGGACTTATTTTATCAAGTATCATATAAACACTTCAGAAGATGTTTGGAAGAGCTTATGAAAATGGGCTATAACCTTACTGTAAGCTCTTTTAGCTTATTCAAATAAACTTATCATAGAAGCTTACAAAACAAGCTAAAAAGAACTTATAGGAATGTCATAAGCTCTATTGTAATCAGTGTTTATTTCATAGGCATTTAACTACGCTCTCTACCCGAACACACGGCCTTAGTCACATATCACAAAAGATAGGAACATAGAGATTCAAACTGGGTCAACACATTATCATTCAACAAAGTGGAAAATCACCTGTAATAAGCCAAGCATCTTCAAATTGGGAGCTGGATTAATAATTACAAAAAGTGCACCTGTTAACAAATGAATTTTATCACTCTAGTTATGCAATTACAAACACATAATAACTCTAATAATAAATCCAATAAAAACATGGTACATGAATCAAACGACGTCATATTATCTTATCATAAATCATGTCCATAGACAAACCATATTCGATAATAAACATTGTAAACTGAAATTGAAATTGGAATAGTGAAATTGAAGGAAAAGGGGTACCGAGAGAAGTACTGAGGCCACCAACGAGTGAAAGAGCAAGAGCTACCTTCACCTGAGAATCCATGAGTGTTCCAACAAATTTCAACGCAAAAGAATGATTCCAAATAATATTAGGGTTAGAAATGGGGAATGAAAATGAAACAGAAAAGTGAAGAATTGAGTTGGAGAAGTAGTAGTTGTTGATAATTGATAGAAGATGAAGATGATTGAGTGAGTGAGCTTTGCCAAACAAGATAATTGACTGTACTATTCACCAAAATCACGAGGAGAATATCTTATTATATCTTTATTTTATACAAAGCTAAAACATGTAAATTTTACTGTATAATTTATACTTTCATATACTATCCTTAATATTTTTTAATTTTTACCTAAAAACTATATAATTCAAGGTAGCTATAATTAACACAATAATGACATATCTCACCTAAAATTGGACACTTTAATGAATACAAAAATATAACATAAAATATCCTCACTAAAAAACACTATAATTTTCTAAAATAAAATATATAAAAATTAAATACTTAATATTATAAAATAAAATTGTGGGTTGGCAAATACAAAATGTTTGTCGACACACTAGTATAAATAAAAATAATTAATATTAATCTTTCCATCTTATTTAAATTTTAAAATTAAAATATGTACCCACACATGACCTTTTGATCATATAATTAATAAATAACTCGTTATTCCATAAAAAATATAAAGTCTTCTATTTTTTGTATAATTGAAGGTGTTTCTCCAAGTAAATAATTAATTTCTTTCGATGTTCGTGAATGCTCTTCTAACAAGTGTCATTTCTAGAATGATAAATATCATTTTTATTATTATTTGGGTTTTAGAATCTATCACATTCTTAACCAAACATCTGTATTTTTCATTCTCTCTATTTATTATTATTTAAGAACAAAATTTATAAAATAAGAATATCACCTGAGAAAATATAGTAAAAATATTTTTATTTTTACAATAATGAGTTAAGAACAATATATTGAAGATACTCGCTGCTTGAATGTAAAGCCAAGGGGTATTTGAATATTTGGTTTGGCTAAAGCATGCATCATCCCCTCTACCTGCCACAATATAATACAATGACATCACTCTATATTAAAATTGGGTATAATCTCTTTTATTTTGGTAAAATAAAAAATATATTTATACATAATAAATTAAAGATAAAAGTATGAAAATATTTATTTATGCAGTCATTGACTCTAAAAAAATATTATACAAATAAATGGTGGATGATTATTGATTATATATAAATTCTTGCACTATATAAATATGACACTTTAGCAAAAAAAAATTATTTAATTTAACTTTTCATCAATTAAAAGTTAACAAGTTTGCCATGTCTATTACTTTTAACTAAAAAGTTGATGGTTTAGTGTTGTAAATCATTTTTTTAGGATGTCCAAAAAATTAAATGTTGATTACAGGGAGAGACGCTTGTTAAATAGGACAATCACATAATCCAAAAAAAGATTAGTTCATTAGCGCAGAAGGTATAAAAGGATACCCTACAAAAAAAATATCTCTTACTTTTTGGTAGAAAAGTGGATTATCAATTGGGTGGAATTTTTGTGGTGACATTTGGGATAAGATAATTGAAGAAACTCTAAATCTGATTGTTTGCGCTGATTTTGCATGTTTGTTGAGAATTATAAGTTGTTTGATTTTGCGTATTTGTTGAGAATTATAAGTTGTTTGGAATATTAAAAATATAATTCAAACGGCTACACAAAAAGACATTCAATTTTTTGAAGAATTAATGTCAATTGGGCTATGCTTCACAACAATGTATCGGTTTAAGTCACATTAGTTTAATTAATGCATGTCAATTGCTTATTAGGTAGTTTTGACCAGAAACTGGTTTGAAAGCAAAGAAGAAAATAAAATGTCTTATAAAGTCATTCTCCACGCTCTTGGTATTTTACTATCTTAATCAACATTGTAACACTCATATTATTTTCATTCATATAATGAATTACACCTTAACCAAATAATTATTTGGCCAAAATTTAATAAAAAACACAAATAATAACGTAACCAAAAAAAATACAATACTAAAATTTAATGGAAAATTAGTAGAACTAGAGAAATGAAAAGTGATGAACAAATAAATGGTCCAGAACATGTCACAAAATATCCAGCCCCAACATCAGGTGCTGGTGCTGATGCTGGAGAGAACTCATTACCCTGTGGTCTTGCCTCAACAGCTAACAAAAACCCCACAATGAATACAACAAAGAACACTCCTCTAATGATGTTGTTGTTAATGTGTGCCATGGTTTTTTTCTAGAGAAGAAGATATATGCTAATAATATATGAAGCAAAGAAAATGTAGATATAGATAGATTAGGCACTTTTGATGTTGAAGATGAGAAATGTTGGCTAATTTATAGGCTCCAATTTTCACTTTGTTGTTACAAGTATTTTAAAATTAATTAATGTTTTTGTTTAACATAACGTTATTATGTGAAATTTGAGTGTTTGATAGACATTGGAATTTGGACATCAACGTCTCTATGCTTTAATGGTTGGATTGGGAGTGGGTCCACAAAAACAGTTCTTTTACTTTTGTTTGGTCTCAAACGGCTATTTGATGTTTTTTGGGATCACATGTATTCTTTTACTGGATGCAATATTGTATGAGATTATGTGGGGCTAACTCTTCTAGCGAACATTTTTTCATCCACAAGACTCGAACCCGAAATATTGCTTAAGAGGAATCAAACATGTACCACTATGTGGGATGTGTTCTGCTGCTATCATGCCTATTCTTTTATTTTGTGACCACTTCTCATTACCATTCAATTTGAGGCATTTGAGTTGATAAATGAATAAATAAGAAATAGCACATATTATACTTTGTTCAGTTTTTAATTTTTGCTATTCTTATCAAATTTGGAGTTGTTGGTATTCTTCATTAGATATATTCATGCTTAACATATATCTAAGGGGAAAATAGTTTTTCCTAATGTTTAACATAGTTAGCATATCCAAAATTGGAAGATAAAATCACTTATTAAGCTAAATTAATCCATGTGGCATGATGATTTTTAACTAGTTTAAGGTGCCTATAAAAACCAATTGATTTTGGTTATTTATGTTTTTTCTTAAAAGTATCTTATAATGTTAGAAAAACTTCTCACATTTATGGAAAGTAATCTTGTGTACTTGAGGCAACTTGTTAATTTTATTTTCAATTGAAAGATAAAAATCTAATATTATTATATATAAAAGGTAATAAGGCCATATTAATTTTTTATTCTTTTTAATGCAATTTTTTTCCATTATTGGAAATGATCCCTCACTTGACACATTTATATATCTATACTACTTAATAAAGGGAAATACAAAATAAGTACTTCTTCATGATGTAATTTGTGTTCCCCTATTTTACCCTCATTATCTTCTTATTTATACAAAAAACTATATAACATTATCTTCTTATTACTCTTATTATCTTCTTATTTTTAAAGTATATTTAAAAAAGTTGATAATTACACAAATCGAATAAATTTAACTGCAAATTACATGTTTGATTTTGCGTATTTGTTGAGAATTATAAGTTGTTTGGAATATTAAAAATATAATTCAAACGGCTACACAAAAAGACATTCAATTTTTTGAAGAATTAATGTCAATTGGGCTATGCTTCACAACAATGTATCGGTTTAAGTCACATTAGTTTAATTAATGCATGTCAATTGCTTATTAGGTAGTTTTGACCAGAAACTGGTTTGAAAGCAAAGAAGAAAATAAAATGTCTTATAAAGTCATTCTCCACGCTCTTGGTATTTTACTATCTTAATCAACATTGTAACACTCATATTATTTTCATTCATATAATGAATTACACCTTAACCAAATAATTATTTGGCCAAAATTTAATAAAAAACACAAATAATAACGTAACCAAAAAAAATACAATACTAAAATTTAATGGAAAATTAGTAGAACTAGAGAAATGAAAAGTGATGAACAAATAAATGGTCCAGAACATGTCACAAAATATCCAGCCCCAACATCAGGTGCTGGTGCTGATGCTGGAGAGAACTCATTACCCTGTGGTCTTGCCTCAACAGCTAACAAAAACCCCACAATGAATACAACAAAGAACACTCCTCTAATGATGTTGTTGTTAATGTGTGCCATGGTTTTTTTCTAGAGAAGAAGATATATGCTAATAATATATGAAGCAAAGAAAATGTAGATATAGATAGATTAGGCACTTTTGATGTTGAAGATGAGAAATGTTGGCTAATTTATAGGCTCCAATTTTCACTTTGTTGTTACAAGTATTTTAAAATTAATTAATGTTTTTGTTTAACATAACGTTATTATGTGAAATTTGAGTGTTTGATAGACATTGGAATTTGGACATCAACGTCTCTATGCTTTAATGGTTGGATTGGGAGTGGGTCCACAAAAACAGTTCTTTTACTTTTGTTTGGTCTCAAACGGCTATTTGATGTTTTTTGGGATCACATGTATTCTTTTACTGGATGCAATATTGTATGAGATTATGTGGGGCTAACTCTTCTAGCGAACATTTTTTCATCCACAAGACTCGAACCCGAAATATTGCTTAAGAGGAATCAAACATGTACCACTATGTGGGATGTGTTCTGCTGCTATCATGCCTATTCTTTTATTTTGTGACCACTTCTCATTACCATTCAATTTGAGGCATTTGAGTTGATAAATGAATAAATAAGAAATAGCACATATTATACTTTGTTCAGTTTTTAATTTTTGCTATTCTTATCAAATTTGGAGTTGTTGGTATTCTTCATTAGATATATTCATGCTTAACATATATCTAAGGGGAAAATAGTTTTTCCTAATGTTTAACATAGTTAGCATATCCAAAATTGGAAGATAAAATCACTTATTAAGCTAAATTAATCCATGTGGCATGATGATTTTTAACTAGTTTAAGGTGCCTATAAAAACCAATTGATTTTGGTTATTTATGTTTTTTCTTAAAAGTATCTTATAATGTTAGAAAAACTTCTCACATTTATGGAAAGTAATCTTGTGTACTTGAGGCAACTTGTTAATTTTATTTTCAATTGAAAGATAAAAATCTAATATTATTATATATAAAAGGTAATAAGGCCATATTAATTTTTTATTCTTTTTAATGCAATTTTTTTCCATTATTGGAAATGATCCCTCACTTGACACATTTATATATCTATACTACTTAATAAAGGGAAATACAAAATAAGTACTTCTTCATGATGTAATTTGTGTTCCCCTATTTTACCCTCATTATCTTCTTATTTATACAAAAAACTATATAACATTATCTTCTTATTACTCTTATTATCTTCTTATTTTTAAAGTATATTTAAAAAAGTTGATAATTACACAAATCGAATAAATTTAACTGCAAATTACAAATATTTAACACAAAATATTATATTTGTCATTTATAATGTACAAATTACATGTTACAAAGAATAAAAAAACGGGTTGACAGATACGACAACGACTATCAACATGCTAGTATTGATAAAATAAAAACATAAAAATAAATATTATTATAAGCATAATGACATAATCTAAAACTAAATATAATTACTAAACAATAAAATAATCTTTTTTTTTTTGCTAATCAAGAATTCAATATTCTTTAATTTATAACTATTGAAGTAATCATTTTTTTTAGTGTGAGAGGCTCTTTCTGAGAATTGTGGCCCGTTAGGCTAATATCATCTGATACATGGCCAAATATGGACATTTAATGATACAAATACAAATGACAATGTAAATTTTTTTTAAAATATTTTGTTTTTTGTACTAATAAAGATTTCTCATCACAGTGTGATAAGGAACATATATAATTGTTTATTACAATAAGTATCATCACATGAATCGAACCTTTGATTTTTAGTCTTTTGGAAATCTAATGATATCTTACACTATTAGATCAATATATTGTTCAAAATCTTTTACAGCATCTATGCATAGAATATAGTATATATATAAGATTTATATACAATTATTAACTATCTACCATTTATTTAAAATGATATAGTGAAAATATATAAAATTCATCCGATATATTTTCTCTCATATGCATATACATTCTTGTCTCTATATATTTTATTTCTAAATTGTATTTATTGGGTTACCAAAAAAATGTCGATGAGCATGTTTTAGAATTTAGATGGACAACAAGTTAAGTCTCAATGGTGGCAAAAGTGTTAATAAGAATTCCTGAAGGGACAAAAATGGGAATGTGTGAGCAACACGCGCCCCCAGGCTCCAATCAACAGAGAGCGTTGTTTCTTGCCAGAGAAGAACCAAAAATGCATTTTTCTTTAAAATTAATAAATAAAAAAACAAAACCGAGAGAAAGAGAGTCTCACACATTCTCCTTCTCTCTCCTCGCCCATCCCAATTCTATTAGGGTTAGGGTTCCCTTTCCCTTTTTCTATATCGATTTCGATTTTTCTTACTGTTATTCTGTTTTATTATTAATGATTCGTTTCTGTTTTGGTTTCCAGGATTTTTAGTCGATGCGATTGGTTTTGAGCTTATAAATCGGCCTGAAAGTTTCGTTTCACAGATTTATTTATTGATTTTTCGTGGATAAAAGGTTAGATTTTGTCTTGTAATATTTTTGCGATGCATGATGTGTATGTCGATATGTTTTTCACGTTTATGTTTAATTTTAATTGTGTTGTAATTTTTAAGGAATCTGAGTTCTGATGTTTTTGGTTGGGTGGAAATGTTGAAATATCAAACTATATATGCACTGTTCAAAGGGCATGGTGTTTGCTTATTTGATCTGACAATCTAAATTTTTCGAATCTAAATTTTGAAATATTAAACTATATATGCATTCAATATCATGTGGTTGTGGTTGTATCATATATGGTGTTTGAATTATGGACTATATTTCCTGATTGCTGCTACTAATGATAAATATTTGAATGTTTTTTGGTTTTTGGGCTTGTTATATTTTTTTAAATTTATGTTGAAGTGTTTTGATCAAAAAAAGTTTCTTCCCATTTTAGTTTATAGATGGATGATGAAATGTTGATGTTTTCACATTGCTCTCAAATAAATGTTTCTCAAATAGTTTTTTATTTTGTAGTAATGGTTATTTTGGAGCGGCTAGCACTAACAGTTATATGTATTGATAATCCGTTCTGGTAAGTAGAGAAGGATACAATAATTGTAGTTGTATGTGGTCTGGTAGGTTTTGTGGTCCAACACATGAACCAGACATGTGTATGAACTGAGGAATCATATATGTTCAGCAAAAATGAAGCTTTTCTGAACATAGGACAAGTTCTGATCAGTTCACAGGATTAGTTTGGAGGAAGGCTTAGTGGACTGTTTCCCATTGTCTCAAACATCTTGAGTTTTTTTTACCATCCAAAATTTTTAACCAGACATAAATCCATTGTACAAGTTATAAGAAATTTGGTAGTAATCATTGATATCTTTTGCCTGAGGTATGGTATATGCTAGTTGAAATGGGTACGCTGTAAAACTATTTTACTATTGCATTATGTCTTGTGCTGCCTTGCCTAATGGCGTTTTTTGATCCATGTAGTCAACATAACCTATTGGTAAGTTGTCATTGTAGTTGCGGTGCCACGTCTTTGTGCTATCACTGTGTGTTAAATTTTATATTTTTATGAAAGTGATAATTTATAGTTTAGGCCTCAGGGGTAGGGTGATGGTGTTGTTTTAAATAATAACCCCTGTGAGTGAAGGTGGGAAATCTGTATTAGCATCTTAAAAGTCCAAGTCATATTTACATAATCAAATTTACCACTTCGCTTCTGAGATATACTGATTACACTTTTATGATATATTTAACCATTCCTTGGTTCTGTAACCTTAAGATCCTCTTAGAGTATGTTTGGTACATCAAATCTTTTTTATGAGATGAGAATAGTGGTAATTCCCGTTTCAGCATTTGTTTCATGTAAGAATCAAATCTATTATATTACATTTCATTTTGTTGTATGTCATGTGCATGAAATTATGCTGATAACTAGTGAAAATACAGAAGACAACAAAACTAGAATTAATTTAATCCACTCTGAAACAGATGTTTGCTCTCACTTTTTGTCGTGTTCTAGTGATAACTTGATCCTAGATTCCTAGATGTTTATATTAAAACATGGTGCAGGGAAGTTGAAAAAAGATGGATCATGACAATTCTGGATGCCAAGCTCCCCCTGAAGGTCCTGTATTATGCATCAACAACTGTGGATTTTTTGGGAGTGCAGCTACAATGAACATGTGTTCTAAGTGCCACAAAGACATGATGCTGAAACAGGAGCAGGCCAAACTTGCAGCGTCGTCCATTGGAAATATTATGAATGGATCATCAAGCAGCAGTGCAAGTGAACCTGTTGTTGCTGCTATCGTGGACATCCCTGTCAATTCAATAAAGCCTAAAACTATCTCTGTACAACCTTCACTTGCTTCAGCCTCAGAAGAGAGTGGTGAGGCAAAGCCCAAGGGTGGTCCAAAACGTTGTGACAGCTGCAATAAGCGGGTTGGTTTGACAGGATTCAATTGTCGATGTGGTAATATTTTCTGTGCTGTACATCGCTACTCAGACAAGCATAATTGCCTATTTGATTACCGCACTGCTGGACGGGAAGCCATAGCTAAGGCAAACCCAGTTGTTAAGGCCGAGAAGCTTGACAAGATCTAGATTTGGTGTCCTGAGTTACTGTTATGCTCAATTTCATCATGTGATAATCCAAGTTTCCTGCATGTTTTTATGGTGTTCTTATTAAATTGCTATATGTGATCGGGGACTTGGAGTTTTATGACATCTTTGCAGTTTAAAGCATTGTAACTTTGTAAGCATTTATCACTTTATTCTGCTCTCTATCTCTGCAATAGTACATGTCAGAATGGTATGTGCAATTTACAGATGATTTCAGAACATGTGCTTAGATTGTAAATTATTGTTATGGTCTGGTTGTTATCTATGAATTTCTGTCACCAACAATGTATTTGAATCATTTAGGCATCATTTTTCATACATGTACTTATTGTTTAATTAATCAATACCTTCTTTAGCTATATGTGATTTTTTAGGTGAGTATCTAATCTTTGAAATTTTTTAATTAAGTGAAATGAAATAATCCTGATGCTATCTTAGATGGAGGACCATCTCATTGTTCATGTAAGAGGTCACTTTGTTTTCCCAAAATTCCCACCCTCCGCCGTCCATCGACTAGTGAGGAATCACCTCCATTTTTGCACTGCATTGCACTATTAGCTATTGCATATACCAAACACCATTGATATACACACTGCTGCATTGGCTGGTGGAAATATACCATTACCTTGCCTCCTTGGCAACAAATGCTTCCCTTGTTGATCTTACTTTTTGCTTTTTATTATTATAATTTGATAGGTAAAGCAAAGTCAATGGTGACATCTTATCTCATAGGAGTAGGAGATGTTGAGATTCTTGCACTATTATGAGTTATTTATGAATGTAATTAGCTACACTACAGCAGACTAAAATTGAAATGAGAAAGACATAATCACAAAGCAATGCCACCAGATTCTGCTTCAAGATATTTACAGATCCGTTCCATAATCTCTCTACTGTTGACACTATTCTGAAGGAACCTCTCAGCACATTTGTGCTCGACCTTTTCAGCCATGGATGCTAGAGCAGTCAATAGCTTAATCGGGATGCATGTCTCATGCCGACAAATCGTCCATCCAGTTCGATTATCCAGATGGGGATCATACCGGGTCTTATGAACTTCTGGTGGCTGATATTATACGAGTCAGCTATATCAACCGCGACTTAATGGTCCATGACAATGAACTTTATAGCGCGGGTGGTACAAAGCTTCCGGGATGAAGGATCAAGACTGAAGTTCAATGTGTCAACCTCAAGAATATGGGGCAACGTGCTCTTGTTCTCTGTGTCAACCAATTTGCGCCAAGAGTGCTTGTAGATGTATTCTTGTGTGTATGCTTTCATCATAATGGTTCTAACTCCCAGAAAAACAGCAATTCAATCAACACTTACATAGCACAAAATGAAAATTGTGATACAGGGTTTATCTAATAATGGGGAATTTAACTCAAGTAATGCACATCTAAGCACATAATAATCAATGAAGGTTCATGTTCCATTCAAAGTAAATATGGACAGAAATTAAAATTAAGAGCAAAAAACAAGCTAAATCTGAGAACAAATAATGAATTAGTAAAATACAATTCAATTATCGAGAGGGTAGATAGTAGAGAAACAAATGTATTCAGAGAAAAGGGGTTTACAGAACCAATGAATACTAACATGTAACAAATCACAATAACTATAATTTTGGTTTCGGATTTGGATTAGTGTATAAAATTATGTTACCACATATATGGTGATATAATTTTATAATATCTACTTTTCATATTTTGCTGTATATGTTGTTAACTTTATTATAACCTTTTGTCTTCATTTTAGTTATTATTTTATCCCACAATATTACTTTGAGATGCATATTGAAGCTGAAAATTGAAATAAAAACAAAGCTTGCTAAATGTTAAAGTGGTCCACAAGGATTTGTCTTTTGTTTTGGAAAAAAAGACAGGTCCTACTCGGCTAATGCCATGCTTTATTTTGTAGGGTTGAGTTGTCTTTTAAAAGGAATAATTACTTGGATGTTATTGTTTAGATTTTAGAATCATTGACTTTTGAAGGGAACAATTTTGTAATTTTGTATTCCATGATTTTAATTTAGATTTTGTAATTGTTGTAATAGCCAAATATTTTGAAGTGAAATTTAGATTTTAAGGGAGGTGATAAATAACATAAAGCAATGAAAACTTTCCTTTTATGGAAGTGAAAATCCTTAATTACACACCAATTTAGACATTTAGTTATGCTTTCCTTGCCACTATATTCAACTATTGGAACAGGTTGAAGAATTATAAAATATTAGGACACTCACACACATATATCCAGTGTTCTTTTTTTACACATACATCTCAATTATTCTCCACAACTAGATAATGTTAAATACATCTTATAAACCTGTTATTGCACTGACTCAAAAGCTAGTTATAAACAAATCATTATTTAATCAACAAATTACTGATAGAATACTCTATAGTCTATACTATACTAGCTTCAACTTTTCAAAATTAGCAAAATAATAAATCTCATACACATGTACTTTAGTCACATAATGCGCCATGCCCCTTTACATTATTCTCCTCAACCAATTCAATACTATGTGTTAGCTCTTGAAAACATATAAAGCAACATAGTAATACATAGATTTGGATCCTCTAACATTAGTAAATAAGATTATCACTCTTTCCCACTCACATTGTTACCTTTAACTTGATTTTTCTTTTCATCTAGTATGCCCCTCGAAACCCCTTTATTTTTCTATACAAAATCTTTAAAAATAATAATGGTGCATTAGATTTTTATTATAAAATACCACCGAACTACTGAACTTTATTCATTTAATTACTACTAGCTAGTATATATATAGTATAGTTATACATAATTTCTCACATCAAATGATAACCGACAGAAAAGCATATGGTGAAACTTAAAGGCAATGTAAAGTCATTTAAAAAATTGTGGGGTGGGGTTATTTGTATACCCCATAATCTCAAAAGATAAGCCTAAATAATATAAAGATTGTGTAATCTAAATTTGTATTACATGGGATTTGAGATATATAATCATATCAATAAGAATTCTCTTTATTAATGGAGAGACAAATGCATATTTTTACATTTTTTTAATGATAAATGCATATTTTAGCACTTTTTTAATGATAAAAATGTAATTTTAGTATAATTAAAATGATAAATATATTATTGAAAATTATATTTTTCTTTGTTTTTTGAAGCACTAAGCTAGTCAGATAGACTCTTTTGCAAGGAGATCCTTCCTTCGGTTGGACATAGTAACATGTGATAATCTCTTAACTTTTTCCATTTCACTCATCCATATATAAAAACACGTTATTTTCACATGTTATTTGTGATGTTCTATCCATTTTAAGCTATAAATAGTTATTGGTTAGTTGCTAAGACGATTATTCATCTAAAATGAATTAATTTTTATGTATAGGATAAGAAAATATTCTGGTTATATAAAAAAAGGAATGTTGTTTATAAGTTTCTCACTTTTCTACACCTATATAAACCTCCCCTAGTTTTTATACTTTGATTACACTGACACTACTACATGAGAAATAAGTGTAATATTTTAAACAAAAAATGTGATAAATGCAATTAAGTTAAACAAAACATGGTATATTGTGAGGAAAAGTCCAAATAATATACAAATCAATGTATTTTTATTATTTTTTATTATAAAATGCATCAACAATTCTAGAGAGATATTGTTTAAAACGCTCTTATACTATATTGTAACGAACAAAAAATAATAAAAAGGTATCGACTCATATATTATTTGGATTTGTCTCCACAATATACTATATTTTGTTTAACTTAATTGCATTTATCAGATTTTTTGTTCAAAAAATTACACTTATTTCTCATGCAAGAATGGTCAGTAATTTATATAATTTCACTAAAACTCAGGGGGTGTCAATATAATTTAAGGATTGTATAAGGGTACTCCAACATTATTCATCTACAATGTCATTCCTTTAATTAACATTGTGCAATACATTCATTGGGTTATTACGGGGAGGGAATTTGTGAGGGTTGAGAGTTAGCCTATTAGATGAAGGGGTTTATGAGGAAAAAGATAGAAGATTTGATAATCTTAACCATTAGGGTGGAAATAAGCCAAATTATTTATAAACGCCCTATTACATAGTTTATAACATGTCAAGTAGACTTTTTTTCAGACCAAACATAGAATTTTTAAAATATCAATTTAGTTTAACATGTCAAATTTTAGGATATCTAAAAGACATGTTAAATCTAACAACTTAACCTATTTAATTATATTATAACTAATATTATTTTATATCATAATTTTAATATAAAATATATAAAAAATTAATTATTAATGTTAGATGAGTCTCATTAAAAACGTCTGACATATTAGTTGATTAAAAGATAAAAAGTCGGACATAATCTCAAATATGCTATATAGACAAAAACACCTTTATTAATAATGATGAGAGCTTTGAAGGATGGTAGAAGCAGATTTAATTATTTGTGGCTTGATGTGGATAGGTTATGAGAAATTATGCACAATATTGAATATATCGATTATTTGCAATATTAAAGGATAAAGTAACTAGGATGGGTGAGGTTAGTGGACCACTATATATTCTGCATTTTCTTTTGTCACGGGTTAGACTCTTAGAGTACCCCCTTTACTCTACATAATTATGATTATATTTGCTTTGCTCAAACAAAAAAAGGTGGGTGAGTTGAGGTGGGTGTGTGGGAACAAATGTTGAATTTGAAATTTTAAGAGGATAAAACATGGGTTTCCATATATGAAAAGAAAGAACTCAAGATAGGAATAAGAAGAGCAAATATTCAAGTTTCATAATATCGAAGAATACTTCGTAATATTTTCATTATTGAATTGTGATTACAAATGCGTAAGACTCACATTTTATAGTAAAATCACAAACAAAACTCAGCTTAACTAACTGAAGTAACTAACTATATAATCGGTTAATCATATTGTTAATCGATTATACAAAAAAGAAAACACATATATTTTAACAAAGAGGAGAAGAAATTTTTGAGTGAGAAACCAATATTTGATAATTTTATGAATTTATTTTTTTAGGACCCCTAGACACCAAATTAAAGTGACTAGTAATGCTGAAAAATGACTTTAATTTATTCAATTCAATTATTTTAATTTAGTTTACTTTATTTATTTAGATTTGATTGTTAAACTTGACTTTAATTTTGTTATGTGTGCAAGCTTAGTGTTGATGGTGTATGCAATAAATTTCTCAATAAGATTAATTAAAAATATATTAGAACATGTAATAGTGGATAATATTAGTCAAAATTCTGCATGATAAGATTTCCATAGTTATACTAACCTAGTGGTTAAACTTTTCTAATATCTCTCTAGGTAAAGTTATATCATCTCTATCACCTAGGCTCTCTTTGTCGAACCCTAAATTCATATATCAATATACTTTTCCTACTTTGGACACTGTATATTTTTAATAAGCCAAATAAACTTTGGATACATTACATAGATGCATGCCTATATTTTATGGATAGAATAGCACCAAATAAGATTTTGGACAAAACCATTAAAGTCATTTGGCACTAAACAGGGTACTTGTAGGTCCAAGATGGGGTACATGTGACTTGTTTCCTTCGTACATTTAGGGCTACACAAGTAACAATCCCAATATGATCATATATGTTTCCTTTTAATTTATCTTCACCTTTCTGTTTCATAAGAGAGATTTATTTTTCTTCTTTCATATTCATTAGTATCATTCAATTTAAATGGGGAAATTATTTAGAAGAAAAGAGAGGCAGGAATATATATACTTTTAATTTTTTGGGTACAAGTATACTTTTCATTTTAAATAAACATGATTGTTTGTTTAAAATATATAAATACATTACCATTTAATTATACATCTCTTATTCTTTTCTTTTTTAGAAAAAACTAACGTTATAAATTTAACAATAAAAATATATTATCTTTCAAATGCCCTTCCTAACTGAAAGAAAAGCATGTTTCTTCGAATGGAATCATGCATCTCCTTCTTTTTTTGAAGTAGAAGATTGTGAGAATATGAACTAAATTAAGGTAAAGAAAAGTCTTTGAAGATATATATTTTATGGTCATGAATGTTCATGCCCTAAGAATTCGTGAAAGCATCTAGCCATATATATGAGAGGATGTGATAACCCACTTTGGAATATTAATCCCACTACATCATGTGCAAGAAGAGAGTAAGGAATATATCATGTAATATGCTTAATAATAAGAATTGAAACCACTAACTATGTTGAATTATTCTTCTACTCCTCCTTACACTTTGTGTTGTTGGTAGGTGATGTTATCATAATATCATGGATTTGATTCTACGGAAAGATCACCACCTAATATGTACCCAAATCACTATATATTCCAAGTTATTTTAGAAGTCGTATTCAACATTTTGTACCTACAAAAAAGAGTTTTGATGAATTAATAACTTTGTTTATTAGGTAAATAGTATTATCTTTAAATCTCAGTTTCAAGTGGATGCGACCAACAAGATGTTTTTCTAATGATGTAAAGTCGTACTAAATCTATAAATAGACCAAAATGTTAAATATTTGATTCTTGAGAGCAACACTTATTGATAGAGATAATTAAACACCTAAAAAATATATTTTCTTACCTAAGAAAGATAATCTTTATTATAAGAAAAAGATAATCTTTGTTATAAGAAAAAGTGGAAATATTAAGATTATAGTCTTAAAGGGAGCATAATCATTATGTTCTCCACTTGTCTACCCTGGATATGTTTTAACCATAAACTTTGTTATAATTTATATGATATCTTTTGTATCTCAACATCTTTTATGCTGGCATAAAGCCCGCAACACTTTTGAAAATGAAGCCACCACAAATTCAGCATCAACCTAGTGAACTATATTGGATCACCAATAAGCCAATGGCTCCTCCAGATCAATTAATTCATAAATTTTGCTACTATAGATTTGAACCACTTGCAAACACTATAAACTTAGGAAGGAAGAACATAGAACATGCGAACCTCCATTAATATTGGGTATTCCAAGTGTAAATTAAGAAGTCTCACATTATGTAAAAATGAATGAGTTAAATAACATATAAGTAGATTGACTCATGGACTTAATGTCTTAAAGTTTTGGATCAAGATGTGGTATCAAAAATACTTATATGCCTTTTTCACTTAGATCATAGAGGAATGTTGTAAGTCATGGATGAACTCCCAACAATTGGGATGTTGATGATTAAAATGTCCTCTAAACAAATTTCACATTATGAGGTAGCGATTACATAATAATTTTTCATGAGCTTAGTCAATTAACCAAGTCATAAACGACAAGTTGCATGCATATGAATTATTATTTAAGATTACAAATCCAATAAAACACTTATGTAAGATTACAATTCATGTGTATAAATACAAAATAACCGGTAGTTCTGCTAAAATTAATAATTGTAGCAAATCATTTTCGTAATATATTAATTTAAGTGCGATACACATTGCACTTAGTATAACTGAAATATATATACAATTTTGTAAGCATATGAGCTAATTAAGAATTTAAAAACAGAATGATGGAGGGTGATTGAAATGGTACATAAAAAATAAGGGTAATTGAAATAAGGTGTTTTATTAATAGGAGAAAGGATAGCAATAAAATAATGAATCAGAAAATGACAAGGTGACAAGGTTCCAACAACAAGCGATGGCATAGGTTGCACGTTCACGTTGTCCTTAGATTAGGGGAGCCCCATGTGATAACCGTACTACTAATTAATTTTGTCATTTTCTTTGCCACTACTATTACAAATTACAATAATGTTGCTATTTTTCTTTTCATTATGCTTCACACGTGTGGCCAACCATTCATGTGCTTTCTGCTCTGCAAACCAGGGTACTTGCTGAAAAATGATTTGCTCTCCTCAAGTCTGTTCCAAACCAATGACAAAATCATGAATATTTAATTTTTTTAACTAATGTGATATATTGTAATTATTTTAGGATAAACTTTAGAACATGTTTGAAGACATCTGATCCTTGTCCATACTTGCCACTTTAAACTAGTGATCATTATCAGAGAATTACACCATTTATCCTTAATTCAACATTTAATTTAACCTGTATGCTGAAACAATATGTAATAAAAGAGTTAATGTCAGTGTCTTTTACATTTTCTGTTGGCCTTTTTAGGTGCTTTAGTTAGAAGTCATAACTAATCAATTGAGAGTCAGTACCCAAGTTAAACTTTCTTTACACATGAGAATGAAACGAAACTCTGAAGGAAAGATATACATAGAATGATTGCATTTATAAAGAAAAATAATATTATGTACATATATCTTATGGATTTGATCCAAATTAGATATTGGGTGTAGCTCTAAAAAATATATGATTATCTTCTTACACCTTTGCTCAATGGTGTACCAATCCTTATACTTATATTGAACTTTATTATAAGTTGTAATTGGGTTGACACCCCTTATGCCCATTTTTAATACATTTCCTTATAAAAAACAATGTACATATATCTTAATTTGGGATTGTAATTACAATTGCATTTATCAAAACAACCATAAATTAACACAAAATGCAATCAAATTTTTTTAAGGTTTCATCTAAAAACTAAATAGTAATAAGAAGAGTAGTATAACAAATCTTTAAATGATTCCCGAAACCATGAGTTAGCAGATGTGAGCTTTACTTTTCAACATGTTTCCTCCACATAAGCTTGTCGGACCAAGTAAAGAGTTATATTTGAGTCATAATTAAAGGATATCTTTTATCATGACAACAAGAAAGAAGTTGAAATCTAGCTCTAATATCATATCAATATTCCATCTCAATACCAATTGACAATAAGAAGAGTAGTCTAATAAGTATTTAAACCATTCCAAAACAATGATGTAAGCTATAAAGATTTCCAAGAGAATTATAATCATAATATTAATGTGGACTATACCAAAATAAAAAATTGCAATCACATTGATTATGAGATGAATGACTAGTAAAAATAATGTATTGGCATATTATATTCCAAAGTGAATACAAGATAAGGGAAGATATGGTATAAAAGAGAAACCTCAAACCTGAAATGAAATCTCAACAAAACATGGATACACCAAAGCTAAACCTAGATAAGCTGAAAGCAGTGAAAGTATTAGGCAAAGGTGCCATGGGCACCGTAATCCTCGTCCAAGACACCACCACCATCACCACCACCGCCACCACCACCACCACCACCACCACCCTTATAGCACTAAAGGTCTTTGACAAAACATTCACTCACACGCACCACCACGCTGACCGTCGTGCCCGTTGGGAAATCCAAGTCCTTTCTCGCTTGTCTCACCCTTTCTTACCTTCCCTTTTGGGCACCTTTGAAAACGACCAGTTCTTAGGGTGGGCCTTACCTTACTGTCCCGGCGGCGACCTCCACCACCTCCGTCACCAACAAACTGATCACGTTTTTTCACCCACCGTCATCAAATTTTACCTCGCTGAGATTCTCTGTGCTCTTGACCACCTTCATTCCATGGGCATCGCATACCGTGATTTAAAACCCGAAAATGTCCTCATTAACTGTTTCGGACACGTCACCCTCACTGATTTCGATCTATCTCGTAATCTCTCTCGAGATACAAAACCCATTGTACCCCTCGGGGACGAAGATAGTTATCTCAAACACTCTCTTAGTAGTGAGACTAATAAGTTCTCGAAATCCAACTCACCTAAACTTAATAGAGTTAAACATTCTCGGTGGACCCCACAGGTAAAGGAAAAGAAAGCTAACTCGGCGCGAGTCAACCCGGTGACTCGGCGGAAGAACGGCGAGAGATCCAACTCGTTCGTCGGAACTGAAGAATACGTCTCGCCGGAGGTAGTTTCCGGCGAGGGACATGAATTCGCGGTGGATTGGTGGGCCCTTGGGGTATTAAGCTACGAGATGTTGTACGGTACGACGCCGTTTAAGGGGAAGAATAAGAAGGAAACTTATCGAAACGTTCTTTTTAAGGAGCCAGAGTTTGTAGGGAAGAAAACGGCGTTAACGGATTTGATTGAACGGTTGTTGGAAAAGGAACCTGTGAAACGGTTGGGTTACGTACGAGGTGGTAGTGAGATTAAGGAGCATGAGTTTTTCAAAGGGGTTAAGTGGGACCTACTCACGGAGGTTGTGCGGCCACCGTTTATTCCGTCAAGAGACGGCGATGTAGACGGTGTTGGACAGGATATAAGGGAGTATTTTCAGAAGTTGAAATCGCCGCCGTTAACGTCACCGGAGTCTCAGAATGTTTCATTTGCTGAATTCTGATGCACGTGTGAAGGCTTGCACGTGATAAAATTAATTAGAAACTTGAAAATTCTGTAATAATAGAGGATCATAATTGTATAATACCGTGGCTTATACTTCAAAACCTTTTTACATATATTTCATTCTTTCGATATAAATGTTAAAGTTATGCACAAGGTTAAAAAGTAAATATAGTTTGATTAAAATATTTTTATTGAATTTTCATATAGAAGTTGTTTAGAGAACAATTATCAACATAAAATAATACACTGAAATTTTGAGAAGATAGTTATATCCTGATTTCGCACTTGTATGGAGAAAAATTATTAAAAAAGAGTGTAAATTAATTGAAATGTAAAGTTTTTTGGAAGATATATAATTTAAAGCTATTATTAAATGAAGTGAGAAAAAATATTTAAAAGAAATAAGGATAATAATTTATGTTAACTTGTTAAGGTGAAATTATACGCTGGATACGATCATTTTCTTGTCATTTTCATCTTGAAGGTTGATTGATACCCCGTTGGCTTATTGTGATACATTGTTACAATTGATAAAGCACTAATTAAAGGCTACTCTCTCTTTTTAGACCAAGTTTATCCTACATACCTAGTATTACCTAAACTTTACATTATGTGTGTAACATATCAGTAACTATGATCACTATTTTATTCAAATAAAGATGATCACGATAATAACATTTGTTCATCCCGTAAAGAGTGGTGATTTGATATTTGATATCAAATAAAGTCTCTAAACATAATAATGAGCTAGTGAAGTTATAATTAATTCTTTAACACGTGCTCAAGTTACAATTCTTTTACATTTGTTATCTATGGAGGATTATGGTCCAATCCTCATTTCAAGGTTTTTCTGTGTCCATTAGTTAAAGAATTTATGAGAAATATATGTGGTATTACCATTTTTAATTGTAGTGGTGTATTACTATAACTATAGTGGATAATACTACTCAAATGTAGTACCTTGGAGTTAGCTATTGGGATGAATTATGTCTAGGACAATGATTATTTGCCCCCAACTATGTCTCAATTTATGTCCTAAACTTATCACATTTTGCCATATGAATAAAAAAAAATTAAAAACAAAATATTATATTTTGATTGGTTTGTGACATAAAATAAGACATTATTCAGGATAAGTGATTCCAATCCTTAAGTCTAACCATGGATTACAAACTGACAAGTGAATCAAATGATAATGGTTCACATGTGATGGAGTCTATTAAGATTCTTCATCATCTAGGTGATAAGTCACGTGTGAGGAAGGTACTTCATTTTATTAGCCATGACCAAACATAATCTTCATACACTCTTGTCTTAAGGATTATGATGTATGTGTTATGGTTGAGGTAGCTTGCTATGGTAGGACAAGCACAACTTACCTTTGAAGGTAAAGTAAATATGGTCCACCTTTGCTTTGTAGGGAAATTTTCTCAACATCCAAAAATATTTTTAGGGCAACATCAAACAATTTTAAGGGTAAATACATATAGGAAAACATTACAAAACCCTCACCCAATTGGGTGGTTGAGAAAAAAATAAATTTTATAAATTAAACAAATACATATATATATATATATATATATATATAGCCGAGAATGAACCGAACCAACTCGGTATTCGTTTGAAACACGATTCGTTATTTAGTTCGATAAACTTGGTTTATGAACCAAATGAGCTAGACTTAAGCTAGAAATTGAGTTCGTTAAATAAATGAGTCAAACTTGAGTTAGATACAGTTCGACTCGTTAGGTTAATGAGCTAGCTCGATATATATATAAACTAATTTTTATGTTTATTATGACTCATGCATTATTTTTTATATATTTATTGTTATTATATATGTAAACATGATTATATTTATATGTATAAAACTTTTTGTAGTATTTTTTAAATATTAATTAACTATTTAAGTTGTCCAAATGAACCAATCGAACTGAGTCGAACAGTTCACAAACTTTAACCAAACCGATCTCGAGCTAAAAATAGCTCGTTTCGAATTCAAATCGAATTTTGAGCCGAACCAATCATTATCGAGCTGAACCAACTAAGTTGAACTGTTCTAGTCGTTTCAAGTCCTGTATATATATCATTCTTTAATTTTTCTGTAGTTTTTTAGTGTTTTGAAAGATCCCTTTTAGGTGCATTATTTAACATTTCTTTAAAGTTGAAGACAGTGATTCCTGACAAATGTATACTATAGTTTCACTTCACTCAAATGTCTATTGTGCATAGAATCTGGTGGCCACTTGAAAGTGAAGGGAGTAAAAGAAAGAAAGGGTTCCCCATCAACTAGCAGTAACGTGAACATGTATTCCTTCTGTCGGCCAATTTTGGGATTGAGAAGTTATGAAATTGGTTATATAATCTTTTAGAGCAAGATTCGTCCCGTACTTGAGAGATAAGTACCGTGAAAAAACAAAATAAAAAATAACATTTTTGTTCTTTTATATACAATAAATTGACACTTTTGTCATTGAAAAAAACTCATATCACTAATACTTGAGACGATCTTGGTTCAATTTTTGACAACTTGCTTCTTTAAACTAAATATAATATTTTTGTTTTCTACCTATGCTTCCCTCACGTATATCGGTACTTATTTTTCACTTTCATATATATTCACAAGCACATGGTCCTTCTCCCTAACATGTCTACTTGGTTTGTGTTTGGATAGCAACTATATAAGGCATCATCATGATTAATGAAATATGGCCCTTACTTGCTTTATGGTTTCTTGACACATTTCATTCAACCAAGGTTCTAAGTTACAATAAGGTTATGTTGTGTACTTGTGTTTTTCATGATGGGGGACAATTGCTGACAATTTGACTATTGTCCACCACAATGGAGTTGTTATATGTTTGTTAAAACTATATAAAGAATCATAATATTATGATCACAATTGAATATTTCCTCAAGAAACTACAAAGTTGCATTACTATTTTGTTTGCATCTCTTAAAGTGTATGCTTACAAATAAATTTTTTGAAAAAGTTAAAAAATTGAAAGTCATCTCACAAATATATTTAGTCTTTTCATTTTTTCCATTACCTTTTAAAAAAGTAACTATTGGAAAATAATTCAGCTTTGTGTAATTGTTAGTTAAGTTTCCTAATATAGCTAGTTAGTTGGCAAGTTAGTTAGGATGAGTAGCTATAAATAGTAAGCTTTGTGTATTGTATTGTGTGTGAAGAATTCAATTGATCTTTTAATACAATTGAGGCATATTCATTGAATCACTATCCTATCTTCTTCTTCTCTCAAAACCAACATTCATTCTTCTTTCTTTCACTCTGCACAATTCTTTCTTTCTTTCTTGCTAATTGAAGCATATGCACTTGGTGTGCATACTGCATTCTTCAAAGAACAAAAGCTAACAGTGGTATCAAGAGCTCATTGGTGGAGGTTGATTCTGTGCGAATCAAAGAAGAGACCTATGTGGTTGTGCACTCGAAAATGAAGGGACAGAAGCAAAAGAAGGAGTTTGAAGATGGCAAACAGTAGCGGGTTCTCCATGACACTTCCCATTTTAGACAGCAAGAACTATGATAGATGGAGGAATCATATGAAGGCTATATTTGGATTCCAAGAAGTGCTTGAGATAATGCAGAAAGGCTATCAAGAGATTGGAGATAGTGCAACTGAAGCTCAAAGAGCAATGTACAATGAAGCAAAGAAGAAGGATTGCAAGGCTCTATTCCTGATTTACCAAGGTGTTGATGCAGCAAATTATGAGAAGATAAATGGAGCTGAAACTGCAAAACAAGCTTGGTAGATCTTGGAGAAAAATTATGAAGGAGCTGACAAAATCAAGAAGGTGAAATTGCAGAATCTTCGAAGGGAATATGAAGTCTTGCAGATGGAAGAAACTGATTCAATTGCTGACTACATGACCAAGATTCTAACACTTTCAAACCAGATGAGGTCATGTGGCAAAGCAATGAAAGAAAAGTCAATAGTTGAAAAGGTGTTAAGGACACTCACTTGCAAGTATGATCATATAGTAGTTGCAATTGAGGAGTCCAAGAACCTAGAAGAACTAAAAATAGAAGAGTTGCAGGCCTCACTGCAAGCTCATGAATTGAGGATAAAAGGAAGGAGTTCAAGCAGAGGAAGTGATCAAGCTTTGATGTCAAGACATAACAAGAAGAACTCTGAGAATTGGAACCAGAAAACTAAAGACAAAGGTCAGAATAGTAGATGGAAAACCAATGAATCAGGATCATCAAGAAAATATGAGCACAAGAGTGCAAGAAATGGTGATCCTGAGCAAGGAAAGCAAACTCACAGAAGTTTTGATGGCAGAAAGAAATTAGATAAGAAGAAGCTACAATGTTACAATTGTAGGAACTATGGCCACTTTGCATCAGAGTGCAAATTCAACAAGTGGAAAGGTTCAAGAGAATATGAGGCAAGACTTGCAAAAGAAGAAAGCACAAACAGTTCTGAAGAAGAACATTGCTTGCTGATGGCTACTACTATGACTGAGCAAGGAAGGGGAGATAACAATGAATTCTGGTATCTTGATACTGGGTGCTCAAATCACATGACTGGAAGGAGAGAATGGTTTGCACAACTTGATGAATCAGTGAAGAGCAAGGTGAAATTTGCAGACCATAGTGCTATTTCTGCAGAAGGAGTAGGAAGAATCTTGATTCAAAAGTTGGATGGAAAATGTGCATCAATATCAAATGTTCTCTATGTACCAAAGATGAAGAACAACCTGTTGAGTCTTGGTAAGCTCTTGGAGAAGGGATACAAGGTGATCATGCAAGATGGTGAATTGATCTTGTATGATAAAACAGACCAGAAAGTCCTGAAAGCACCTCTCTCATCAAACATAACTTTCAAGATCAAGATTCAGGTGAATGAGCAAACAAGTCTCAATGCAGAAATAGATCAAGAAACCTGACTATGGCATCTAAGGTATGGTCATCTAAACTTTAAAAGTTTAGAATTACTAAGCAAAGCTGAAATTGTTGCAGGGCTGCCCTCTATTGAAATTCTAGAAACTTTGTGTGATGATTGCCTAGCCAGCAAGCTAACCAGAAGCACATTTGACTCAATAATTCCTACAAGAACAAAGAATCCTCTTGAGCTGGTGTATAGTGATGTGTGTGGCCCATTTGAAGAGGACTCAATTG